>NC_090648.1:66900942-67275942 GCF_040937935.1 Hyperolius riggenbachi
GTTTTTTGACATTATTGAACCAATCCGCTCATTACCTGACTTCTGATAACAAGGCATTTTCAATTGAAGGAAAACTCAAATCTGGTAGCAGTTGTCATTTTCAATCAGCTTTTACTCCCTGACACCTGAAATTTGTCTATTCCACCCTCTGTTCAGCTATGCTGAGCAGTTCAACCAGCCGGCATTTACAAAAGAGCACAAACAGAGCTGTCACGATTCTATTCTCAAGTAGCATCAGCTATTTATACCCCTGTAGAAAGCTTTGTGCACCTTTTAAGTTACTGCTTGTAAACCGCCGCCTCTTCAAGGTGTCGTCAGCTTCCATGAATGGGCAGTATGTATGAGCCCTATAACAGAAACATGAGTCAAATGTCACCTGATCCACCTGACAATGACAGTTTCCACATACCATGGACAAAAGATGCATCAGGTGGGTATAAAATTAAAAAAAAAAAAAAAAAAAAAAAAAACTACGATTTTCATATTTCCTCCCCCCTCTATTCACAAAAAGATAAACACCAATGCTTGGCCTGCAAACACTGAAGACGGGCCGATGGTGCCTACATGTCTTAACTTCTAGGGATGCTCACCGCGTTCCACGGAATTCCGTTTTCCGCAATTCCGGCCGGAATTTGGTGGTTCCGTTGCATCGGAACGAATTGCCTTAGCGCTATAGCAGAAATTCCGCGGAACAATGCGTAATTCCAGCGGAATGCAGAATTTTGTTAGCCAATCACAAGGAAGTCCCTAGAAGAAGTTTAAAGTGAAAACAACAGGATTTCTTCACAAAAATCTTAATTTCTGCACCAATCAGAGGCTTACAAAAACCACCCAAATGGATTTCTGCATGAAAATCTGAATTATTTCAGCACCAATTACAGTGTTAACAAAAACCAATCAATCCTATGTTAGCAACCAGCTCCCTAGCTATCTCACCTATCCCACCATTTTGTATAGGTCCCAAAGCTTACGCGACACCTCCTGCGGCGCAAAAACCACCGCCATGGGACCACCCCCAGGTCCCATAGCTTATGCGACACCTCCTGCGGACCCAAAACCACCGCCATGGGACCACCGCCAGGTCCCATGGCTTAAGCGACACCTCCTGTGGCGCCAAAACCACCGCCATAGAACCACCGCTAGGTCCCATGGCTTAAGCGACACCTCCTGCGGCGCCAAAATGACCGCCATGGCACCACCGCTAGGTCCCATGGCTTAAGCGACACCTCCTGCGGTGCCAAAATGACCACCATGGGACCACCGCAAGGTCCCATGGCTTAAGCGAAACCTCCTGTGGCGCCAAAATGACCGCCATGGAACCACCGCTAGGTCCCATGGCTTAAGTGACACCTCCTGTGGCGCCAAAATGACCGCCATGGAACCACCGCTAGGTCCCATGGCTTAAGTGACACCTCCTGCGACGCCAAAATGACCGCCATGGGACCACCACTAGGTCCCATGGCTTAAGTGACACCTCCTGCTGCAAAAAAAAAAAAAAAAAAAAAAAAAAAAGACTGGGGGAACAACCACTAGGTCCCATGGGCTACCATTTAGCATAAACAAGGTTTCATTTGCGATTACTTTAATTTTTCAGCCGGAATGCGGAATTACGTGGAAATTCGCAAAATTCAGAGGAAATGTAATGGCGACTGAATTTAGCGCTGCAGAATTCCGCAATTCCGATGGAACGGAATTTGCTCATTCCGATCATCCCTATTTACTTCCTTTCAAGTCTTTGGGCATCATTTATAAATGGGAGCAAGAAATTTGGACAATTTGGACGCTGACATAGGCCTTAATGCAATTATCGGCTATTGGGCGCCCGATAAAAAGCCCAATCGAAGTTTGGGGTTTTCAAAATAATCATTTAGAATTTTTTAAATCTATAATTTTTTGAATTTTCGTTATTTGCAGCGGGAGTAGGGACTAGGGGGGGGGGGCAGTTTAGGGTTAGGCATCAGGAAGGTGGGTTTTAGGATTAGGCATCCACAAGGAAGGGGTTTTATGATGAGGCATCCAGAAGGGAGGGGTTTTAGGGTAAGGTGTCAGGAAGGGGGTTTTAAAGTTAAGAGTCAGGAAGGAGGGTTCTAGGGTTAGGCATCAGAATGGGGGGGGGGGGGGGGGGGGGGTTAGGGTTACGCATCAGAAAGGGGGGGTGTTAGGGGTCAGAAAGAGGGGGGGGTCAGGTTGGGTGTCAGAAAGAGGGGGTTTTAAGGTTAAGCGTCAGGAAGGGGGTTTTAGAGTTAGGCATCAAGAAGGGGGGTTTAGTTTAGGGTTAGGCATTGGAGGGTTCTGTGTGAGAGTAGAATTAGGTTTAGCCGTAGTAAATTATTGGTAACATTTACCAATGTTTTACAATCATGATCACCACTGTAAATATTTTTCCGTTTTCATTTGGCGCCCAATTTACGATTGTATTTATCGTTTAGACATATCGGCTATACCCGGCATATATTTTCCTTGCGTCGCTATTTCATGCACACATTATAAACAGGTTACCACTTACAGGCAAAGATGAAACATTGAACAGGGAAAAAACTTGCAGCGCTCAATCAGGCTGCAACTGAAATGAAACCAACAGAGGCATGCAGCACCCCCCAGGGACTTAAATGACACACCTTGAATACAAATCAGATGCAAAACTATGCACTAAACCTATTCTAAATAAATTGAATGCAAACTGATACACATGGATGCAGCTAGCCATAAGTAGACTTACATTATGGCTAGCTGCCTCCGCGTCAGGGTCGCTCAGCTCTTCTTCCTGATACGGGGCCACGCATGTGCAGTACTACAAAGCCTGCAGCTCTGGTTTACTGCACATGTGCTCGTGGGCTGGGTCAGCTACTGTACAGCCCCGCATCAGGAAGAGGAGGTGTACGGCCACAGAAGGATTCACGACAATGCATTTTTGCTAATCTTCTGGGGGTTTGCACTCAGAGACGGGGACAACACAGCAAGGAAGAATGCCTCAACAGGATCCTGAGGCTTCTGTCTCTTTAGGTAAGTAGAGTATCTGATGTTGTGTACCCAAGCTTCAGCTCAGGTACTCTGTAACCTCCTTGGTGGTAACCGCACAGGAGGTTTTCTCCGGCCCTGCTGGGCCGATTTGTTAAAAAAAAAATTTTGCTGCACGCAGCTAGCACTTTGCTAGCTGCGTCAGCACACCGATCGCCGCCGCCCCGCGCTCGATCGCCGCTATTCGTCGCGCCGCACAGGCCCCCCCCCCCCCCCCCCCAAGACCCCGTGCCCTGGGCTCGCTACATGATATAGGAAAAAAAAAACTTTAAAAAAAAAAACTGCTGCGCTCCCTCCTGGCGGATTTTTTTATACCGCCAGGGGGGTTAAAGAGAAATATTTCTTAGTTACAGCTAATACAAAACCTGCAATACATCTGCAGTGTGTCTGCTTCCTGCTTTCATGGAAGCAGGCATAGGGTTAACATCCTGTGTTTACAAATTAACTGTTCTGCCGTGGCAGGAGCTGACACAGCTGAGGGATCAAATTACAACTTGTTCTTAGTGTGGTTTGGCTTCTTAACCTCCCTGCTCTATGCTCGGGCTAACAGCCGGGAGCTCTATGCAGAGTATTGCGCGCAGCAGGAGCTTTTACTCACCTCCTGGGGGATCCAGACGTGGGTAGTCGTTCTCCTTCCTGTCCTCTGAGGCTCTGAATCACTCTGGTGAGACCACCGTCATTGATCTCACCAAAGAGTTACAGCGCCACCCGGATGTTGGAGTAAAAATTGCAGTGCTGGAGCCCAGGGAGGTGAGTGATAGCAGGGACTGCTGCAGGCATTCTGGCGGCATGATTTTTTTTCCTGATTTTAGGGTCTAAAACCTTTTAACAAGACCCTAAAATCCAGAAATAATCATACTGCCGGGGGCGGGGGGGATCTGAGAGGAACAGGAGGTTTTCAGATTTAAGTGTGTAACTGTGGTTACCCACAATGCACCACTGTGCTTGGCACTGTGCTAACTTGTGCTTAGACACAGATGAGGGGGAATTAGACAGGCTAAACTCTCTAATTACATACAGGGTGCATTTCTCTAGGTTTTCCTTCTGCCCTGAGCACTTAGATCCTCTTTACAGAGAAACTCTGACCAAGATTTTAACTTTATCCCAATCAGTAGCTGATACCCCCTTTTACATGAAAAATCTATTCCTTTTCACAAACAGACCATCAGGGGGCGCTGTATGACTGATATTGTGGTGAAACCCCTCCCACAAGAAGCTCTGAGTACTGAGGTACTTCTGGCAGTTTCCTGTCTGTGAAGCCTGTTACACTGTGGGAAATAGCAGTTTACAGCGGTTTCCAACTGCCAAAAAAGCATGCGGCAGCTACATCACCTGCCAACAGTAAAAATGTCACCATGTAATAAATGTCAGAATGTAAATCAGGGATTTAAAATATTTTACAATGGGCAAACACTGACTAAATCATTTATACATAACTATTGTAAAAATGAAGCACTTTTTTTATTACATTATTTTCACTGGAGTTCTTCTTTGTGCTGTACCACTTTGACTGCACACACAGTGGTCTGGTTGCACAGCCATCAGTGTATGCATAAACATAGCCTAACTAAAGCTAGCCATGCACTATACAATTTTGCTTTTGATCGGCATTAGGATCAAATGACCAAAACCCAACATTGCAGATCAGTGCTACAACAGTACTATGGTTCATAAATTCCAATCATAAATCCACTTTAATTTGTGATCAATTAAACGTCTCTCTTCTAACGTCTTGTGCAGAAAATGGCACGTACTGCAGGATAGCTAGATATGGAATTGCTGCAGTCTCTCATCCCCTCCGGAGGTGCTGGTGATGGGCTAGCAGAGCATAATCAGACGTCCAAAACTTTATTTGTGCAATGAAGGCCGTTTTAACAACCGTTGTTGCACAAATAAAGTTTAGGACGTTACCTGCCAAAGCGTGCATATCCTACCTGACATCTACTGCAGGATTTTACAAGCAACAAGAGACATGCAAAGGTACAATAATAATTTAGCTTTGCTGACTTAGTTACACGTCCTGTTTTTTTGCTTAGAATTTTAATGCCAATTTCCATGAGGAAAAAAATAGCTTTCGACGGTGTGGTGAAGGAAGGAGGGGGTGGTTTACAACCTTTTGCTTTTTTTTCTTGCTGTTTTATGACCCTGTGATAATTTCCATCACTTCCTGTTTATACGGGAAATTAAGAAATCTCTCCAAGAGCAACAGAGAAACATTAAATAGACATGTACAGTGAAGAAGTGTTGGAATTCTCAATCAGTTTTTACTGCTGTCATCTACTATAATGCTCCGCACACCCATTAGATGAAGCGCAGACAAGGCGGCCGTTATCTGCTGAGAATCCATCATGTGTACAACAGCCACCGACCCCTCAATCACATGGCCAACATAGGGATGGGCTGCCGAGTACTCGGATTCGAAATGGTAATGATACAGCTGTGACCGTGGGAAACTAGCGGTTAACTTACCCAGAAGTCTGTGGGATCCTATGCATTTCATTCACCTCACATGCGACGTGTGTGAAGCGTTCCACGTTTAGAGGGCCCAGCCAGCAGGAAAAAAATCGTAGAAAAATCCTGCTAACGTGGACAGCACCCTCTTAAACTGCAAGGTTTCCAATAGGTTAATGACACCAACGCTTTTCTGCCAATCACAACCCATTGTGCTGTAGAGGTTTCTTGCTATATCCCCTAAACTAGCACTGATAAAGGTACAATGCTTAGGACAATGTCAAAACCCCAATCTACACGATACGATTCGATTACGATTTTTTTAACGATCCGATTAAATCCGGCATGTCCAATCAGGATTCGATTCGACACTGCAAAACAATGGCAAATCGAACTGAATCGAATCCCCATCGGACATGTCAGATTTAATTGTATCGTAAATAGAACCGTAATCGAATCGCATCGTGTAGATTGGGCTTAAGGGCCCGTACCCACGACCAGCAATTTTTGTTGAGCGACTGATCATTTCCACGCAATACAGGCGCATGATTGACTGGGTACAGGCGTGCGATCACATGAATGTTTGGTAACACACGGCAATAACGACCATCACCGCAGATCGGATCTTTAAAGGACGTCCAAGGCAAAATTAAAAATCTATTTTTTACTCACCTGGGGCTTCTTCCAGCCCCTCGCCACAGCTCTGGTGGTCCTCGGAATCCCCGCTGACCGCCCGCAATGATGGCGGCCCATCGTCAGGGTTGGCTCTTCTCCTCTTCTTCAACAACTGCGCAGACTCAGTATGCGCCAGATGACGTGGACGTGCAGGCACGAGTGCCCACGCAGGTGCAGAAGAGCTGACGCCGCCCATAACTGCAGGCGTCCAGTGGGGGACACCAAGGACCACCATAGCGAGGGACTGATACGGCTGCAAGGAGCTGGAGGAAGCCCCAGGTGAGTAAAAAATAGATTTCTAACTTCACTCTGGAAGTCCTTTAAAGGGGTTCTGTGGGGTATGAAAAAAAATAAAATAAAAAAAAATCGTCACTTACCTGGGGCTTCTACTGGCCCCCTAGACGAATAGCACTGCGGCTGCGTGGCGTGCATCATTGGCGCAGTACAAAAAAACGTCATGCTGCGCAGTAAGCTCCCGCTGGCGCATGTGGGAGCGAGGACGCGCCGCAGTGCTATTCGTCTAGTTAGGTAAATAATTAGCATGTCACTGGCGGCAGCGAACAGAGGCGGCTTTAGTGACGGCGTGGGACTTAATAGCTGCAGGAGGCCAGTAGAAGCATGCTTTTTGTCTTTTTTTATACCCCACAAAACTCCTTTAAGATCCCCAATGACTCCGCACAAAGTATCTCGATCGCTTGACTTCCCATGCGCACCAGTGACATGTACCTGCCCCAGGGAGAGGGATCGTGGAGCGCTCATCATCAATGGACGTCGCTGAGATCCATCTTCCTGGTCTTCAGGTGAGCTTTAGTATTACTTTGCATACTGTCTATGAGTATTTAGCTTTAGTATTATTACACTTATTTAGTTTGTACCACACTTTAGGTACACTTTAAAGCCACAAAGCTCCATGTCCATCTTAGGAATAGTAAGCCAGTAAAATAAATGGTACTAGAAGAAGCAACACAGGCAGCAACAAAAACATTTCTGAAAAATCCTGGAATTGGCTTTCAGCTACTCCCTTATGCCCACCTGCGCTTTTCATACTACACAGCTTCCTGCGCTGCCACCTGCCTGCCTGTGCCCCAGGTGAATGCTGCATGGCCACGCGTGACATCAGGCAGTGCAAATTACCTGTCCCGAGAGCCGGTCCCTCCGTCCATGCTTCTCCTGCACCGACTACGGGACTCCTACCAGCCAGCGACACCTGTTCCCGGGCGGCGCAGCGCCAAGCCACGCCCACTCACCAGCCCTGGCAGCGCTGTCTTCTGAAACGCCACGCCCGCTGACACGTGGAGCGAACAGGTAGAGGGGTGGCCACGCCCTCCCGTTGAAAAGCGTTTGTTGGGCACAACGCCTGAAGAGATCTCTGCAGGGCTTCCTGTTCTGGTGACGTCAGCCCCCTCGTGCTGCCCAGTCACAGCTCAGACACCAGCAGAGTCACATTATTATATTTATATTATATATATTATATTATATGTGCTGCAGGTATTGTGCAACATTTTACAGTGTCCTTTGTCTTGTCTATGCACGTAGGCTGCTTCAACACATAGGCTGAAATGTGGTGCACACAGACACTTGCCAGGCGCTAGACGACAGCTGATCGTTTAAACCAGGTGTAGGGAACCTTTTTGGCCGAGAGAGCCATAAACACGACATATTTTAAAATGAAATTCTGTGGGAGCCATACAATATTTCCCCACAAATGCAATCTCATTGGCAGATTTCCCCACAAATGCAATCTCACTGGCAGATTTCCCCACAAATGCAATCTCATTGGACCTGGAGTGACCTTCTGAAGTGACCACGACGGCGGCAGTCCGGCAGGCTCTCACTCACTGCTGCTGGCAGTGGCACTAGTGCGCTCCGGAGGCAGTAGTCGTGGCTGGCTGCGTAGCTATGGGTGCGGGCGTGCGGCTGCCTCTGGGTCGCACGTCGTCGGGTCGGCTCCTCCCCCCGCCAAGCTGCCTCTGTTCCCGCTGGCTGCGTGTCACACGTAACGTGTGACATCACTATTTTACAGGCAGCGCCAGCATCAGCGCATCCATCGGGCAGAAAAGGCGGAGTTCTTGCGCGGGAGGCGGTGCCGATGAAGGAGGCACACGTAAATATAAAGACCCGGCATGGAGGAGGGGGCGGCAGCGCAGATTTCAAAAGTAAACACAGGCTCTCTGGCCGCTCTGTCACACGTCTTTTAGCGAGCCAGAGAGCCATATGCGGGCATGAAAAGAGCCATATATGTCTGGCGAGCCATAGGTTCCCGACCCCTGGTTTAAACAGTGCCTAATCTAATGAATGGGCATTGCCTATACCATGCAATTGTGTTTTAATACAGATTTTTACCATCGTCTAAGGCCTCCGTGTTCCCCTGCCAAAAAATGATGCATGCTGGCGTAATGAAAGATTTTGCAACCCATTCTATACTGCCACGGAAAGCTGCCAAACGTGCAGAAAAGCGTTTGAGCGAGATGCCGCGGGACACCCGTGTGAACTAGACCTTAATATGTTTCAGTGGGATTTTATTAGGCCTTTCCTAGTTTTCTGCCCAGGGGCGTAACAATAGACCCTGCAAGGGATGCAGCCGCAAGGGGGCCAGAAGCCACACAAGGGCCTGTCCTGAGAGATTTACAACTAAGGGCAAGGAGAGACAAAAACTTTCTGCTCTCTGCACAATTCTTCTAATGGCTGCATCTGCTCAGCCACTGATAAGGAATCATACAAAGATTTGTAGACAGACCCTATTCAGTGTGCAGCAGGCTCTTCTGTACAACGCCCAGCCTCTCCACCCCTCCCCAAGTGTTCTGTAGTGATGCTGGAGATGGACAGAGTAAGTGTAATAAGCTGAGGCTGGGAGCACACTCATCTGTCAGTTTTCTGTATGCGGTTTCTGCACATTACGTGTGTCTGTATGTGTGAAAACACGCACGTTTTATCACAGGAGCTTATGTAATTGATAGAGACAATGCCTGCAGAGTGCTTCACTGCTGTCTGTTTTATCTGCATGGGTAAAACACATTCAAGTGTGCACTAGCCAATTGAATAACATTGGTTCTCAGTTTACTTGTGCAGAGAGTGCGGGGGAGGGGGCCTTATCCAAAGTTTCACAGGGGGACCCAGTGATTTCTAGTTACGCCCGTTTCTGCCTTTTGGATTTATTTTCCAAAAACAGAGTAGCTTTGACAACTCATCCTTCTCCACTCCACTGCAGTACTTGGGGTACTTTCACATCACCCAGGCCTGGATTTACATCACAGGAGCATATAGGCACAGATGTACTGCCACCCTACATTTCGCCCTTCATGAACCAACAAACCCCCCCTCCGAACTGCACCACAAATGTGCTGGCTGGCCCCACTGTCACGTCTTCCTTACGTTCCCTGCCCCCTGTAGGTAGCCACAGATGTCCTGAGTGTACCTCTGACTACCTAATGCTGAGTAGCTACAGGTGCTACCAGGTATTAGGAAACTAGAGGTTCCCCCGACTGAAGGGAGATCTGGTCAGTGGTCAGTGAAATGTTGAGAGTTGGGCGACTAACCTCTCATTCATGCTCCGCTTGGGTCTCTGCATAGGGAAGGAGAGAGGGAAGCACTAGGGGAGGCGAGTGAGCCGCCTTTCCTTCATCAGTTGCCTGTAGGCACATGCAGGGCCGGGCCGAGGCATAGGCTGGAGAGGCTCCAGCCTCAGGGCGCAGTGTAGGAGGGGTGCACAATTCATTCAGCTGTGATTCCTAATTGTGTTTGAAGCAGAAATAAATAAGAAAAGGGGATACATGGCAGTGACTGCAAGCCAGATAACTAGATATTAAGGTGTTGGGGAGGTTGTGGGCCCTGTGGCACCTCTTAGTCTAATAGCAATCAGTGTGTGACGGCTGGGGTGGGAGGAATGGAGGGGCGCACTTTGGTGTCTCAGCCTTGGGTGCTGGAGGACCTTGTCCCAGCTCTGGGCACATGCCTGCAGGGCCTTATGGTAAATCCATCCCTGACACCACCATACATATTGCAGTGCGCATTCTGAAAAATAGGGCCGGAAAAGTGTTGAAAAAGTCGCATGATATGTCGTACAGTCCATTAGAGATGGATTAACCACTTAAGGACCAGGGCATTTTTCACTGATCTGTGCTGCGTGGGCTCTCCAGCCCGCAGCACAGATCAGGTTTGAGGCAGGGCGATCAGACTTCCCCCCCCCCCTTTTTTCCCCACTAGGGGGATGTCCTGCTGGGGGGGGTCTGATCGCCGCCACTCTGTGTGGCCGAGCGGGGGGGCTCCTCAAAGCCCCTCTCCGCAGAGCTATTTCCCCCTCCCTCTCCTTCCCTCCCTCTCCTGCTCACTATGGGCGGTACAGGACGGCGATCCGTCCTGTACCGCCTCTGATAGGCTTCAGCCTATCAGATGCCGGCAATCCCCGGCCAATCAGAGGCCGGGCATCGCCGATCTCCTTTACGGCGCTGCTGCGACAGCAGGGCCGTAGGATGTAAACACAGGGGATTTCTTCCCGCGTATTTACATTTCGTCTGCGAGCCGCGATCGGAGGCTCGCAGGCTGTTCACGGCCGGGTTTCCCCCCATCTAAAATTTGTACATGAGTGTGCCCATGGTAATAATTGCAGATTCATCTGTCCACTGGGGTACCTCCTCCTGTGTCCCAGGTGTTTCTCCATGGCCCGGAAGACCCCGAGAGACTAGCTTCAAAACAGAGTTCCGGAAGCACCTGTATAATTATGTTTCTGACCTACACACCCTGCTTTTTATCAGCCGTGAGCCCGGAATGAGAAATAACTGCTTTTAAGTGCTTTACATGCTTCTCTAAAATAGCAGTCATACAATTGCTGTAGGCTGCTTCGTCCCGGTCCACAGATTTCCTGCTAAAGCCTCATACATGCCAGACTAATAGTAACCTGTACCACAGGATGCCACCAGGGCGGGGTGCCAATTCATCTCTTTTAAGGGGTTCTGTGGAGTGTAAAAAAAAACAAAAACTGAAACTCACCTGGGGCTTCTATCGACCCCCTGCATCTGTAATGTCCCGCGCCGACCTCCTACGATCCTCCGTTCCCCGCCGCCGGCACCGGTTAATTATTCGTCTAACAAGACGAAAAGTGCGTGCTCCCGCCCGTGTCTCCGGGAGCTTACAGCGCCGGTGCAGTACGAGGTGTTCTCACACTGCGCCTAATAAGCTCCCGGAGACGCGAGCGGAAGCGAGCACCCGCGTAGCCATGGCCGCACAGCCGCAGTCTCGCTAGAGGAATAATTAGACCGGCGGCGGGGAACGGAGGATCATAGGAGGACGATGCGGGACATGACAGCTGCAGGGGGCCGATAGAAGCCCCAGGTAAGTGTCAGTTTTAAGGGTTTTTTTTTTACAGTCCACAGAACCCCTTTAAAGCAAAACTGTAAAAAAAACAAAGAGCCCCTGGGGGGTACTTACCTCGGGAGGGGGAAGCCTCGGGATCCTAATGAGGCTTCCCCCATCCTCTTCACCCTCCAGGATCCAGCGCTGGCAGCCCCCGAAAAGCGGTGATGTAAATATTTACTTTCCGTGCTCCTGTAGAGGCGCAGTAGCAGCTTTCCGATGGGCTCTGGCAGAAATAGCTGAGCCCGATTGGGTCCGCTCTACTGCGCAGGTGACTCCAGCGCCAAAGGTAAATATTCCAGCCACCACTGCGCCGCAGCCAACAGACTGGCTGTCAGACTCCTGCACTGCATTGTGGGACTTGTAGTTCCTTAACAGCTGGAGGGCCAAGTTTGCCTGGTCTAATCCCTGCCTCATATTACTGACCTCAGGAGTTTATGCCTGGCACACACCATGCAATTTCCCGTCAGATCAAAGGGTCGAATCGATGATTTCTGACAGGTCCGATCGAGTTTGTACAGAAGTGATTGGAAAATCGATCGGAAACCTGATCTGACCTGTCGGAAATGATCGCTCTGATGGGAAATTAGATGATGTGTATCAGGCATTACACCCTAATCGCCCAGGTATTCCAGGATGGGCCCACAAAAATCTGGTTAGTGTAATAATAGTTACTCTGCATTGTGTATATGCAGCGTTGTTTGTAGTATCACAGTTGCAATGTTACAGGTACCCTTTGGCCTCAATGCCATATCCTCTGTCACTTCCCCTCATTCTTTCTCTGTTTTCAGAAAACCAACCAGACTGGATTCTCCAGGATGCGGTAATCAAACAGACCGCTGGCTTGGCTGGCCTGCCCTTTTACCCAATCAAATGTACAAGTTTGTGTTTCTTATTAAAGTTCTTCCAGATTGCTTCCCTTCATCTTAGTAAAACAAATAAATGAGACCACCATATACTCTTTTAAAATGAAAAAAACAAAATGCGCAAAAATAAAATGTACCCAAACACCACGTTTGTTTTGGCTATGACTGAGCAGAGCATGCCCAATTTTAGGGCCCATTCACATTGTGGCGATTACCGCTAGTCGCCGAATCACCGGCGATCACTAGCGCAATATGAACTCTATGGCAGTGATCTCGCGATTCTAGAGCGATCGCAATTACAATGCTAAAAAGCCTTAATTGCAATCGGTCAAACATCACAAGTGTACAGTTATTTGACTGCATTGATCGCGGTAAAATCACAAGCGCAAAATGCTAGCGCTGATCGCTAACATTTGACATTTACAACTGAGAACGGGCCTGTAAGGCTTGACAGGTTATGTCCACAATCAGTTCCTATGCCCCAATCTAGTGCCGTAGCTCTGAGCCCGGCCCACGGTCTTCACCTATAGACCAGCCCCAACGTGAACAGGACATTGAATATGTCGACAATAAACTCTCAGAACCCCACTGAAGCAAGTTCATCAACGTTCAGAGGCACACAAGTATTAAACTGTAGCAATATCTTAGTTATGTGAATGAGGCCCACACCGGCGGCAATCAGCAGTCCAATGACAGGCAAGTCGGAGTATCCAGGTAACAAGCAAAGGTCGTTTCAGGCAGCAGGCAAGAGTATCCAGGTAACAAGCAAAGGTCGGTCCAGGCAGCAAGCAAGAGTATCCAGGTAACAAGCAAGTTCCAGGCAGCAAACAGGAGTATCCAGGTAACAAGCAACGGTCGGTCCAGGAAGCAAGCAAGAGTATCCAGGTAACAAGCAAGGGTCAGTTCAGGCAGCAGACAAGAGTGGTCAAGAACAAGCCAAGGGTCAATATCCAGAAAACAGTAATAATAATCAGTACGAGTGCGCAGCCAGCAATTAGCCACAACTATGCTATCACGGGCGATGACTGGGAGCACTCACTAAGTTTTAATACTTCATTCAACCAATCAGTGGCTGGCCACACTTCGCACATCCAATCAAACATCAGCTCAATCCTACCTAATAATAATAATAATCCGAACATTTATATAGTGCTTTTCTCCTGTCGGACTCAAAGCGCTCAAGAGCTGCAGCCACTGGGATGCGCTCAGGAGGCCACCCTGCAGTGTTAGGGAGTCTTGCCTTAAACTCCTTACTGAATAGGTACTGACCCTAGCCAGGATTCGAACCCTGGTCTCCCATGTCAAAGGCAGTGCCCTTAACCAGTACTATAGGTAATCAGCTGACACTGCACTGTCAGCTGACTACTGTTTACCTTTGCGAAGAGCGTACTGTGAACACGATCTCCGTCTATCAGGAAATGCGTTCTGTGTCCCAGCCTGCGCGTCATCGGCGGGCAACAAGCACCGACACCCGGGAAGTGGAGGCCGAAACCCGACTCTCGGCGAGAACGACAGCAGGATCAGATAAGTTCCTTACAGAGGGCTTACCAAGACAACATTTTTTATATCGGCAAAATTGGTGTTTTGGGAGATGTAGTTGTGGTTACCGGTAAACATACCGAAGACCGAGGCAGTCCCCCACAGGAACTGCTGAAAGATGGGAAGTACAGAGTACTAAAGGGAAACGTCACAACACACATTAAATATTCTAATGCTTAAAGAGACCCTGAAGTAAAAAAAATAGTGCCCCTAGGGGTTACTTACCTCGGGAGGGGGAAGCCTCTGGATCCTAAAGAGGCTTCCTTTCTGTGTCCTCTCCTTCAGCCTTGTTGGAGCAATGGGACCCCCGAAAGTCTGGCGACAAGGGCTTGTGGGCACTGCGAGCAGGCGCACTAGGGGCTTTTCGTTCAGGCTCTGGTGGAAGTAGCTAAGTCCGATTGGGTCCGCTCTACTGCGCAGGTGCAAGCCGTCTGTGCATACGCATTAGAGTGGACCTGGTCGGGCTCAGCTATTTCCACCGCAGCCTGAGTAGAAATCCAGTAGTGCGCCTGTTTAGGCAGGCCACTATTATTAATATTATCAATTGTTCAGGGATTCTAGTGCTGGATCGCGCTAGCTGAGGAAAAGGGGGAAAGCCTCATTAGGATCTCTAATCTTGAGGTAAGAATCATTTTTAAATTGCATAAATAACATATTTTCTTTAAAGTGTACATGAAGGGAAAAAGTGCCCACATGGGTACTTACCTCAGTAGAGGGAAGTTTCTGTATAATTCAGAGGCTTCCCGTCCCCCTCCGCTTCCACCAATCCAGCACTGGGGCCACCCCAAGCTTTTTGACAAGGGCCTTGCCGAAAAGAGTGTGCATGGCCACCTTGCACCTGCGCAGTACTGTATCATGGAGCCAATCGGGCTCAGCTTTTTCTGGTGCGAGGCATCATTGGCAGTGTGTCCGTGACAGGAGCATTGTGAACCTCCAGAGGGTCCTGGTGTCCAGCGGTGGTCTCAAGAAGGAACCAGAGGCTTCGCTCTACCGAGGTTGGTATAGTAACTTTTTCTCCTAAAGAGAACCTGAAGGAATTTTTTTTAAAAAATCAGATACTTACCTAAGGAGAGCCAAGGCTCTGGGTCCTATAAAGCCTTCCCGTTCCTCTCCTCACCCCCTTGTTCCCCCACAGGGCCCTCCGTTTAAATCTCCCACTGCGGGAGGCTTCAGGAGCACTCGGGCTCCCGAAGACGAGCGGCTCTTTACTGAGCACGCATGAGTGCGTGTGAGAGGGTGCTCGCGCATACGGAGTATGGAGACGGGAGCTTGGTGGGGTCAGTGCGCCGCCAGGCCGCACATGCACAGTATGCCCGACTGATCGCGGAGAACAGGGCTGCTACTGGAGCATCTAGGAGGATTTAGACGCCGGCGTGGGAACGATCTGTGCAAAGGGGGCTGGAGGAAGCCACAGGTATGTATAAACTTTTAGCCCCTCCCTCAGGTTCACTTTAAGCCGCTCGTCCCTCGCTGTCTCCCCGCAATTCAGCCCAAAAGCCTGGCCGAGTTGCGCTTTGTTGCACATGTGTGGTGTGTGGCCAGCCATTTACTCATAAAGATTGGGACCAGCACCATGAAGATATTAATAAATATTTAAGGATAATGCAAAAATTAGAATGTGCTAAGAAGGGGACAAGCGCTTAAATAGTAAACAAAAAGGAGAAAAGGGTCCCCCCATATAAGCAGCACCAGACTAATAATATTCAAAACATTATAAATCTTTATTATTTCCAAAAACCATCAAAAAATCCATAAAAACAATTAAAAATGTCTCAAGATGTGACCCACCAAGGTCTCTCGACCACATAATATGTCATATAATACAGAGATATAAATAATACACCAACTAGCGTCTGGAAAATATAAAACTGTATAAGCAGCGTACAAAAACCACCTAATAGTATAAAGAATAAATTGATTAAGGAGTGCACACCAACATATATAGTAATGGGCCAAAAATTAATGGTCCCGGTAGGAGAAATTATGTATAGGAATGGATACCATAGAACATGTGTGTGCACACAGAATCAATAATAAATTGCATAATAAAGGTGCATAACAAAGTGCATGATAATAATAATGGTGGATAACCTATAAGGGTATTAGATAAAGTGCTAAGCGCAAAGCAGTGAGGAGCATAAAAGATACGTTGGTGGAACTTACGCAGTAATAGGAACAACCGACAGTCCAAACAGCCAGAGGGAGGAAGAGAGACGCCTGGAAGACAGCCTTAGTGCACCACGCGGGCTCAACCCACTTCAGAGGAGGCGTGTGTGGCCAGCCAGACATGCTCCCCCCGTTGTGCTGGGGAAGCCCCAGGTAAGTATGGAACCTGAGACGCTTCAAGTCTCAGGTTCCCTTTATGGATCTCACAGGTTTGCTTTAAGTAAAATCAGATGTGGTGTAGATTAGAGTTGGGCCGAACCTCCGATTTTAGGTTCGCGAACCTGGTTCGCGAACTTCCGCGGAAGGTTCGGTTCGCGTTAAAGTTCGCGAACCGCAATAGACTTCAATGGGGATGCGAACTTTGAAAAAAAAAAATAATTATGCTGGCCACAAAAGTGATGGAAAAGATGTTTCAAGGGGTCTAACACCTGGAGGGGGGCATGGCGGAGTGGGATACATGCCAAAAGTCCCGGGGAAAAATCTGGATTTGACGCAAAGCAGCGTTTTAAGGGCAGAAATCACATTGAATGCTAAATGACAGGCCTAAAGTGCTTTCAAACATCTTGCATGTGTATACATCAATCAGGTAGTGTAATTAAGGTACTGCTTCACACTGACACACCAAACTCACCGTGTAACGCACCGCAAACAGCTGTTTGTGTAGTGACGGCCGTGCTGGACTGGTGCGCACCATGGCGAGAGTGCAGGTTTTGGTGGCTTTACAGCCCATATGGTCGCCTGGCTGATGTAGCTGAATGACAGAACAGTGACTGTCCAGCTGATCAAATTTGGTCTGACCACAATGAGGCAACGACCTTATTATCGTGGGTGTGCCCCCCGAGACACTCATCTAGGCGCCGGTCATTGCTTCATTGTGATACGCAAGCCCCTTCACCACGGCAAGGTAATGATCACGAAGGGGAATGGGCGCATGTACATGCCTTTTCTTTTGTTGTTGCAGCTGCCCGCAGTGCAGCCAGAAAAATTAGGCAGTCATGTACACGCACCAGAAAAATTATTACAGCAGCCGCTGCTAGCAGCGGCCTAAAAAATTCAGCAATCCGCCTGGAGTCCCGGACCCTGTTGGTGGTGGCGGAGAAGGTAGTCAAGCGGCCTGCAGGCAGACATGCTGTGTGGAGGGACTGGGAGCGACTTAGTCTTCTTGGGGCAGGCCAGGCAGCCAGTCACACGGCGTGCAGGCAGAGATGCTGTGTGTGCGGGGACTGACTTAGTCTTGGGGCGGGCAGCAGCCCTCCGGGATCCATGCCTCATTCATTTTGATAAAGGTGAGGTACTTAACACTTTTGTGACTTAGGCGACTTCTCTTCTCTGTGACAATGCCTCCAGCTGCGCTGAAGGTCCTTTCTGACAGGACGCTTGCGGCAGGGCAGGAGAGAAGTTGGATGGCAAATTGGGACAGCTCTGGCCACAGGTCAAGCCTGCGCACCCAGTAGTTCAAGGGTTCCTCATCGCTGTTCACAGGGATGCAGGTATGCAGTGGCAGGTTCACTGAACAGGTATGCAGTGGTGGGTTCACAGCACAGGTATGCAGTGGTGGGTTCACAGAACAGGTATGCAGTGGTGGGTTCACAGCACAGGTATGCAGTGGTGGGTTCAATGAACAGGTATACAGTGGCGGGTCCACTGAACAGAACAGGTATGCAGTGGCAGGTTCACTGAACAGGTATGCAGTGGTGGGTTCACAGCACAGGTATGCAGTGGTGGGTTCACTGAACAGGTATGCAGTGGCGGGTTCACTGAACAGGTATACAGTGGCGGGTCCACTGAACAGAACAGGTATGCAGTGGCGGGTTCACTGAACAGGTATACAGTGGCGGGTCCACTGAACAGAACAGGTATGCAGTGGCGGGTTCACTAAACAGAACAGGTATACAGTGGCGGGTTCACTAAACAGAACAGGTATACAGTGGCGGGTTCACAGAACAGGTATGCAGTGGCAGGTTCACTGAACACAACAGGTATGCAGTGGCGGGTTCACTGAACAGGTATACAGTGGCGGGTCCACTGAACAGAACAGGTATGCAGTGGCGGGTTCACTAAACAGAACAGGTATACAGTGGCGGGTTCACTAAACAGAACAGGTATACAGTGGCGGGTTCACAGAACAGGTATGCAGTGGCAGGTTCACTGAACACAACAGGTATGCAGTGGCGGGTTCACTGAACAGGTATACAGTGGCGGGTCCACTGAACAGAACAGGTATGCAGTGGCGGGTTCACTAAACAGAACAGGTATACAGTGGCGGGTTCACTAAACAGAACAGGTATACAGTGGCGGGTTCACAGAACAGGTATGCAGTGGCAGGTTCACTGAACACAACAGGTATGCAGTGGCGGGTTCACTGAACAGGTATACAGTGGCGGGTCCACTGAACAGAACAGGTATGCAGTGGCGGGTTCACTGAACAGGTATACAGTGGCGGGTCCACTGAACAGAACAGGTATGCAGTGGCGGGTTCACTGAACAGGTATACAGTGGCGGGTCCACTGAACAGAACAGGTATGCAGTGGCGGGTTCACTAAACAGAACAGGTATACAGTGGCGGGTTCACTAAACAGAACAGGTATACAGTGGCGGGTTCACAGAACAGGTATGCAGTGGCAGGTTCACTGAACACAACAGGTATGCAGTGGCGGGTTCACTGAACAGGTATACAGTGGCGGGTCCACTGAACAGAACAGGTATGCAGTGGCGGGTTCACTGAACAGGTATACAGTGGCGAGTCCACTGAACAGAACAGGTATGCAGTGGCGGATTCACTAAACAGAACAGGTATACAGTGGCGGGTTCACTAAACAGAACAGGTATACAGTGGCGGGTTCACTAAACAGAACAGGTATACAGTGGCGGGTTCACAGAACAGGTATGCAGTGGTGGGTTCACAGCACAGGTATGCAGTGGTGGGTTCAATGAACAGGTATACAGTGGCGGGTCCACTGAACAGAACAGGTATGCAGTGGCAGGTTCACTGAACAGGTATACAGTGGCGGGTCCACTGAACAGAACAGGTATGCAGTGGCGGGTTCACTGAACAGGTATGCAGTGGTGGGTTCACAGCACAGGTATGCAGTGGTGGGTTCAATGAACAGGTATACAGTGGCGGGTCCACTGAACAGAACAGGTATGCAGTGGCAGGTTCACTAAACAGGTATGCAGTGGTGGGTTCACAGCACAGGTATGCAGTGGTGGGTTCACAGAACAGGTATGCAGTGGTGGGTTCACAGCACAGGTATGCAGTGGTGGGTTCAATGAACAGGTATACAGTGGCGGGTCCACTGAACAGAACAGGTATGCAGTGGCAGGTTCACTGAACAGGTATGCAGTGGTGGGTTCACAGCACAGGTATGCAGTGGTGGGTTCACAGAACAGGTATGCAGTGGTGGGTTCACAGCACAGGTATGCAGTGGTGGGTTCAATGAACAGGTATACAGTGGCGGGTCCACTGAACAGAACAGGTATGCAGTGGCAGGTTCACTGAACAGGTATGCAGTGGTGGGTTCACAGCACAGGTATGCAGTGGTGGGTTCACTGAACAGGTATGCAGTGGTGGGTTCACAGCACAGGTATTTCATTAGGTAGAAATACGTAGGTCCGGCACTGCATCACTGGTGTAAAAAGAGCTTTATTTCTAGTGGCTCTTTCAATAGATAAAAGTACATTTACATTCCATCAGATGTTAAGCACATACCCGTTGTGGTCAGATGAGGTTGTGGGGCATGGTGGTGGTGGTAACGGCCCGCCTAACGTCCGTTTCGCTTTACAGCGTCTTCAGAGGCAGTGAGGCCACACTGCCTCTGAAGACGCTGTAAAGCGAAACGGACGTTAGGTGGGCCGTTACCACCACCACCATGCCCCACAACCTCATCTGACCACAACGGGTATGTGCTTAACATCTGATGGAATGTAAATGTACTTTTATCTATTGAAAGAGCCACTAGAAATAAAGCTCTTTTTACACCAGTGATGCAGTGCCGGACCTACGTATTTCTACCTAATGAATGATCTTGATGCTTGTTTTTCTATCTGGATCCTGAGCACGCTGTGTTGGTACGTGCGACATACCCAGGAATTGCAATATCCACTGATTCATGATATAATATTGATTGCACGCTGCCGTAGTGCCAGTCCTTGTACGCCTTTTTGTCACAGCACAGGTATGCAGTGGTGGGTTCACAGCACAGGTATGCAGTGGTGGGTTCACAGCACAGGTATGCAGTGGTGGGTTCACAGAACAGGTATGCAGCCAGACAGGAACAAGTTAAGCCTAACTAATCTTTCCCTGAGAGACAGTCTGCAGCAGCTCGCCCTACTCTCACTAACGCAGGCAGCACACGAGTGACCGTAATGGCCGCCGCTGCCTGCCTTATATAAGGGGGGGTGGGGCTCCAGGGGCTAGTGTAGCCTAATTGGCTACACTGGGCCTGCTGACTGTGATGTAGAGGGTCAAAGTTGACCCTCCATGTGCATTATGGGGCGAACCGAACTTCCGCAAAGGTTCGCCTGCGGGACGCGAACGCGAACCACTGAAGTTCGCATGGAACCGTTCGCAGGCGAACCGTTCGGCCCAACTCTAGTGTAGATGGAAAATAAGCTTTATTGAAGATGGTAGATAAAGCTAGCAGAGCTGGTGCTGATCCTGGTTGAAGAGGAGTCAGCTGTGTCTCATTCAGCACTCAGGAGAGGACGTCTCTGAGGGACCATGGCTGAAGACCTGCCTGTCCTCTAGGCATAAAGTGGCGGTTGCCTCTTCATTGGAGGAAGCGCTCATACGCTCACATGGGGCGTTGTTCTCATAAAAAATCTTCAATCAGTTCAAGAAGTGTGATAGGAAAATCCAGTTCTGATCTATGCAAGAGAGGTCCAATCCCCATATATGTCTGCCACTGGGCTAGGGAGCCACTTGTGACCATGCTTGAAGAAAGAGTCAGGTCCGGTAGTGGCATATTCGAGAACAGAAATCCAGATGCACTTTGCATGAGCGGATGTTCCACCATCTGCCTTAAATACAAGAAGTGCCCCCATGTCTTCATGCATGTATTTATTGGTCATGTTATCTCCATAAGGAGGAAGTGTCCCAACTGGTGGGTAAGTACATTTCCGGTGATTTCTGTGGTCCTGATGGAGCTAAGGCTAGTATGAGAGCACATTCAGGAGGACGTCTCTGGCCCTCTTACCAGCCACACAGCACTGTTAGGATTACTAAACTGGTTAAAAACAATTAAAAAACACTGCAAGAGATGTTGTCCAGAATCAGGAACAATATATATGCAATGTCACAGTGACTCACATAATGGTGGTCACAACAGAATGGAATTATGTACAAATGCATCATATCAATTGTCACATGATCAAAAAATATAAAGCAAGCAATAAAAATCATCCCAAATGCATATTGTGTGTGCGTGCTTGTGTGTGTCAATTCAAAACATACCCCCGAGAAGACCCTCGTATTAAAGAGAACCCGAGGCGGGGTTCTGGGAATGAAATCCACATACAGAGGCTGTGGGCCGCGGAAACAGTAAATTCGGGCGCCTGAGGCAAGTGGACAAAAAGGGCGCCGCCATTCACTCCCATAATAAATATTGTTTAATGGGCGCCCAACAGGAAAAAAGGGCGCCGGAGAAAAATAACGTTTTACAAGCGGCGCCCGGAGACTTTTACTGTTTTATAACTGCTTCTCATGATTACACATTATTTAATGATTTATAATTTTTTAAACATTATTTTTTAAATGAAAAACAGTACAATCTTTTTTAAAACATTATTTTTAAACGAAAAACAGCACAATATTTTTTTCAAACGTTATTAATGCTTATCACAGGGGGGTCTTAGGGTTAGGCACCACCAGGGGGGTCTTAGGGTTAGGCACCACCAGAGGGGTCTTAGGGTTAGGCACCACCAGAGGGGTCTTAGGGTTAGGCACCACCAGGGGGTCTTAGGGTTAGGCACCACCTGGGGGGTCTTAGGGTTAGGCACCACCTGGGAAGTCTTAGGGTTAGGCACCACCTGGGGGTCTTAGGGTTAGGCACCACCTGGGGGGTCTTAGGTTTAGGCACCACCAGGGGGTTCTTAGGTTTAGGCACCACCAGGGGGGTCTAGGGGTTAGGGGTAGGTACAGGGAGGGTTCTGGATGAGAGTAGGGTTAGGTATAGCTTTAGTAAAATTCTTATTAATCCTTTATAAAACGTTATTATACATTTCATTTTTTAAACAGGGAAGATTAACGTTTTTACAATTGCAGATTTCATACACATTATTTAATGATTTTTAACTTTATAAAACATTATTTTTTAACGAAATATAGCACAATTTTTTAAATGTTATTCATGCTTATCGTTTAAAACCCTGCGCCCTTTTTTCCCGACGCCTTTTTTAACGTACGCGTGGGCCGCAGGGGAAGGGAGGGAGTGGGACAGTAAAAAAGAAAATAGTAAAATGTATTTCAAGAAAAAAGCAAAAATTAAAAAAAAAAAAAACAAATGATTGCAGCAGCGATCAGACCCCCCAACAGAAAGCTCTATTGGTGGGCAGAAAAGGGGGGGGAATGACTTGTGTGCTAAGTTGTATGGCCCTGCAGCTAGCCCTTAAAGCTGCAATGGCCTGAATGGTAAAAAAAAAATAGCCTGGTCACTAGGGGGGTGTAAGTCTGTGTTACATTTTGTTTAACATTTGGTATTTTTTGTGGATATTGTTCGTTGTCCACCAATATTTTAAATCTCAGTAATATCTTGCGTCAAAGTTCACCTGCAGCAATTCAAAACATACCACAGAGAAGACCCTCTTATTAATTAGCTAGGTGAAGCAGCTTATCTAATTGCCCTGATTTCAAGGCAGTGGGGTAGCAGCAGCATAAACCCTTATCACCAGACACCGCACTGGGTGACACCCAGAGAGATCTGAACCAACATACGTTCACTTCAATAACCTCCTTGGGACTCAGGTGTATGCTATGCCTTGTGTGACACTTGAGGAAGGGTCTGGTGACCTGTAACATGTAGCTTGTCCAAGCTCAATAAACTACAAATGCAAGTTTGAAGCCTGTTGAGTGCCTTTTTCTACATCAGTACGCTGCCTGGTACAACTTCACTGCTAAAGGCCCCAAGTAAGATAATATATGTGCAGAGTCACCACAAAAGTTATCTGCACTATATACATGCATAATAATGATAAAGTGAAAGGTTTGCTTTAGCTCTATGCAAGTTCGGATTTATACTTTTTCCGCCCCTAGGCCATGTTTGTTGGAGCGCTGTAATAACAGCGCATGAGATTTGGGCGCAGCCGGCGCCACTATAGACCATAATAGGAATTACGACTACAGCGGCGCACAGAGTGTAATTTCGGAGCCGTCAGAAGACGGAGCTGAAGTTACTTTTAAAACACTGTAATTCGGCCTCCAGCAATAGCTGGAAGCCGAATGACATCATTCCCCACTATCCACGTGGACCTGGAAGGGGAATAGTAATTAATGCCACCGGGACTTGTGCAGCAGCAGGGTAAGCCATATACCGGCTGTATCCTGCGCCCAAATCCCCCGGCGGTGATTTCATATGTATGCCCTTCCATGTATATCAGTTCCCTCCCATTCCATGTGCAGCATCCATGTGCTGTAGTCCCCTATTCCATGTACAGCTCCCTGGGGCATCAGCTTCCTATTTTCATGTGCTGCTCCCCATTTGTAGCCTTTTCTTTTTATATGCAGCAAACCCTATTTCCCTCACCATTTTCCTTTCTGGATAATTCCTCTGCTTTCCTGGAAGATAAGAAAAGTTCATTAGTTAAAATAATAATAATAATAATAATACTAGTGCATGAGCAGAGATTAGTCACTAGAACTGTGTGCTGGGCCAGTCTGGCAGCTCCCCCTAGTGGTGCACAAGACAAAGGACCATACAATGCCTTTGGCACACATTTTTAAAGAAAACCTGTAATGAGAAAACCTCCCCCCTGAGGGGTACTCACTTGGGGTGGGGGTAGCGTCCGGATCCCTATTGAGGCTTCCCCCGTCTCCCTCGGTCCCACGGCAGCAGAGATAAATCTCCCCGAACAGCGGGGATGTAAATATTTACCTTCCCGGCTCCAGCGCAGGCGCAGTATCGGCTCTCCGCCTCGGAGATAGGCGGAAATAGCCGATCACTGCCGGGCCGCTCTACTGCGCTGGCGCAAGTCTCCAGTAGAGCGGACCCGACAGAGATCGGCTATTTTTGCTTATATCCGTGCGGAGAGCCGCAACAGCGCCCCCGCTGGAGTCAGGAAAGGTAAATAAGTCAGCGCTTGTCGAGGGAGGATTCTGGGACGCTTCGGGGGAGCCAGCGCTGGATTGCCTGCAGCTACAGGGCAGGGGGAAGCCTCATTGGGACCCTGAGGCTGCATAGAGTCAAAAGCGGCGCCTGGAAAAAATGGCGCACGGTTCGGAACGACCTTAAAACGCTATTTAGCGTTTTAGACTTTAAAACATTAAATTGACGGCGCCATAATGTTCTGGTGGAGCTGTGCGCCTATTTTCCTGCTCCCGGAAGGCCAGGTACGGGGAACAGGGTGACCCCGAGGACAGCGAGCAGCAACTGGACACTCCGAAGAAGGTAATCTAGCCCTCCATGGGCCTCATTCAGTCATTTTTTTTCCCTGATTTAGGGCTGTTTTAAATATCTGATAACATGAATGCTGATGCTACATTTTTACCTCGTTTTTCTGTATCTAGCTGGATAATGTTCTGTGTGAGGGTCATTATGGACTGAAGCTGTGTATGCCCGGCTTTTTACATTTTTTGTCAGTCACTGCAATATTTAAAATTTTCAGAATAAAACAAGTTCCATCAGATTTGCTTATAGGTTGCTGGTCAGTGCAGTACAATATTTACAGAAACCTAAAACTGGAATCCCATGTGGTAGCTCCTGACCTAAAACTGGAATCCCATGTGGTAGCTCCTGACCTAAAACTGGAATCCCATGTGGTAGCTCCTGACCTAAAACTGGAATCCCATGTGGTAGCTCCTGACCTAAAACTGGAATCCCATGTGGTAGCTCCTGACCTAAAACTGGAATCCCATGTGGTAGCTCCTGACCTAAAACTGGAATCCCATGTGGTAGCTCCTGACCTAAAACTGGAATCCCATGTGGTAGCTCCTGACCTAAAACTGGAATCCCATGTGGTAGCTCCTGGTCCAAATATGGGACCTTACAGCAGCGGACAAAGCCAACAGTGGCCCCTGTGCAGAAGAAATAAAAGGCTTTCTATACGAGTGCCCATGGTCATAACAGATCATGGTGTATAAGGGCCAGGTCACACTTGCTTAAAAATGTATCTATAAATATTTAAAGTTCCACTTAAACGCAGAAAGTGGATCCTATGTTAAAAATAAGATCAGTTTACGCTTGTTACAAAACTTGGATCCGTGTATGATCCGTGTGGCGCGGAACACGAGATGGAACGCAGAGGCCCAACTTGGCACATTTTCCCGGAGCAGAGGAGAAGATAAGTCCGATGAAAGCCTAGAAGAACGGACACTGTTCGTTCTCACTAGGCTAGTCGCCGCACCAATGTCGCCTGCATCCTGTCACCGTTGTGTTGTCATATGCACATCCTGCCGCTGCTCGGTCCCTGCAAATCAGCAAATCAGCCCAGTGATCAGGGGATCTCCATTGGGCTGAAAAAGACCAATAGGAATCCTCAGCAACAGGGGATTCTCATTGGTTCACGTTGAACCAATGAAAATCTCTCTTTTGCTAGGCAGAATTGGCCTGCTGCAGCCTATGGAGCCGTATGCCTCTGCTGGGCTCTAGGCTGTGGAACGGACCAAGCAGCAGTGGCGAGACAGACGACAAATCAACGCTGAGGACGTGGGGCAAGGTGCGGACGCGGAACGGACGGTACTTTTTTGTTGCATGTGGATGCAGAATGGATGGTATGCGCTTACCATTTCTGTTCTGCCTCCGCGCAAGTATGAACAGGCCCTTACTATAGCACACATTTTATACTTGTATATGACTGGGCCACAAGCAATTATTGTTCCTCATGGGTTACAAAGGGAAATACAAGAAAAAGAGCTTAAAGTGCATCTGAAGTGAGAAGACTATGGAGGCTGCCATGTTTATTTCCTGTTAAACAATACCAGTTCCCTGGCAGCCCTGCTGGTCTGTTTGGCTGCAGAAGTGTCTGAATAACACCAGAAACAAGCATGAAGTTAATCTTTCAGATCTGACAATAATGTCAGAAACACCTGATCTGCTGCATGCTTGTTCAGGGGCTATGGCTGAAAGTATTGGAGGCAGAGGATCAGCAGGGCTGCCAGGAACTGTTATTGCTTAAAAGGGAATAAACATGGCAGCCTCCATATATCCTCCATATATCTCTCTCTTCAGTTGTCCTTTAAGGCTACTTACACACCAGGACTTTGCGTTTAGGGGACGTTATAGGGCATATAACGTGCCCCTAACGCAACGCCTGGTGGTGTTGGAGCAGGGCGCTACCAAGAGCCGCGTTACAAGCAGCTCTTGGTGCGCCTGCTCTGTCGGAGGCACTGCGGAGACCACGTGAGCGGAGCTCTCCGCATCACGTGGTCCCGCTAGCCAATCCGCGGCCGCTCCAGGATGTAAACACTGCATATGCAGTGAATAATAAGTAGCCATGTGCCTGGCTACGTAGCGGCCTCTCCGCCCATAAAATGAAAAAAAAAAAAACCCTACTGAGCATGTGCAAACAGTCTAACGCGGCTTAGCCGCGTGTAAAGTACTGCATGCAGTACGTTATGTAGACGTGCTGTGTTACAATGTAACGCAACGTGGGCACTGTGAACAGCTCATTGATTTTTCATTACTGTGAGTTGGGGTGCGTTACAGGCTGCTCTAACGTGCGCCTGTAACGATACCACTGTGAAAGCAGCCTCAAGGATACCCGAAGTGACATGTGAAATGATGAGATAGACATGGATATGTACAGTGCCTAGCACACAAATAACTATGCTGTGTTCCTTTTTTTCTTTCTCTGCCTGAAAGAGTTAAATATCAAGTATGCAAGTGTCTGATTCAGCCCTGACTCAGACAGGAAAGAACTACAGTGTGACTCTCACTGATAAGAAATTCCCCTTGTTATCTCTGTCTTGCTCTCAGAAGCCATTTTCTGCTAGGAAAGTGCTGGAGGAAGCGGGTGTGGAAGGGGGAACCGTGGGGACGGTTGCGGGGCCCCATGTTTCTGCTGCCCCGGCGCCTGGGGAGGTTCCTCCCTTCCGGGAGGCCTCAACCGCCCTCGCACTGGAACAAGTGTCCAGTGTGAGCAGCGGCCCAGTCGCCGGGGCGGCTTTGGGCCCCGTAGCCGTCTCCAACCCCTATTTCTACCCAGTACAGGCCAGGACAGCAGCAGTTGACAACTTTCAAGATCTGGTAGAAAGTGAACTAGCCCAGCTACAGAGAACTCTCAGAGCCAGCTCGGATCTTACTAAACCCGAACGGGAAGCACTACAGTCCCTTCAGAAAGATGACTCAATTGTCATCCGCAATGCGGACAAAGGGGGAGCTGTGGTCATCCTAGATTCGGGTCAGTATAGAACTGAAGTTCTACGCCAATTGGGGGACACAGAAACCTATCAAATCCTTGCAGGGGATCCCACGGCTCGGTTTCAGGTGGAGCTTAAGAAATTATTAAATCTGGGACTTTCCTTGGGGGTGTTTATGGAAAGGGAGAGAGACTATCTTATGGTGGAAACACCGGTGGTCCCAATTTTCCACCACCTCCCCAAGGTACATAAGTCGGACTTTCCCCCACGGGGCCGCCCCATTGTTGCGGGCATTGGCTCCCTGGGGGAACGTCTAGGCCAGTAGGTAGATAGTTGTCTCCAACCATTGGTTCAACGCCTACCAGGCTACTTACGCGATACCACTCACTTACTGAATAGCTTGAAATCCCTACAGTGGCTTGAGCACTACACATGGGTTACCATGGATGTAACAGCTCTGTATTCTTCAATCCCCCATGATCTTGCCCTCAGGGCTCTGGATTTTCACATCCGGAAGTATGGCTCTTTCACTACACATGTCAGGGACCTCCTCATGTTGGCAGTAGATCATCTGTTGACCCACAATTATTTTTTGTTTGATGGGGTTTTTTATCTCCAGAGATGCGGAGCTTCTATGGGAGCCAAATTCTCCCCATCCCTGGCAAATTTGTTCATGGGATGGTGGGAGAAGCTCCGCATCTTTGGAGACTGAAACCCCTTTTCTGGACATATTATTTGGTATGGGAGATATATAGATGATCTGCTGCTGATATGGGGGGGTCCCCAAGACATTCTGCCTGATTTTCTGACATACTGCAATGATAACAGTCTTAATCTGTCGTTTACAATGTGTAAGGATCCCATACAAATCGATTATCTCGATCTTACACTGTGTGGTTCTCAGACATCGGGCAGAGTTGTCACTAAGACTTTCAGAAAAACATGCGCGGGTAACTCATTGCTATTAGCATCCAGTTGCCACCCGAGCCATACCCTGAAGGCAATTCCTTATGGAGAAATGGTGAGAGTGGCACGCAACTGCTCCGACCCGGGTATGCTGGGCCAAGAACTGGACCTGGTGGAGAGGAGACTCCGGGAGCGGGGTTATAATAACCAATTGATCAAGCAAGCTAGACAGCGGGTATTATCAAAAAACCGACAGGACCTGCTGGGCACGGGCGTTAGGTGTGAGACTAGGCAAAAAAGAAACTTGACTTTTTCAACCCCATATAGCTTGGAGTATAATAAGATTGTTAACATTGTGAAAAAGTATTTGCCTGTCTTACATTCGGACCCCAAGCTCCGCATGATCCTGAGGGAAGGATGCGCTTTTTCAGTGCGTCGTGCCCCCACTTTGGGGTCTCACCTCTCCCCGAGTCTTTTCTCCAGCTCTTCCAGACCAACACCCACTTGGTTGTCTTGTAAGGGCTCCTACAGATGCGGGTATGGTACCTGCAGGTACTGTCGCGTCCACAATCAGACGCGGGAAATTTTCTCCATTTCTAAAGGAGAGAAGTTTGAAATAAAACAGTATATTAATGTAATACCAGTAATACTGTTTATCTTGTCACCTGCGCTGCTTGTGGTCTGCAGTACGTGGGGTGTACCACCCGCCCTCTGAGACAACGCATCTCGGAACACTATAATGGAGCCGGCAGATGCCTGAGGAACGAATCATATGTTACCCAGATCTCCAGTGTCTCTAAGCATTTTTTGAGAGAACATCAGGGTGTAATTACCGGCTTCACGTTTCAGGGTATAGAGAGTGGCACTTTCACCTAGAGGGGGGGATTTACGCAGGTTATTACTTAAACGTGAGGCATTTTGGATATGGAGATTGGGCACACGTTTGCCCACAGGGTTGAATTCCAAAATGGATATCAGCCTAACCTATGATGTGAGAACCTAATCATCTAGAACTTGAACTAGGTGTTCTTTCTCCCCTCTTTCCTCCTCCTTTCTTTCCGTCTACTTTCTCACTAACGTCCTCAACCTTATGCATTTCCTTATCTATCTCACGTTACAAACTTTATACCATAAGTTTTGTACAATATGGTTCAAGGAATTCATGCTTACTGTAAACTTGACTTTGATGCTCAACCATGTCATCTCTGGTTTTTTATTGGATTTTATACATTGTCTATATGTTTAAATTGTCTATGTCTCTTTAAGAGAGGTAGCCATACCCCTTTGTTGGCGGGCACTTTACTATTTAAACCTGTGCAGTTTTTGTATATGCTGGCTATGATTAAGGAGCCTTCTAGAGCTCCGATACGCGTCAGCCTTGTATGTGCCTACTGTTGTGTTAATAAAGTTGAAAACATGGCTTTTAACCCAGCCTTGGTGTAGCGGAATACTTCCTTTTGCCTGCATGACCCGAAACCTGAGATTCCTGCTCCTTTGGTACAGACAGCGGTGGTTGCAGCGATCCTTCCTTTTTGCCCTCACAAAGTGCTTTATAGTTGGAATTTCTTATCAGTGAGGGTCACAGTGTAGTCACTTCCAGGACTGAGTCAGCCACTTACATACCTGAGATTTAACTCTTTCAGGCAGAGAAAGAAAAAAAAGAACACAGCATTGTTATTTGTGTGCTGGGCACTGTACATACACGTCTATCTCATCATGTCACTTCGGGTATCCTTTACTTTAAGGACACTTAATGCGTTAGTATACGTTAGTACGTGTTAGGGCCCGTTCAGACTGCACGCGTTTCCAGCCGCGTTTTGGAACTGCGTGCAGGAGGTCGACAAGCACGACATCAGACAGTGCATAGAGTGCACTGTCTGATGTTCACACTGCATGCGTTCCGGACCTGTGCGGTCCGGGAACGCATGCTGCACGCAGATATTGTCAAAACGCGCGGCTGTCCCATTCACTTTTCAGTGATGGGATCAGCCACGCAACGCACACAAACGCAAATGGCGGGCGTTCGTACGCGTTGCGGTCCGCACGCGTTCCGCACACATGGCCATCCGCATTTGTGATCTGAACGGGCCCTTAGTGTGCGTTTTTTCCATAGCAGTGCATTGTGAAAAAATTCTAAGGGATAGGCACCACCAGGGGGATCTTAGGGTTACGCTCCACCAGGGGAATTTAAGGGTAAGGGATAGGTAGAGGGAGGGTTCTGTGTGAGAGTTAGGTTTAGTTGTAGTAAAATGTTGGTAATATTTACTAATGTTTTACTATAGTTATTACAAATGTAGTTTTTTGGTTTTTTTTGCATTGATATAAACAATATTTTCTGATTGTATTACATGAAGAAACATTAAAAGAAGGTTATAGACATTATACAATTACAATTATACATATATTATCATTTTCAGTGTTATAAATGATATTTTCAGATTTTTATTACAAGAACAAATAAAAGGAGGTTATTGACAATATTATACAATTATTACAATTCTAAAAATACTATCATTTTCAGTGTTAACTACCTGAAGACCGCTCCACGCCGATGGGCGTGGCGGCAAGCCCAGGACCGCCTAACGCCAATTGGCGTCAGGTCCTGGAGCTGGCTACTGAAGGAGATCGCATGCAGGCTGCACGCATCTCCTTCTCGGGGGCGGAGCTCCGCCCCATCTTCAGTCTCCAAGCGGCTATTGCTGCTCGGGAGACTGTTAGACGGCGTGGTCGCCGTCTATTTACACAGTACAGCTCTGCGATCAGCAGCAGCGCTGTACTAGGGACATCCGTGTGACACGGCTGTCCCCCTGGGGCACAAAAGAACGATCGGCAGTGATAGGCTGAAGTCTATGACAGCCGATCATTGTGATAGGCTAGCTGGGTGAGGCAGCAGAAACGTTTTTTTAATAGACAATATAAATATTTATATTAACCACTTCAGCCTAACTACGGTGACCATACGTCCCGCTTTACCCGGGACGCGTCCCGCCTTCGGGGGGGCGCTGTCCCAGGCTGCATGAGGTCCCGGGAAACGTCACGCTTTCAGCAGCGGGACGTCCCGGCCTCGGGACTCTGGTCATCGTACAATGAACTAGCTGCAGCGTCTCATAGACGCTGCGCTAGTTCATTCCGCGCAGCCCGCTCCAGCAGCCTGCATTGTGCTGAGTGCTCCGGCAGGCACAGGCAGAGCGGGGCTACGGGAAGATGGCGTCCGGAGGCGGAGCCCTGTACTGGAGACTATTTGTGTCTCCAGTACAGGGCTCTGCCTCCGGACACCATCTTGCCGTAGCCTCGCTCTGCCTGTGAGAGGAGAGCGGGAGATTGAAGGAGGATCGTCCGGAGGAGCTGCACACACACCAGAGGCCGGCTGTGTGAGGGGACTTCTGTCAGGTGAGTACATGCTTTTTTTTTTTCCAGGTGAAATGTGCCCCCATTGCGTTTTTGTGCTGACATGTTTGCCCCCGTTGCGTTTTTAGCTGACATGTTTGCCCCATTGCGTTTTTGTGCTGACATGTTTGCCCCATTGCATTTTTGTGCTGACATATTTGCCCCCATTGCGTTTTTGTGCTGACATGTTTGCCCCCATTGCGTTTTTGTGCTGACATGTTTGCCCCCATTGCGTTTTTTGTGCTGACATGTTTGCCCCCATTGCGTTTTTGTGCTGACATATTTGCCCCCATTGCGTTTAATTTGTGCTGACATGTTTGCCCCCATTGCGTTTTTGTGCTGACATGTTTGCCCCATTGCGTTTTTGTGCTGACATGTTTGCCCCCATTGCGTTTTTGTGCTGACATGTTTGCCCCCATTGCGTTTAATTTGTGCTGACATGTTAGCCCCCATTGCGTTTATTTTGTGCTGAAATGTTGCCCTTCAATGCGTTTATTTTGTACTGACATGTTTGCCCGCAATGCGTTTATTTTGTACTGACATGTTTGCCCGCAATGCGTTTATTTTGTGCTGACATGTTTTGCCCCCAATGCGTTTATTTTGTGCTGAATTAAATGTTGCCTGCAATACGTTAATTTTGTGCTATGTTGCCCATTGCGTTTTATTTGTGGTGTCCGGGGTAACTGTTACTGCATTTATTATTTATGGTCATAGTTGGCTATGTTTGCTGCTTTGAGGTTACGGTATACTATTAAATAGCATCACACAGTTTCTGCACACCCATGATGTGAATCCTCGTTTGACCACATCACGGCGTAAACACTGCTTTCTTATGCCTCGCTCATACCTTCCAACTTTTTGAGATGAGAAACTTAAGCCACGCCCCGACCACGCCCCCAACCACACCCCCTGACACACCCCTAGTCAAAAAAAATGTTTATATATATATATATATATATATATATATATATATATATATATCTGAATGGTGGGGAGAAGGGTGAGGGTGCCCATGGGTATGGAGGTAAAAAGAAGGATCGAGGCGCCAGCCGCGGCTGTGGTGTGCGGGATGCGGGTCAAGCTTGTCCCCCCTCCCTCCGAATGTGCCCCCCAGTGTCCCCCTGTATGGCGAGATACGAGCGCAGCAGAGCGGCAGTCTTACCATTCCTCGCCGCATATGGGCATCTCGTCTTCTCCGCTTCCTGTGACGTCACAGGAAGTAGTTGGAAGCAAGAGATGCCCGTACGCGAAGGAAGATGGTAAGACTGCCGCTCTGCTGCGCTCGTATCTCGCCATACAGGGGGACACTGGGGGGCACATTCGGAGGGAGGGGGGACAAGCTTGACCCGCATCCCGCACACCACAGCCGCGGCTGGTGCCTCGATCCTTTTTTTTCCTCCGCTGCCTGCCGGGACACAAGGGGGGCTATCCCGGGACAGCGGGACCCCTCCCCCAACCCGTGACGGTCCCGGCGAAAACGGGACGGTTGGGGCCCCTGCTCGATGTTACATCACTAGGTTAGCTCCGCCCATAGAATGTCATGGCCACGCCCATTTTTCGGCGCACCGCAGACACCACGGTAGTTGGTGAAATCTGGTCACTCTAGCCTAACTGGACGAAAATTTTCGTCCAGTTAGGCTGCGCGCACTCCCTCGCCCCCCCCCCCCCCCCCCCCCCCGTGCGCGCCCCTGCTGCTGGCCTTTAGCCCAGCGATCAGTGAAAGGGATTATAAAGCCCTTTCACTGATCGGACCTCCCTGGAGAAAAGCCGACAGCGTCTCTTAAAGCGGAATATAACCCTGCATTTCAACTTTGCTCTAAAACATTATTTACAGTATATTATATGCAACCAGCATTTTTTTTTTTACTAGACCAGCATTGGAAGGGTTACACAGGGCTTTAAAGTTCCTGGAGATTTCTGCAGACTCATCCGAAGCTGAAATAGATACATTTTGTTTACATAAATGTATCTAAGTGTTGAATGTTACACACTTTGGCTGTCCTCCAGCTCAGTCAGAGAGATGAGTCACATTCAACACTTAGATACATTTATGTAAACAAAATGTATCTGTTTCAGCTTCGGATGCGTCTGCAGAAATCTCCAGGAACTTTAAAACTCTGTGTAACCCTTCCAATGCTGGTCTAGTAAAAAAAAAATGCTGGTTGCATAGAATATGCTGTAAATAATGTTTTAGAGCAAAGTTGAAATGCAGGGTTATATTCCGCTTTAAGACGCTGCAGCTTTTCTGAGATCAAAAAGTTTTTCTTCATACTTCTTCCTGGGAGCGAGATCGAACGCTCCCAGGACTTGTCTGTGGCCATCTTGTGGCCAAATAGCAAACTACACCAAAAACAATTTAAATTGAATAAATACATTTTAAAACATTTAAAATCCCCTGTTTACCCCCCACACCAAAAAATCCCCACATACAAGTTTTAATAAAAAATAAAATGAAAAATTACAATAATTAAAAAAAAAACTAAGGGAATTAAGTTCAGTTATAGATAAACCCCTTTATCTTATCTTTTGTGACTCTCTTGCAACTGGCAGAGTCCCAGTGGATTGGCGTACAGCCCACGTTTTCCCATTATTTAAGAAGGGCAAAAAATCAGATCCAGGAAATTATAGACCTGTAAGCTTAACATCAGTTGTATGCAAACTATTTGAGGGGCTACTAAGAGATACTATACATGACCACATTACATTAACCACACTACTATTCACCCTACCTCTCAAGCCCGCTGTCTGGGTGTCACCCTGGACTCCGCACTCTCCTTCACTCCCCATATCCAAAACCTCACAAAGTCCTGCAACTTCCACCTTCGTAACATCTGTAAGATTCGCCCTTTCCTGACCCCTGCCACCACCAAACTCCTCATCCATGCCCTCATAATTTCCCGCCTCGACTACTGCAATGCCCTTCTGTCTGGACTCCCGAAGACCCGAATAGCCCCACTGCAGTCCATCATGAATGCGGCTGCCAGAATTATCCACTCCTCCCATCGCTCCACCAGGGCGGCTCCCCTCCGTGAATCCCTCCACTGGCTTCCTATCCAGTCCAGAATCAGATTCAAGATATTGTGTCTGACCTACAAATCCATCCACAAAACCTGTCCAACCTACATTTCTGATCTTACTCAGAGATACACACCAAGCCGCTCACTCCGCTCCTCCAATGAACTTCGCCTGACCGTCCCCCGCATCACCCAGTCCCATGCACGCCTCCAAGACTTCTCAAGAGCCGCTCCGACACTATGGAACTCCCTACCTCCACCCATTAGGGCAGCCCCCTCCTTCAACATCTTCAAGAAGGCCCTCAAAACTCACCTTTTCACTCTTGCCTACCACCCCTCACAATTGCTCTAAACCCACAGCCGAACTCTGGTCCCCTACATCTCGTGTCCCTACCTCTCCCTCTAGATTGTAAGCCTTTGGGCAGGGTCCTCACTCCTTTTGTGTCCTACCTGATCATGCACCTCTATTACTGTGCACCCATGCTATGCATTTGAGTGAACCTAACTTGCCTAACTCCATGCTCCCATCCAGTGACTGACTAAGCATTACCTTGTACTCATACTGTGCTGTGTGATCTGGTTTTCTTGTATTCCTGTATTGTCATATTGCTGTTTGTCACCCCTAAATATTGTCTGTAACCTAAATTAATGTCCAGCGCTGCGTAATATGTTGGTGCTTTATAAATACAACAAATAAATAAATAAATAAATAATGACTTCATAGTAGAAAATAATCTTATTTCTCAGCATCAACATTGGTTTACTAAAGACAGGTCCTGTTTGACTAACATGCTCAGCTTTTATGAGGTAGTGAATGCTAATATGGATATTGGGAATGCTGTAGATGTGATATACTTGGACTTTGCAAAGGCCTTCGACACTGTTCCCCACAAAAGTCTGGTGCAAAAGTTGAGGATGCAAGGACTGGGGAAGAGTCTGTGTTCATGGATAGGGAACTGGCTAATGGACAGAAAACAAAGAGTTGCGGTCAATGGATCGTACTCAAAATGGGAGACTGTTAGCAGTGGGGTCCCACAGGGGTCTGTACTGGGTCCAGTGCTCTTCAATTTATTTATTAATGACCTAGTAGATGCAGTAGTGAGCCATGTTGCTATTTTTGCAGATGATACAAAATTGTGCAGAATCATCAACTCTCAGGAAGACAGTGTCATATTGCAACAGGATCTGTATAGGATGGCTTTATGGGCACATACATGGCAGATGAAATTCAATGTTGACAAATGTAAAGTCATGCATTTTGGACGTACTAATGGTCTAGCACCATACAAAATAAATGGGATACAGTTGGGGACATCAAACTTGGAGAAGGACTTAGGAGTACTCATCGACAAGTTAAATAATCGTACTCAATGCCAAGCCGCTGTAGCTAAATTTTGGGATGCATTAAAAGGGAAATGAAAACTCGAGATGCTAGCATAATATTGCCCCTGTTTATTATAATATTGCCCCTGTTGTCTCTAGTAAGGCCACATCTGGAATATGGAATTCAGTTCTGGGCACCACATTACAAAAAAGATATTGCAGTTTTAGAGCAGGTGCAGAGACGAGCAACAAAATTGATACGTGGGATGGAAGGTCTCACTTATCAAGAAAGGTTAGATAAACTGGGTTTATTTAGTCTAGAGAAAAGACGCCTTAGAGGGGATCTAATTAACATGTATAAATACATCAGAGGGCAATATAATAGCTTGGCAGATGAGCTTTTTGTCCCTAGGCCTTCTCTAAGGACTAGAGGACATGATCTGCGCATGGAGGAAAAACGGTTTAGCTATTTATTTAGGAAAGGGTTCTTTACAGTAAGAGTGATTAAGATGTGGAATGCATTGCCACAGGAAGTAGTTATGGCAAACTCTATACCTGCATTTAAAGGGGGCTTAGATGCTTTCCTTGCGTTGAAAGACATCCATGGCTACAATTACTAGGTAATGCCTAATGATGTTGATCCAGGGATTTTATCTGATTGCCATCTGTAGTCGGGAAGGAATTTTTCCCTTTAGGGGCTAATTGGACCATGCCTTGTAAGGGTTTTTTCACCTTCCTCTGGATCAACAGGGATATGTGAGGGAGCAGGCTGGTGGTGTACTTTATACTGGTTGAACTCGATGGACGTATGTCTTTTTTCAACCAAATTAACTATGTAACTATGTAACCATAAATAGTTACCTAAGAGTCTGAACTTTTTAAATATTCATGTCAAAAGGAGTATATCAATATGATTTATTAAATTATGGGCTTCTTAATCGTGATGGACGCAAATTGAAAAAAATGCACCTTTATTTCCAAATAAAATATCGGCGCCATACATTGTGATAGGGACAGAATTTAAATGGTGTAATAAGCGGGACAAATTGGTAAATAAAGTATATAGGTTTTAATTATGGTAGCATGTACTAATTTCAAACTATAATGGCCAGAAGCTGATCAATAATGATTTTTTTCAATTTCTTTCTTAATATTCCTGTTAAAATGGATTTAGAATAAATTAATTCTCAGCAAAATGTATCACCCACAGAAAGCCTAATTGGTGGCGGAAAAAACAAGATACAGATCAATTCATTGTGATGAGTAGTGCTAAAGTTATTGGCAAATGAATGGGAGGTGAAAGTTGCTGAGATGTAAAAAAAAATCTCAACCCTGTAGGCTGAAGTGGTTAAAAAAAAAAAACACCTGGGGGGCAATCAGACCCCACCCACAGAGAGCTCTGTTGATGGGGAGAAAAGGGGGGGTGGAATCACTTGTGTGCTGTGTAGTGCAGCCCTGCAGCTTGGCCTTAAAGCTGCAGTGGCACTTTTAGTAAAAAAAAAAAAAATAGCCTGGTCTTTAGGGGGGTTTAGCACTGTGGTCCTGAAGTGGTTAAACAATATTTCCAGATTTTTATTGCAAGAAGAAATTCTAAAATATAATTATAGACATTAAATTTCAGCGAAACCACGCGCCTTTTTCTGATGTACGTGGGTTCATGGGCCCTAGAGGACCATGCCTAGGTCTGCTTCCGGGGCCGTACATTCAACCAGATCGCATCTGCCTGCTCATATCGAGAGAAATATCCTCCTCCAGGGTACGATTAGAACACGAAGAAAGACCAGAATTCCTCTATCTGGAAAAATGCAGATAAAACCTCTATTTCTGTTACACTCAAGGAAAATATTTGTAAACGAATATTTGGTACTTTACCAGAGTTGGGGCTGGTTCACGCTATGGGCTCGATTCCCTATGGCGTGATAACTGCTATCATAGCAGTTATCACGTGATCTGCCGCGCGCAAAGGCTTTCACACGAACTGCATTACTTTACGTGATAAGCGAAGGTTTGCGCGCAATCACATGTGCGTTTTACATGAAACGTGCACATGATCACGTGCAAACCTTCGCTTATCACGTGAAGTAATGCTGTTCGAGTGAAACCCTTTGCATGCGGCAGATCATGTGATAACTGCTGTGATAGCTGTTATCACGCTATAGTGAATCAAGCCCTATGCGCGTTTTGAGTTGTTTTTTTTTCATTCCCTAGTGTGCTGTAAAAGCGCTTGTGTAATGAAATCCAGTGTAAGGCCCAGTGCACACCAAAACCTCTAGCAGATCCTCAAAACACTAGAGGTTTTTGGAGCAGATTTCAGAGTGATTCTAGGCATGTTTAGAGGTTTTCTAAACATGCCTAGCGTTTTTTGGAGCGTTTTTGTGTAGCAGATTACAAATATTGTTACAGTAAAAGCTGTTACTGAACAGCTTCTGTAACAAAACACCTGGAAAATCGCTCTGATGTAGCGTTCTTCAGAGCGGTTTGTGTTTTTTCCTATACTTTACATTGAGGCAGAAACGCATCTGCAAACCGCAAAAGTGCTGCAGGACCCACGTTTGCAGTTTGCTAAAAACCTCAAACCGCTGGTGTGCACCATCCCATTGAAATACATTAGCCAAGCGTTTTCACAGGAGGAAGCGGTTTGGAAAAGCTACAAAAACCGCTCGGTGTACACCAGGCCTGAGTGTTCTCACATGAGCTTTCTTTCCAATCGCAAATGTGGGTCCTGCACCATTTTCTGGGTGTTTGCAGTTTAATGCAAAGTACAGGGGGAAAAAAGCCAATCGCTTTAAAAACTCTGATCAGGGTTTTTGTGAGCGTTTTCAGGCAAAATTTGCTTTAAAAGACATACAGTTCCGGGTCAAAGAGTGCACTACCGGTTTCTCTGCACACAAAAAATTGAAAAACAAATACAAAATCGCTTCCTAAAAACTCCAGTAAAAGCACTTTTTTTGGTTTTATCCTAAAAATCAAGGTTTTTTTTTTTAGCAGTAAAACTTCCATGTTTATTCCCAGACTGGGATCAAGGTTAGCTCATGACCCATGTGTACTCAAAATTTGAGGTCCTAGCACCCCTAGAAGCAGAGATACTGCACCCCAAAAAAGGAAATTCAGGTTGGAGGCCATTTCTGTCAGAAAGATGCCAGGCTCTTGATATTTGGCATGCAGGGAGAGGCCATATTGACCTATATGCACTCCAAATTTGCAAACAGGTTTTATGCTTATCCCTAACTTTCCACGTAAGTAGGGTTGAGGTTATGAGAGCTAACTGACTACTATGAACAGATTGTGTAAATAAGCTCTCAAGCTATATGGAAAGGTTAAAATGGGCCAATCAAAATTGGATGTTTGTACCAGGCTTTAGGATCTTTTAACCTACGTATCAGGCGCAACCCGACGGGCCTACACTCAGCAGCAGAGACTTTTGAACCTTTATCTTACAGTAGTTAGATGTTCTATTGCTGCCTTTTAGATTATATATAATAAAAAAAGATGCCCTTACACACTAAATCTGCCATATTACAGCAGCGGTAAAAAAAATTTGCACAAAAAAAGTTGCACGCATACACTGTACTACTGATCAATTTTAGATGTCCAACTCCCATCTGTATATGCTCCCGTCCCTTAAAGTGAACCAGAGACGAAGCACCCTCATGTATTTTACCATATATATCAGTGGAACATTACAGAAGACGCCTACCCTGCTCTTTCATTCTTCATTGCTCAGCTTGCTTGTTATCAGCCCTGATAAAATCCCCTACTGAGCATTTAGTCTGGCTTTACTCAGGAATCATAGCTGAATCATTATAGCAGAGCCCCAAGGGGGCAGGCTTGGGCTTGAAAAGACATCAGAGAAGACACTGCTATGATTCCTAAGCAAATCAAGACTGATGTGCAGTCTGGGATTTTATCAGGGCTGATAAGCAGGCTGAGCAGTGAAGAATGAAGCAGAGTAGGGTAGGTGGTTTCTCTAATGTTCCCACTGATATATATGGTAAAATACAAAAGGGTGCTTCGTCTCTGGTTCACTTTAAGAAGCACAAGCTTCACAAAAGGCACATGGGCACCACAATTTAAAGCCGCATATTCAGGCAGACTTGCGCTGCCATTTTTTTATTAGTGCACCATGACACGCGTTGATGTGTAACTTACGCCAGCTGTACATTGGATCGCAAGGTAGTTTTGTTGCATCCCAATGCATTGTGTTCGTGCGTCAGTTTCAATGCGATTTTAACACGTGGACGCATTTGGTGTGTAGCGGCCATAAAAGTGGTCACAACAAAATGATCTGATTTTACATCAATTTCATAAAACCAATCAGTTGCACAGTAAAATGTAAAGCTTTTTTTCTCTAATTCATTTCAGAAATCTGATCGAATTGATGTGTATTACATATCAAGATGCACTAATGTTAACAAATGGCAGTAATGCGATGTGTGCGCATGCGCCTTTTGTGAAGCTTGCACCTTTCAAGGGGCACGTGAGCATATATAGAGGGTAAATTGCCATCCAAAATTGATCAGATGAGCTTTGTACTGCATGCAATTTTTTTTTTTTTACCACTGCTGTAACATGACTCATTTGGTGTGTAAGGGGCAGGGTCCTTAAAGTGAATGGGAACCGCATTTAAAAAAAATGATACTTACCCAAGGAGAGGCAAGGCTCTGGGATCCTATAGAGCCTTCCGGCTCCTCTCCTGGTCCCCTCGTTCTAGTGCTGGCTCGCCCAGTAGCAGTATTTGACTAATTTAGCCCCGGGCGAAGGAGGCTTCAGAAGTCTTCACAGTGCCCGAGTGCTCCTGAAGAAGGGCGGCCCTATATTGTACCTGCGCAAGCACGCTCTCTTGCATGCTCACGCCTGTGCAGTATGGAGCCGCACGTCTTTGAGGACAGCTCCCGAAGACTTCCAAATACCCTTTCGGTGAGGGATTGAAGCGCAGGGAGCCAGCACAGGATAGTGAGCACCGAGAGGAGACTGAAGGCTCTATATGACCCAGAGCCTTCCCTCTCCTTAAAGGGACACTTAAGTAAAAAAAAAAAAAAAAATATGTTTTACTCACCTGGGGCTTCCAATAGCCCCCTGCAGCTGTCCGGTGCTCTAGCAGTCTCCCTCCGATCCTCCTGGCCCTGCCAGCAGCCACTTCCTGTTTCGGTGACAGGAGCTGACAGGCTGGGGACGCGAGTGATTCTTCGCGTTCCTGGCCACAATAGCGCCATCTATGCTGCTATAGCATATATCATATACCATATAGCAGCATAGAGGGTGCTAATGTGTCTGGGAACGTGAAGAATCACTCGCGTCCCCAGCCTGTCAGCTCCTGTCACCGACACAGGAAGTGTCTGCTGGCAGGGCCAGGAGGATCGGAGGGAGATGGCGAGGGCACCAGACAGCTGCAGGGGGCTATTGGAAGCCCCAGGTGAGTAAAACTCATTTTTTTTTTTACTTAAAGGGGAACTGAAGAGAGGTATATGGAGGCTGTCATGTTTATTTCCTTTTAATCAATACCAGTTGCCTGGCAGCCCTGCTGGTCTATTTCTCTGCAGTAGTATCTGATTAAAACCAGAAACAAGCATGCAGCGAGTCTTGTCAGATCAGACTTATAAGTCTGAACCACTGAAACACCTGATCTGCTGCATGCTTGTTCAGGGGCTATGGCTAATCGTATTAGAGGCAGAGGATCAGCAGGGCTGCCAGGCAACTGGTATTGTCTAAAAGGAAATAAACATGACAGCCTCCATATACCTCTCTTCAGTTCCCCTTTAAGTGTCCCTTTAAGTATTTGCTTTTTTTTTTAAACGCGATTCTCATTCACTTTAAAGGCTTCCCAAGGTGATGTGACATGATAGACATGTGTATGTATAGTGCCAAGCATACAAAACTGTGCTGTGTTCCTTTTTTCTGTGTCTGCCTGAAAGTTAAAATACACCTTATGTGAGTAATCTGTTAGCTGCCATATTTATTCCCTTTTGAATAATACCAGTTGCCTGGTAGTCCTGATCCTGTGTCTCTAATACTTTTATCCATAGACTGAACAAGCATACTGTATGGAGATCAGGTACTCTGACTCCAGATTTACTGGATTGGCTATATGCTTGTTCCAGGGTTTCGACTCAAACACCATGTATGCCAGATCAACAGGACTGCCAGGCAACTGGCATTGCGTACAAGGAAATAAATATGGCAGCCTGCATATCACTCACCTCAATTTCCCTTTAAACATCAGGTATGTAAGTGGCAGTTCCTGTCTGGGTCAGGACTGAGTCAGAATACAGTGTGAGCCGAACTTATAAGAAATTACAACTATAAAACACTTTCCTATCAGAAAATGGCCATTTTGTGGAGAGCATTCCAAAGGCTGTAAGAGTGATATTTAACATTTGTGCTATTTCTCTGCTTTGTTGCATGATGGGTGAAGGTGCGAACTAGGGTCAGTAGACCTGGGGGTATTAGGCCTCTTTTCCACGGACAATTGTACTGTGTGCTGTGTGCTCAGCAAGCAGTTACCAGGCAGCAGATACCAGGCAGCAGTTGTGAGAATTTGAGAGGCATTTTACTGCCTATCAACTGTCCATGGAAAAGAAGCCTTAAAGAGAAACTGGCCAAGAATTTAACTTTATCCCAATCAATAGCCGATACCCTACTTCCTGTGAGAAATCTATTCCTTTTCACAAACAGACCATCAGGGGGCGCTGTATGACTGATATTGTGGTGAAACCCCTCCCACAAGAAACTGAGTACTACTCCTGGCAGTTTCCTGTCTGTTAACCTTGCTGCATTGTGGGAAGTAGCTGTTTACAGCTGTTTCCAACTGCCAAAAAACCATGCAGCAGCTTCATCACCTGCCAGCAGTAAAAATGTCACCATGTAATAAATGTCAGAATGTAAATCAGGGATTTAAAAGATTTTACAATGGGCAAACCCTGACTAAATCATTTATACATAATTGTAAAAATGAAGGACTTCTTACATTATTTTCACTGGATTTCCTCTTTAAGGGTGCACACATCAAAGTTTGCTTGGCCAATTTTATCCACTTTAATATAGTATGTGGGGCAACAGATTGTGAATAATATGAGCAGATTGTGTAGGAAAAGCTCATCACATGGAAGTGGTAAACCAGACCAATGCACCCTTAGCCACTGAACAAGCATGCAGAGCAGGTGCTCTGAAGTCTGACCGGATTAGCTGTATGCTTGTTTCATGTGTGTGATTCAGACACTACTGCATCCAAACCTACCAGCAGGACTGCCAGGCAACTTGTATTTAAAAGGAAATCAATATGCCAGCCACATCTTAAGGCCGTTTCCACTAGCCACTGCACATCCTACGAGACGCGCAACAGCACTTCCTGTTGTGCGAGTACACAGCCAAATCCCGTAAGCCGTGCCATGCACTACTATGGGATTAGCTGCCAATGGCGCTGTAATGTCAGAATTGCTATAGCAAGCGACTGACGGCTGCAGCATTAGCCCCATAGCAGTTTCCCCTGCGCAATTTGCCTGCAGGGAAACTGCAGATTTGGCCCGAATTTTCGTACTAGTGGAAACGGGCCGTTATTTCAGGTTCCCTCTAATCTTTGTGGGTTCCACCCAAATAGAGGCTTGTTTGGTTCATTAACTGGAGTAGACATCCTGTCAAACTTATTGCAATGACAGGTGAAGCCATGCAAGTGTTCAGTATTGTGCAAATACAGCAAGCAAATGCATACAGCTTGAAAATAGACGGATCGACTCGCCATGACAGGTTTTGACTTTGCTTTCAAGCTACATGCATTTGCATAAACCTGCATAATTCAAGTACTTGCACCTCAATGACCTTCCCCAGTAACTATCACTTGCTGTGTGAGCAGATGCAGGATCACATTTGTACAGGCACCTATAAGTTTGCCTACTTGAAGTGGACCTGAACTTTTGCAAAGGACAGAAGTAAATCAGAAATGTACCCTGTATGATTTAGAAAGTTTAGCACCTGTCTAATTCTCCCCTCATCTGACCAATCACACTGATTTGAGCTCCGTTGTGTCAGCTCAGGAATATTCTTTGCATCACAGAGCAGCTAATTTGTAAACAGAATGTTAACTGTGTCTGCAGTGTCAACTTCCTGCTTTCATGGAAGCAGATTTATTGCAGGACTTGTATCAGCTGTAACAAAAAATGTTTTTCTTTGAAGGTTGTTATGCTGTTGCATATCTATGAGAGGAGAGGAAGTTCTGAGTTCAGGTCCACTTTAATGAAAAAAAGAACCAGACAAGGTTTTTGGACACAAAAATGTTTTCTTTTAATTAGAAATTTAACTTGACGTCTGTACATTCCAAAACATAACCCATACATACAATCTGGCAATGAGCCCTGCATCAATATAAATTAGAAAGCTTACAGCTTTGAAGCAGGGTGGACCGTGGTGGCAGATTTCACCACATCACAGGGTATAATGAGGGGCATGTGTTGGCAAGTTCATTTAACACTTGAGGTCAGATGTCTTTACATGGGTGACACATCTAGCATAGTAATAGTCATGTGTAGAACTAATGGAGAAGCATGTGGTTTGATCAGCTGATAGATTTGCAAAGCTCTGATTCGCTGTGATAACATCCTGCTTCAGGACACGATCATGACTAGCCAATCAAAGACTTGCATATCTATCACCTGCCCAAACTGATCACATGCTTCTCCACAAGTCTTCCTAAACATGACCATCACAAAGGACAATTACAGCCAAGTCTACCTGAGGCTGCAACTGCAGAGTGGAAGAAGCCATTCTATGCAGGGTCAGTTTAGCCTGGAACTGATCACATGAGGTATGACCACCTAAACACTCGTTTTGAGCTGGTGATCTCCAGTCTTATGATACAGGAACAAGACAAAATGGCCGCCTTGAGGTCCGTCCCTGAACTCCGCTCACTTCAGAACAGAGGCAACTTCTGCCATTAAAGCTTGACTCCCCTACAAACTACTTCAATTTGGACAGAACACTGATTGCGATTGGATACTGCGATGTGAATGAGGGATGGTGGAATGCGACAGTGTTTGGCAAAGTTTGACCAGGTGTTGTGACATTTGGTCAATGCACCTCACAAGCCCCACGGACGGGAGAGAAAGAGGAAGATGGGAGTGGTTTCAGAGATGGGGTCACAACTTAAATTAATCTCGGCTCTCCTGCAGACAATAGGGGCCAAGTGGTACTGCAGTCACTTACTGCAACAGAACTGGGGGAGGAGTCTAAGATCAGGAGAAGGAAACAAAAGTGTGGAAGGAACCAAGGAGAGAGGAGATGGGTGGAGGGAAAAGGGAAGATTGACAGATTATCTTCCGATACAGGGTTAAAACAAAAATTGTAAAAAATATATATAAATTTAGAGTCTCATAGAGACAGAACAATCCCATTTCCCCTCTCCTATCTAAGACACGAACGCCCAGGGAAGGGGAGAGCGCTGGCTGGGAGAGATTAGAAAGACCATCTTTAAAGCTCGTCTTTGTGAGGCGCCTCACTTTCCTCATCTTCCTCCTCTTCTTCCTTCTTTTCATCCTCTTCATCGTCGTCATCGTCATCCTCCTCCTCAGGCTCTTCAGCTGGCTCATCCTCTTTCCTCTTCTTGTCCTCTTCCTCCTGCTTCTTTCGTTCCTCTTCATCCTGCTGATCCTTCATCGTTTTCTCTGCATCCTGGAGTAAAAAACAGGAAGCGTTATTGTAGATCAGCAGCACACGGTGCATAGCGCCTACTAGAGTTCTCTCCTTGCATTACCACATCTGGAGGATCTGTGGTCATCTCACAATTACATGAACACTATCAAAGTTTAAAGGACACACATGGCGAAAATAAGCTAAAAACAAACGATTGTATCCATCTTCCTTCTCCTAAAAAGGACTGGAAAATATTCCAGTTTTATTTTATGTTTAAATCTAAGTTTTCAAGAGACTCTCGTCTCTAAAAACGTTTTTTTATTTCATAAATCTGTTTAATACTTTCCCTAACTAAACCACCACATCCCCGCCGCAGTACGCTATCTAAATCCCCCCAAACTCCCTGGGGGGCAATCCGGGCAGCGCTTCCGTGTGAGGCAGAGCTATGAGCCGCAGCTCTGCCTCACACGTGTCTGTCAGCCGCAGATCTCCACCTCTCCCCCGCCCCTCTGTCTTCCTTCGCTGAGAGGGGAGGGGGAGAGGCAGAGATCTGCCACTGACAGATGCGTGTGAGGCAGGGCTTTTACCCACCAAACCGTGCAGTTTACCCAAAAAAAAAAAATCTTCCTGTGCAATGTCATTTACTGTTTATGGAAGTGTTAGACAAAGCTTACTGAACTAGAAATCGCAAAACTAATCGCTGAAACCGCTTTCTGTACAGCAAAAAAAAAAAACCAAACTGGAAAACTCCAGCGTTCGCATTTAGCGATTTCTAGTGTGAATGGTCCCCTATGGATTACATTTTTAATGGTAGGAAAGTAGGTTTGAACTTAGTTTTTACTACTGTATCGAAACTGCAGAACTGGTCATTCCTCAAATTCCAGGCCCACTTGAGTTAAGATCCACTTCAGGGAGCAACTAAAGCAGCCATGTCAAACCGGTCCTACGAGGGCCTCACATTTTTGACACAGCTCAAATTGATGCATCTGAATCAGGAAAGGTGTGGTTCATTAGGGAAAAACATTCATCCATTTCTCAATCCATCCCAAATACTGGCATGGATCTGGCCCTCCAGGCCTGGAGTTCCACACCTGTGCACTAAAGATGTAGCCATTGTGCTCAGTCAGAACGCTTATCACCTTAAAGTGAACCTAAAGCCGATCAAAAAAAAAAAAAAAATGATCTTAACTCACCTGGGGCTTCCCTCAGCCCCCTGCTGCCGATCGGTGCCCTCGCAGCTCCGGTCCGATGCTTCTGGACCCACCGGCCACGACTCCCGGTTTCGCCGTGATCAGCCGACAGGCATGGGAACGCGAGTGATTGTTCGCGTTCCCAGCCTGTATATCACCCCCTATGCTGCTATTGCGGCCTGGAGGTCGCAATAGCAGCATAGGGGGCGATATACAGGCTGGGAACGCGAACAATCACTCGCGTTCCCATGCCTGTCGGCCGATGACGGCGAAACCGGAAGTGCTCGCCGGTGGGTCCTGGAGCGTCAGAGCGGAGCTGCGAGGGCACCGATCGGTAGCAGGGGGCTGAGGGAAGCCCCAGGTGAGTCAATCTCTTTATCGGCTTTAGGTTCACTTTAAGACTTATAGGACAACTGATCTGAGGATATGGAGGCACACATTTCCTTTTACCAAAGCATATTGCCTGGCTGCCCTGCTGATCCTTTGTCTCTAATACTTTAATGCTGGGCCTACACTGCTCGATGCCCGGCCCCCCTTATCATTCGAGCCGCTGATGGCTCGATTGATAATATCCGACGTGTCCGATCACCGCGGGGGATCGATTCCGAGCTCGATTCCCGCAGGTGGACAATAGCGGCGAATCGAGCGGGTGATAAGAAGCGCCGACGCTGACAAGCAGGAATCGATCTGCGCGCACACGAGTCGATCCGGCAGCTAATCGGCCGCCGGATCGACCCGTGTATGCCTAGCATTAGCCAAAGCCCCGAACTAGCACAGAGCAGATTAGGAGTTTGACATTTTGTCAGATCTGACTAGATTACCTGCATGCTTGTTTCTGGTGTAATTCAGACACTACTGCAGCCAAATAGATCAGCAGGGCTGCCAGGCAACTGGTATGGTTTAAAATGAAATATGGCATATTCTCACTTTAAGTTGTCCTTTAACAGTTAATTTCTGACAACACAATCCCTGAACTGTACAGTCTAAATATAACAAGTACAACATGATTGACACTTGCGAAGAGGCGTCAGGGAGAAGCAATTCCGGCTTGCATGCATATTTAATGCAGACTATACAGCTTGGAATTTTGCCAAATTCATCAGGCAGTTCATTTGATGACCCCAATTCCAAGCGGCACAATTTGCATGCAAGCTGGAATTAGCATCTCGCCGAGTATGTTCGAGCATTGTTGTGCTCAGGGTAACAGAGTGGCGCAGTAACAGGCCGTCTTCACATGTGAACAGACGAGCTCAGTGAGGTTAGTTCCTGTACGCACCTTTGTGGCTCCCCATGTCTTAGTGGCGTGCTCCTCCGCAAATTTCTCATCATCTGTAATCAGGAAGTTGTCAAAGATGGTGCCAGATTTCACCTGGAAGAGACAAGAGGATCATTAAACTTTACTGAATGAAAAATGGCCTTTATTTTACACCATTTCAAACCTTGTTTGCCCATTGTTAAAACTCAACCAGAATTACATTCTTAAAGGACACATCCCAGCACCTTAATAAAAAATCCACTTACCTGGGGCTTCCTCCAGCCCCTGCCAGACTTCCTGTGCCCTCGCAGCTTTACTCCCCGCCAGTGGCACGGGGGTCCCCTCCAGCCAAAGATGCCCACTGCGCCAGCAGCTCAGTCTCGCTGACATCCGGATTAATGCACAGTAGTTCTGCCCCTGCGCAGTACAGTCCGGATTACGTCAGTGCGATCTTTGGCATCTGCACTGAAGGGGACCGGAGCCATGACGAGGGCACAGGTCGGCTGCCAGGGGCTGGAGGAAGCCCCAGGTAAGTGGATTTTATTTTTATTGTGTCAGGACCTTCCCTTCAAAGAGGAACCGTAACCCAGGATTGAACTTCATTCCTATCAGTAGCTTATATCCCCTTTCCAACGAGAAATCTTTACCTTTTCTCAAACTGAACATTAGGGTCATCTTTATGGCTGATTGTTATGAAACCCCTCCCACAGTGTGATGTCATGACCTAGGTCCTAACATCCCACCGTGGGAGCCATTGCATTGTAGGAAATGATGGCCATTTCCAGCTGCCAAGCAACAAGTATCTCCCTCTGTGCATGTGTGGAAAAAAAAGCATTTAGCATATCACATCGTTAGGGGGTGTGGCTATAGATAATGGCAGTTGGAACTTTTTTCCATGTCTGCCAGTAGTAAAGATGACTTGCAAGCTCATTGTAGATCAATATGAAATTACATGGCAAATACTTCCTGAGCCCTCTTCTATTTTTAACTTTCACTAAAATTCTTTAATGTATTACAGGTGGTGATATCTTCACTGCTGGCAAGATGCATCACTGGAGGTTTGTTTTGTATTCCGAAGCAAGCATAAACACCTGGGCTCCCAGAACGCGTTGGAAGGAGAAGGCTACATAACTAGCCTGGGCCAGTGATTGAGTCTCCCTGAGCTACTTGGATTTTCTTTTGTATGTGTCCAAACCCCTATCCCATAAAGACATTTCAATCCCTGCCATGCACTGAGGAGGACCATCTAACAGGCTGTCTTGCATGTGGGGTTGTTGTGGCTCTGTAAAATGTATAAGCTATAGGCTTGCTATACACCAAAGTTCTGGATGCAAGCCTGGCTTCAGGGGTATAAAGAGATAATTTGTATATTCAGTACTGATGTATTGTGGATAATCACAATAACTCACTTAAAGCAGATTATCGCAAATATCTGTTGTAAGAGGGCAAATTACAATAAGCATAGCTTTATAGTAGGAGGGCTTTTTGGTCTCAGTCCTCTACTTTTCTAGTGGTTTTGTGTCACCCCTGAGCTGCTTGGGTATTCTATGATGAAACAATGTAGCATTGGGCATCCTGAATATTACTAGGTCATTATGGTACATCTATAAGGCTTCTGTTTAAGGCCTCTTGCACACTGCAAGCGATTCCGATTCCGCTTTTTAATCAGTTTTTACATCCGATTCAGATTCAGATTTGCAGTGTGCAGGGAGCAAACTGCAAATCGGAATCGGATGTAAAAACTGATTCAAAAGCGGAATCTAAATCGGAATCACTTGTAGTGTGCAAGAGGCTTAACTGTAGCTTTCTTCAAAGGCATGTATAGTTCATTTGCACCCAAGTGTATAAAAAACAAATTCAAAAGCTACACCTTTGACATATCACACCTTTGACATATCAATCCTACTCCATTTTACAAAATGTCGATTTGGGGCCTGAGAACACCAGCATTGTAGCAGATGTCTAGACAGAGGAGTTATGCACATGAAACCAAGGCAAGAATTCTGAAATTGCTGCAGATTTCTGTGTAAGGCGCAGATCTGAGGAAGCACCTTTCCCTTCAGAACCTCAGTCACAGATACTCCAGATACAGCAACCTGAGAAGTAGATGGATTAGCATTCAATAATGAAAACTTAATTGATTCCAATGAAGCATTAATCTCCTCTCTAAAGGATCTCAATGTATTCTGAACAGAGTGACCCGGCTCCTCCCTCATAACCCTCTCTATGCACAACTGACACGAGTCTTTGCATAGGGCAACATTAGCTTAACATTGCACAAAGGGCATCTCTTATAATTAGGAGGGAGCCTATGCTTATCTGCAGCAGCAGCCTCAGCAGATTTAGCAGCGGCCTCAGTTTTGGCCTGCAAACAAACAAAACCAACAAGGCATTTAACTCTGTACAGCTTTAGCACCTTTAGCCCAGAAAGAGAAGCCATTATCTCACCTTCTGGGCGGCCTGGTTGCTCTCAATCCTCTCAGCGTCTGACATGTCTCCAAACTTTCATGTCCAGCGCAGGACCAAACTCCCTCTGAGCAACAGTGCAAACAGGCCTGCGCAGCCTCCCTTTTAAAACATATCCGGCCTGCCACAATTGGATGAGGGGCGGACCGGAGGTTCAGAAGGAGTAATGAACCAGCTCTACAATTTGCTACATTCGGCATACCCGCCGGAAATTACGCATCCGGACGCGGCCAAGCGTCCTAATGGCCGCAATGCGCTCCACGCTGCACATGGCCGCTGGCTTACCTCCGTCCTGCTCCTCTGCCGCAAGGCCGCCAAGGGGAACCCACGCCTTCCACACTTGCTCTCCCTGGCAGCGGGAGAGAAAGGTAGGCAAACCCCAGTAAAGATCCAGCCTGGGGCGCATGGCCAGACTGCCTCAGTACCACAGTCTCAGCCACCCAGAAGGATCCACCTGCAGCCCAGCACACAGGCTTCACCCAGAGGGGAGATGCCGACCTGCCTGGACGCAGGAACAAACAGCACTGAGGGTGGACTAACCATGTGACTTTTTTATAGGGGAAGTGCTGTCTGTTCCTGTTCCTGGGAGGAGCAACGTCTCACCTTTGCCCTGAAGGATTGTGGGGAAAATAGTGTCTAAACTTCCGGAACCTGCTTACCTGCCACAAATCAAGTCCAATAGCGCCAAAGTCCTTGTAGAGGTACAGGGATGGATCTGAAGAGTATTCAGGGTTATCAATCTCTGGATGAATCCATTTTCCCTTGAAGTCAGGGTTGTCAATCTGACGGGGTTTCCATTCTCCCTGCAGGGGGAAAAGAAAAAAATGCAATTAAAACTGGATGTACACCCAGAATTGTACCACATGATCAGAGAATGGACCATCATGGGCCGCATTAGTTTGTACAATTCAGCATATCTACTTTGCATGCCGATAAAATAAAGGACTTCCTTGCAAATGGCAAAAGCACATTAAGTTTGATTTTATCCAATTTGGTATTCCTGACTAATGATCCATTATCAGAAGGTTTTGTGTTTAGGTTAACCTTCCCCCCACAAGCAAAGTAAAGAAACTTGACCAGTGGTTCGATTGCAATGGTCATGCGATTGCAGGCCACACTGATGGCCAATCACATAAGCTGCTACGGAGCACTGAAGCAGGTTGTGCATGGAGCACAACAACTGCAACAGTTGCCTCTGATCTTTATATCTTAGCAGTAGGAAGCTTGATTAACTATAGCTGTAAAGGATACCTTAGTGCTGGGCCGAGTCGGCAATGGACGCCCTTTCAGTGTGTGGGGAGATGCGCATAGGCTTACCACACCCCCGTGACCCGGTGTCCATCTCTGTTCGGCTGTAACCTGCCCGGGTTGACAAGCGCATTTTGCCCGCGGGAAAAAGCATGCACTCCCATGGTAAGACTTAGCTGACTCGTGGGGTCGCCTTCACCTTTTCTCTGCTTTTTCCTCCCTCCTAATAACCTTCGGAATGGCTGTTTGTTTGATAACAGCTCCAGGCTGGAGATTAATACTGAACTCGCTTGGTTTAACCACATCGCTAATTGTGTGAATTGACACATTTAGGAGCCTTTCTTACCTCCCAAGTCTATTTACCTCTAGTCTAATTGTAGTTTTCCATGCGCTAACAGCCTAAAGGTACTCATTAACTGTACAATTTGTTGCAAACGATCGTATCTTCACTAATAAAAAAAGAATTGTATTTAATCCACTGAAGAATCAAACTTTCAAATCTCCAGTTATGCAAAAAAAACAAACTATACGCCTGGCTCTTCAGATGATATCTTCTGCAATAGTGGTCTTTTGAGCTCTCCAAAGGACAGGAGAATAATGCTGCAAGTGTCGGGACAGCAGTATAAACTGAGTAGCTTAGCCAGTTCTCCTCGAGGGGTAGTAAAAGAAAAGCCAGATTACCTTGTATTCTGGGTTGGTGATGACTGGTGGCTCCCATTCTCCATCCATTTCCTCGTCCCAGTCCTCTGGCTTCACTGCATCTGGGTCAGGGATGTGTTCTGGCTTTTCCCAGTCCTGAAATACAACACACTTAGCAACTGTCTCTGAAATTCTGCAAACTGGCTTGGTGTGATTTGCCACTTTGCAATACTGAAAGCAGTTACTGAAAGTGGATGCTGCTGCCCTCTGCTGGACATCAGTGAGGTGACAAGTTGTGTGATGTGTTATATATATCGCACTGATCTCTTCCGCAGTGCTTTACAGCGTTTGATTCCCAGAAGCTCACCTCTGGTTTTGTGTCCTCGGGGTCATCAATCTTGGGGCGCTCATCCCAGTCATCGGGCTTCTTAGCTTCGGGATCCTTGATTTTCTTGGGTGGAAGGAAGTCCCAGTCCTCCTCCAGGTTGCCAGATTCCACCTTGCTGTTGTCAATCTTCACCTCATAGGTGTTATCGGGCCGCACAATCAAAGTATAGAGATGAGAGAAAACATCGTCCTGAGGAAGATAAGCTTATCTTAATGTTTTTATTTCACTTGCCAATATACCTTAAAAACCTCCAACCAGCCGACCCAAATTTTAGCCCAATTACCAAAATAACTCCTCCATATTTACCTTTGAGGGTCATGTGACCTAAGTAAACCACCAGAATCTAAGCCAGGGCTGGAATTAGACCTTCGAGGGCCCTTACTGTGGCCTGCGTTTGTCCTTACTGCCACCCCCCCCCCCCCCAAGATGTTGTTGCTGCACCTCAACTCCCAGGAGCTTGTCCCTCCAAGTCCACAAAGACAGCAGCACTGATCAAAGCCACTTTGGCTCTGATTTGGCTGCCCTGACTCCCACCTCCAACAAACCTCTTCACCATAGACAAGCCACTGAAGTCAGTAAACTTGAAAGACCGGTCATCACAGCCACACCACCTATAATCAAAGCTTGGGCGAATTGGTTCGCTCAATACACCACCTTCCCATAAATCCTGGCCACTACAATCTCCCAAACACTAGATATCCTACCAGACACCCCAGTGTGCTATAGCTGGAATTTCAGGGGTAGGAAGGATTGGGGCCCCACAGATAGCTGGGCAAGAGGGATGGAAAAAAAGAGCCCTTTAGCAATGAAAAAGATTAGTACCAATTACTGAAAATCAGATGTTCATTTAGAAGCAACCCATTGGCTTCTTACCCCCAAATCTTAAGGGAAGACCTCACAATCCTATAAACTGAGCAAACCTGACATTACATGAATGACTACCGTGAGAACTGCAGAATCAAACATACATGCACAAGGCATAAAACACCAGCTTTATATGGATGCACCACTTTTTTTCCATGCTTAGAGGGTCTTTTACAGTTTCTCTGCAATCCATGTCTTGATCCACTAGGTGACACTGTAGTGCCCCAATGCTGTACAGATGCAGTGTGTTAAAGAGACTCCGTAACAAAAATTGCATCCTGTTTATCATCCTACAAGTTCCAAAAGCTATTCTAATGTGTTCTGGCTTACTGCAGCACTTTCTACTATCACAGTCTCTAATAAATCAATGTATCTCTTGTCAGACTTGTCGGCCTGTGTCTGGAAGGCTGCCAAGTTCTTCAGTGTTGTGGTTCTGCTATAAACTCCCCCTTCCAGGCCCCTCTCTGCACACTGCTGTGTGTTTAGATTAGTGCAGCTTCTCTCTGCTCTATTATCTTTTACAAGCTGGATAAATCCTCCTCTGAGCTGGCTGGGCTTTCACATACTAAGGAATTACATACAGGCAGAGCTGTCTGCACTCTGCAGGAAGAAACAGCCTGACACTTCAGTGGAAGATAGCTGCAGGGGGAAAGAAACACAAATGATCTCTTGAGATTCAAAAGGAAGGCTGTATACAGCCTGCTTGTGTATGGATGTATTTTCTATGTGTGGACATACTGTACATCAACCTACTTCCTGTTTTTTTGGCCATTTTGTTTGTTTATAAAAAACTTTTTAAAACTGTTTTTAACCACTTAATGCGGCGGGGAGCGGCGAAATTGTGACAGAGGGTAATAGGAGATGTCCCCTAACGCACTGGTATGTTTACTTTTGTGCGATTTTAACACAGATTCTCTTTAAGACAAAATCTGACTGACATGTCTATGGAGGAAAGACCGCGCCTGTATCAACAGATGCTTCAATGGGTAATGTAAGGAGTAGAATGGATGGCCACCAGCTGTTGCTTTCATTAAGCTGTGACCCAGAACATGATCACTCTAGATCACTGCTGTCTCAATGGGTAGGCTGTGTAACACCGGGTGCCACCCTGGTCTTGATTCTCGGCAGAGATGGCCTTGACATGCTGCCTGGGCTGAAAACAGTCTAGCGTTTAGCATCAAATATAACATACTGGTATAAGTCAAACTTGGCTTATCTGGAATCCTGAGAAAGTATAACATGAACTAGAAAACAGGCTGCACAAATTGGGAACAAACATTTCGGGCACCCAAATATCGTTTAGGCCTCAAACCCACTAGCAGCCTTTTCTAAGCGTTAGTGATTTGAAAAACCTCTTGCTAATGCAATGATCTGAAAATCAGGAGCCAAGTCTGCTCATTTGGATCTAACCAATTCCCACCCAAACACCATTCCTCCCATCAGGAATACAGGCACCAAGTCCGGCCCCCTCACTTACTTTGCAGCGGATGTCTTTGTTGATCTGCAGGTTCTTGCCCTTGTAGTGGAAGATAACATGAACCTTCTTGGTTGGTGGCCCACAAATGTCAGGACCTGATAGAGACAAAGGAGGGATGACCGAAGTCTGTTAGTACTGGAGACCATTAAGGTGAAAAAGACCCCAAAAGACTCATTCACATCAGTGAACACTACTGATTCATTCAAGACAATGGAAGGAATTGCAGTGGGTCTTTGCTAGCAGATAAGGGAGAATTAAGGGGCCCATACACTCAGCCGATTTTCTGGCCGACCGATCGATCGTTTGCAAATCGGTTGGCCAATCGACCGATCGCCGATTTCAATCGATTTCGATGGATTTCCATCGAACTGGCAGGGTGGAAAATTTAGGTCGATCTGATGAGATTGCTTATCAGTTTGCATTGGCCTTAATGGAAATCTGATGGCAAAAAAATGCCATCAGATCGAATTTCAATAGATTTCAAACTGAAATTATTGGAATTCTATCCTGGTAAAAAATGTTCTAAAAACGCATCAGATAGATCATCATATGCATTTCTTATCTATCTTCTGCCAATCTGAGGAGTGTATGGGCACCTTTAGACAGACTTCTCTCTAAATACAAACAGGGAGTTTCTCTGTGTTTTCCCTTCTCTCCTGTGGAAGCATTTAGGTCCTCTAATGCCACAGGTCACACAGACACACCTTCCTTCCATTCACCTTTTATACTAAACACCCACCTTCACTGACTGAAGCAGTGATATTATCCCCCACATCTCCACTGACTGCAGCAGTAGTGAGAGTGACACAAACACACACACATATTGTCTCTCCACATCTCCACTGACTGCAGCAGTAGTGCGATTGTCTCTCCACATCTCCACTGACTGCAGCAGTAGTGCGATTGTCTCTCCACATCTCCACTGACTGCAGCAGTAGTGCGATTGTCTCTCCACATCTCCACTGACTGCAGCAGTAGTGCGATTGTCTCTCCACATCTCCACTGACTGCAGCAGTAGTGCGATTGTCTCTCCACATCTCCACTGACTGCAGCAGTAGTGCGATTGTACACACACACACACAACAGAGGTATTGTCTGTCCACATCTTCACTGACTGCAGCAGTAGTGAGAGACACACACAGCAGTGGTATTGTCTCTCCACATCTCCACTGACTGCAGCAGTGATATTATCCCCCACATCTCCACTGACTGCAGTAGTGAGATTGACAGACACACACACACAGCAGTGGTATTGTCTCTCCACATCTCCACTGACTGCAGCAGTAGTGCGATTGTCTCTCCACATCTCCACTGACTGCAGCAGTAGTGCGATTGTCTCTCCACATCTCCACTGACTGCAGCAGTAGTGCGATTGTACACACACACACACACGGTATTGTCTGTCCACATCTTCACTGACTGCAGCAGTAGTGCGATTGTACACACACACACACACACACCAGAGGTATTGTCTGTCCACATCTTCACTGACTGCAGCAGTAGTGAGAGACACACACAGCAGTGGTATTGTCTCTCCACATCCCCACTGACTGCAGCAGTAGTGAGAGACACACACAGCAGTGGTATTGTCTCTCCTCCTCCCCACTGACTGCAGCAGTAGTGAGATTGTCCTCCCCACTGACTGCAGCAGTAGTGAGATTGTCCTCCCCACTGACTGCAGCAGTAGTGAGATTGTCCTCCCCACTGACTGCAGCAGTAGTGAGATTGTCCTCCCCACTGACTGCAGCAGTAGTGAGATTGTCCTCCCCACTGACTGCAGCAGTAGTGAGATTGTCCTCCCCACTGACTGCAGCAGTAGTGAGATTGTCCTCCCCACTGACTGCAGCAGTAGTGAGATTGTCCTCCCCACTGACTGCAGCAGTAGTGAGATTGTCCTCCCCACTGACTGCAGCAGTAGTGAGATTGTCCTCCCCACTGACTGCAGCAGTAGTGAGATTGTCCTCCCCACTGACTGCAGCAGTAGTGAGATTGTCCTCCCCACTGACTGCAGCAGTAGTGAGATTGTCCTCCCCACTGACTGCAGCAGTAGTGAGATTGTCCTCCCCACTGACTGCAGCAGTAGTGAGATTGTCCTCCCCACTGACTGCAGCAGTAGTGAGATTGTCCTCCCCACTGACTGCAGCAGTAGTGAGATTGTCCTCCCCACTGACTGCAGCAGTAGTGAGATTGTCCTCCCCACTGACTGCAGCAGTAGTGAGATTGTCCTCCCCACTGACTGCAGCAGTAGTGAGATTGTCCTCCCCACTGACTGCAGCAGTAGTGAGATTGTCTCACCCCCCACACACACTACTGCAGCAATGGTATTGTCTCGCCACATCTTCACTGACTGCAGCAGTAGTGAGAGTCCTCACTGACTGCAGCAGTAGTGAGATTGTCCCTCCCCCCCCCCCCCCCCCCACAACTCTACTGAATGATGCAGAGAGATTGTCCCTAATGAAAGATGGTGAAAGCAGTGAATTTCCAGGAAAATTGGGCAGTTTGCATGTTCAGACCATTCACTCACCAAACATGATGTTGTACTGGGACTCTCCGTGCATGTCAGTCTGCTCCAGGGTGCTGGGGAATAGCTTCACATAGCCACCACCACAGTCAATGTTCTGCTCATGTTTCACAGAGAACTGCACCACAAGAGGCTTGTCCTTGTTGGAGAAAGCTGGGAACTTGGCAGAGTGGGCATAGAAATGGGCATCCTGGCTGGTCTGGAGGCCTGTGAAGAAAGATTGAGTGCAAGAACGATCAGAACAGACATGCACAAGAACTTCTGCAACCTCTTATGGACTAGCTGGTGCTCTAGCCTGGAGTGGTTGATGAAATAGAAAAGGGGCTCTTTACCAGCGCAGCTGGAGAGGTTTGCCCACAGGAAAGCATGGTCAGTGTTGAAGAGTAAGCTTATGCTTTTCCTGCACATTGGTGAAAAGACCAGGCTGTGGAGTCGGAGCAATTTTTGGGTACCTGGAGTCGGTTTCATAACCTGAGGAAGTCTATTTTTGTACCAACTGTGCAGTCCTGGTTAAGTAGTAGACTAACGAGTCTCAGGTTCCATTAACTGAGGAGTCAAATTATTTTTATACCAACTCCACAGCCCTGGAAAAGACTAGGGATTGGGGGGAGTTGACTCACTTCAGCAAAAATAGGCTTAAAATAGCCAGAACTCCCAATGAAATACCACCAAAACTACCCAAGTACCAAATTAACAGCTGCAAAGCCAACACTTCAGTAAAGTATTGTGCAGAGATTCTACAACAGTCAACAACCTTAACCCCATGTCAGCATAGGCTTCAGGTCATCTCCATGCTGGATTAAAAGGGATCTCAGCAGAAAAAACATGTCAAACAAACCATCTTCCTAGGCAGTTTTGTAAGTGGTGGGTGCTGGGGAAGGGGGGGCAGTGAGCATTTAATCTTCGAGGGGCAGCTCCCCATCTGTATGCAGTCCATCTGGATTCTGCTCCAAGTGCCAATGGTGATGTCACGTGGTCTTGGCCACTGCAATGCATTGGTGGACGGATTTAGTCTGTCCACCAATGCAATTACATCTCCTGGCATGCACTGGTGGCCAGGGCTGTGCGACATCACCACACACCATCAGTGGTACCAACTGGGAAAATCAAGATGGAAGACCATGTACAGAGGCTATGGTGAGGGAGAACTAATCAGCTTTAATCAACACTGCTGCATGCCAACAGCACTAGGAGGACAACACTTACCCAAGTCTTTCTTCTCGTCCCCGTAGAACTTGCCCGCACTCAGCTTAAACTGGCCGAAGTCTGGCTTGTGCTTAGACTGTATCCAGCGTTCTTTCCAGCCATCTACAAATAATGGAATAATCTTCATTAGCGTGAAACATCCCAGCAATGCAGAGCAGCTAATGCAATCCTTGTGTGTCTGAAACCCGACCCCTGGCTTGAGTGTAATGAGGCCTTTCTAGAGCAGCGGTCTGTCACTGGTATTGTTTAAAGAGCCTGAAGGACATTACTGGTAAGAGAATGGAGCATGTAAGTATGCCACACACAACAATCAATTCTACTTTCAGTTATGGGAGGTGGACTTGTGTCAAGGTGCGTTCACACCTTTGATGGATGTTTGTTGGGGATCGGGACCCGATCCCCTTGGGTGACATCACTGGGCACAGATGTGTCAGCTGTTTAGTTTCTGATGAACTATTGCTATGAGGGGAGGTAGAGAGGGACAACAGAATGGCGTGTCACATGGCAAATCCTCCCTCACTGTCGGCAAGTTGATCCGCTGGGTGGATGATTTTGCGGGTAGGAGGTCACGAGCCTGTACACGCCTGATCAGCTGAGGTGGTTATCAGCCACCTCAGCAGACTTAAGCCAAGCGTGTGTACGAGCCTTTAGAGAAAGTGTGTTTTTCCACAATGGAGTAAAAATCAAACTTGTCAGGAAGTTTGTTGTCATGCATGTCCTCTGAACTAGAACCCAGACTTCGGTTACGATATTTTTTCCAACTATTGATTAAAGGACACCTGAACAATGAGGGATGGGTAGGCTGCCATAAGCATTTCCTTTTAAATGGTGTCTGTAGGGAGAAAAAAGTGCCCAAAAGGTACTCCCCTCAGGGTCCTTCAGAGACTCACTGTCATCCGCCACTGGCTGCAGCAATGGGCTTCCGAGCAGGAAGCCATTCGAATTTTTAATTAAAATGAGGCTTAACTAATGCAGGTGTGAGCACAGGAGACAGGTGGTTACTTACCCAGAAGTCCGTTGGCTTCTATGAGTCTCATTACACTCGCACGAGAACTATGGGACACATTAAGACTACCGCACTTCCTGCTTCCGGCTTGGAGGATATGTGGTAGTAAATCTTGGAACGCGTCCCACAGGTAGACTTCTGGGTAAGTAACCCCCTGTCTACCGCGCTCACGCGCATTCATTAAGCCTCTAATTACAGATTCGAATGGCTTCCTACTTGGCTGGGCTGTTCCATCACTGCAACCCCCCATTCCCCCCCCAAAAAAAGCACCGGTGACAAGGGTTTGTCAACTGCTTGTGCATTTGTAGTAGCATGGACCTGTTCAGAATTTGGTGGGAAAAGCCAAGCCTGGCTCCGCCTTTTCCACTGAAGCCCAAGCGAGTCAGTGCTACTGCGCAGTGCAGCGACGCCTCCACACTCTTCAGGGTTCTCAGTGCTGGAACAGCCTGGCAGAGCAGAAAAGCCTCTGGGAGACCCAGAAGAGTCCCCTTCCCAAAGTACCTAAATTGTGGGATTGGAAATCTCACAGGATTGCTACCAGGCATGCCCAAATTCCCACCCGATGCCAAATGCAGCCCACTGAGCTTCTCCTTGTACCCCCCCCCCCCCCCTCCATGCAGCCTGCATGACATGGCTGCGAACCTGCAGGTCAACAGAGACCACTGTAGCAGTAACTGATTAGCACCTGCCACTGTGCTAGCTGCATAAACGGGTTATTTCCAGTGGCAAAATGTAACAGGCACAGTGTACCTAACAGCAATCAGCAAAAGTGGTGTTAAAATGTTGCTTGTTTTCCTCCCTTGCACTCAACTGTGATGCGACCCTTGCCTTGAAAAGTTTGGACATCACTGCTTTAAACAAAACTGGTTGTCCGTCTTACTGCTGATCTCTGGCTGCAGTAGTGTCAGCATGCTTGTTTCAGGTGTGATTCAGCTAATCCAGTCAGACTCCAGTCAAACATGTGATCTGCATGCTTGTTCACTAAAAGTATTAAGAGGCAGCAGATCAGCAGGAGAGCCAGGCAACTTACATTGATTAAAGAGAAATATGTCAGCTTCTATATTCCTCAGTTCAGGCTTAGCAATAAGATTATTAACTGCGCATTACATGTGCATTGAAACCAGCTCAAACCTGAATAGGTTCATTACTCAGGCAGGGAGGCTGCAGTGTTACTAAGGTAGCAGCCATGCTTTCTCTTTCACTACGTGCTGATGGGAGAGGGGGGGGCTGAGGGTGAAGCAATAAAGCACCCTCCCCCTTCAGCTTCCAGAAGATTCAACACAGCCTCATACAGCTGCATGAAGGATGAATCAGGAACTGGGAGGAACGGCTGCATCGGTTCAGAAATAGTCACTCAGCCGGTCAGGCCAACGGCAAATGCAGCACAGAGAACAGACGGCAGTGAGAAAACTAAACCTGCAAATCCATTTAATTCGATAGGTGCAGCAGGACAGATTCTGATTGGTTAACTGAGCAGCTGTATGCAAAACATAAGAGCAAGGCTAACAAAAAAATGTCTATAGCAACAGCAATACAGTTCCCGCCCCTTTAGCCCCTAGAAACCAGGTAATTTGTTTAGGTGGGGAGACACCAGTCAGCCTTGTGAGAGACTTTCTTAAAGGATGAAATATGTAAATGTGGGAGTATGGCACACCCATCCTGAGGGATGAGAAAGCAGGGCTGTGTCACCTGGGCCATTGAGCTCTATTCAGACGCAGCTAAGCATGTCCATCCGGTTTCTACAAGGAAGTCAGATGTTCGCGTTGGATATGCTGTCTAATGCTGGCTTTATATGCCGAATAGAATCTTCAGACTACATATTCCGGAGCAAGTGATCTGTATATTTATATACGGGATGTGCCGTTTCAATACTAGGTGATGTTAACATGCAGGTAAGAGCAAATCGATTCTACATGACAAAGCAAACGTATGGCTCAAGGTGGAAGTCTCTAGAACAGCAGTATGATGTATGGTTACCAAAGCAACCAAAGGCAGGGCGACAAGCCACTCCCCTAGACAAGCTAATAGAGACAAACACCGCACGCCTATAAACTAGCTAGGTATAGGCTAAGACTTGTAGTTCATTCACTTGTAGGTTTCTCTAGCGAGTTCAGAACTGCAGTGTTCAGGGTATTCGAACCATTAACAGATTAAAAATTAGGGCCGTTTCACACCTTGGGCTTGCCGATCGGGGACGATCATGCGGCGATTATCGTTCCCAGAATGAGAATTGAAAAATGCAATCGCTAGAAAAATCACAACTGCAAAGCGTTAGCAATTGCTATTTTTTGGGGGTGAAATGGCTCTTAAGGGACCCATACACTGGTCGATTTCAGCCATAGGTCGATCCTATAGAATTGATCGATCAGAAATCTGTTCTATCAAATTCCTTATTCGATCGATTTGTGGACTATTTTGATCAAATTGATCTGACAGGATGGAAAATCTAGGTTGATCTGCTGCTGGCAGCAGATCGTTGGCCCATAGAGTTGCATTGGACCTAATGGTGAAATAATGCATTTAATGCATTTAGATTATTCTGAAATCTATTGGAAATCTGTTCCTAGTGTGTGGCACATATCAGATTCCTGTCAGATTGGACTTAACAGGCATCTGACAGAATTCTATCTGATGGTCGAACCTGCTGCAAATCTATAAGTGTATGGCCACCTTTAGCATGAATTCTGACTACAGGGTGCTTATTACTTCACAAAAACTTGATATCACCTGGACTGAACCAGAACTTCACATGTGACCAGCCAGATTTGGAAGGCTGAACATGGATTTTCCTTGTCAGGAAATCAGACATCCCTTCTGATAGCCACAGATCTCATCTGGCCATAACATGCAAATGTAAACTTCAAACAAACTGTCAATGAACCACAGTGCTCAGCATGCTGGATAGTGGAAAGCAAGCCACAGTGCTCACTGATCAGCATGCTGGATTGTGCAAAGCCGGCTAAATTCAGTCATTTCAGACAAGCGTCCAATAAACACTTCCTACTGGCACCAGAGTTGCCCCCAAACATGCAAATCAGCACACGCATAAGTAACCAATAGGGAACCTGAATGAAGCGTTCAGTCTGTTCCATTGGACATCTAAGTGAGGATGTCAAGGTCGTTCCTCTACATGTCAAACAAGGCTGTGGAGTCTGAATACTTTTGGGTACCTGGAGCCAGTGGTTTTATAAACGGAGGAGTCAGATTTTTGTACCAGCTCCACAGCCCTGATGGCAAAGGTTAAATAAACTAATGTGACAGCAGTTCATTAGCATCACGTCCCTTTATGACCTGCATATCCAAAATCCTTATTTTGTCATTACAAACCCTGGATCATACAAAGCTTGTACAAGTCCAATGGGATAGACTTCCTAGTCTAGATTGGCGATCGCTGCAAAACTAAACCATTCTCTAGCTAAAAGTGATTATAAAAGGTTGAGTGATACAGCAATGAATTGGCACATGACTAAAAACCAAAGCAGCAATTACCAACATCCCTGCTAAAGTCCTAGGAGACCAGCAATTTCACAGGTTACACTCAACACATCCTGTGATTACACTGGGGATGTGTAAACAGGGAAAGAGAAGATGTAGCACAACTAAGGTCCAAAAACAAAAGAAAGCTATGGTAGCAGCATTTTCAGCCACAACATAACCCATCCATCACAACTAAGCAAAACATGTCTGGCCAAACAGGGATCTGCTTCTGTTTTTAACATAATGATTGTTGATCATAAGTGAGCTTTTCTACTGACCAATCAGAGCCAACCTGCGAACAAAGATGGCCAATGAACTGGACATGTTGCTCAACACTGATTGGTCAATTGTTTGCACATGTGACATGTCAGGGCCAAATGTGCCTTGAGCCAGAACCTATACACATTGGTCAGAAAACCCATGGAGGAGTTGTACAAGGTTTCAGCATTTCCAACAGATAAGATTGGGTAATCAAGTGACCACCCACAGATCTGCTCGTGTACCAGGCCTTAAGCTAGGATGACAGCTGTTCAAAAACCCAGCAATTAGAGATCGACAGTCACTTGGATGCTGTACATGCAAATGACTGGGGAACTGCACATAAGCAGATAGCCCGTGATTGTCAGCAGTTATGCAACCTCACGGACATCAACCCATGACATGTCACTTCTGGTGAGCCATTACTGTCAGTTCAGATAGCATATGATACAGTACTAAGTGCCGCACCACTTCCATCTCTGTGCTCTTAATCAGTGGGCAGTAATTATGCATGCAAGCTTGCAATACCCGTTTACTGTGCAGCACTGCATAATGCTTGCATTACTGCAATACCTTTTAATCTGGTAAACCCAACTAGCCACAGTGAGTATGAGCTGCTACTTAATGTAAATTTGGTACTTATCCGTTAGCCGGGCGCATCCTGTAGGTGGCGACAAAACTCCACCAGAGTGCTATCTTTCCCTACTATCCATGGTGGCCTGGAGGGGGAATAGTAATTAGCGCCACCTGCCGGATGCGCCCGGTTAACGGATAAGTACCGTAAATTTTTGCTCTACAGGAAGCAAAAGGACACTAGTCTACTTTATGCTGGGTACACCATGCATTTTCCGACTCAATCCACGGGTCGATTCAACTATTTCCGGCATGCTCGATTTGGGCTTCGATCGTTTCTGCCGTCGATTTTGCATACTTACCATGTGTACCCAGCATAAGAGACTCAGCAGAAACCCTTATAGGGATTATCCAATCACAGCATCCTCTATAGCAGTGTTTCTCAACATGTAATGGGTATGTACTCCTTTTGAAAGCCTGTGCTGGCCAAGTACCCCCTGATATGGTAAAAACTATCTAAAGTGCCCCTTGATACAGATACATAGTACTGTACTTGATAATTGTTTCTAAACAGTTTCCAAGCATTTGCTATTGTTTTAATTAGCTGAAACACTGGGTGGCTGGATAGTGTAATGGGTAAGGGCTGGAGACCAGGGTTCGAATCTTGGCTCTGCCTGTTCAGTAAGCCAGCACCTATTCAGCAGGAGACCTTAGGCAAGTCTCCCTAACACTGCTACTGCCTATAGAGCGTGCCCTAGTGGCTGCAGCTCTGGCGCTTTGAGTCTGCCAGGAGAAAAGCGCTATATAAGTGTTTGTCTTTGTCTTTTAGTCTTTAAATAGGATGTTTTCTAAAACCATAAATTATTAAAAATTCATCAAGCCCAAGTACCCCCTGGACCCACCAGAAGTACCCCCTGGGGTGCACGTACCGCATGTTGAGCACCTAGGCTCTTTAGTATGAAGTTTTTTGATTGGCTGACATCTATAAACATCTGGTACACACGATGCAACTTCCCAGATTGTGTTGAATCGTTAGTATCCCACAAGTCCGGTATACTCCTGATCGATATAAGGTTCAATTTTGTGCAGTAATCTGAAAATGTATCCCGTTATCCATCGGAGCCCAATGGACTTATCGGAAATTAATGATCTAACCCGTTGATCTGCCATAGTGTGTATTAGTCCTAAAAGTTCGAGAGCGTGCCATACATCCAATCACGCTAGTGGAATTTCCCTATGACTAGCACCAGCTAGAGTCCCCAGGGAGGGACCAAACTTTGCATGAGGCTGATGAGATGGTTTCACTTTACACCTCTAACTAAACTTACCTTCACTATCATAAACGCTAGATTGCCCAACTCACATATCCTTTTCTCTACTCCTCCAATGCTCCAGGCTGCAAATCTACCAGCTTCCATTAGACATCTGAATAGCAAAGCTTTGCTTTTAAACCACTGCCTCTGTCCCTGTAACATTTCTGACCTCTAACACCTTTAACAACTAATAACCAAGTAAGGTCGTCCTCTAGCATAAAAGTCTTACCATGCAAAGTCCCAAGCTTTACAACGGCTGTCCCTGCACTCACCTCTGACAGGCTAAAATAGACCCCTCAAAGTTCTCATACCCAAAAAGGCTTAATCATCACCAATTACAGAAGTCACTGCTTCATTTACCTTACCTATTGTGTAATAAGCCCCCACCCACCTTAGAAAAGGACCTTGTTCAGTTCTCACCAAGTTAATGCTTAGTTGCTGATAAGCTTATTGCCAGCTACACACCATGCAATTTGATTGGTTTTTCTGATCACATGTACAAAATCAATCAGCTTTCAGACACTACTAAGTTAACTGAATCTGACAGGAATTAGCATGGTGTGTTACAGGCATAGAGTTCAGCCTTCACAATTCCGTAGAACAAGTTCAGAATACTTTTGATTAATCTGATCAGCCTCATGCAAAGCTCCAGTAAAACCTCCACTAATTCATATCCGTAGAGTAAAAAGAAAAAAGGACACTGAATTTTAAAAAAATATCAGATCTAACACATTTTATGGTTATGAAGGCAGACTGGTCCTCTTCATGCCTCATGCAGCACAATATAACACATAGGAGTTGTATAAATGATATAAGTCATGGAGGCTGCACAAAAGGCATCTGATATGCACAGATCATGCAGCCACACAAGCACTACATGTTCCAGCAAGCCCTAGCAGCATGCAGGCTGGGATCTGCAGCTAGTACAGCGCCCCCATGCTCCAGCAGCGCAGCTGTCTGCCAGGCAGTCCCCAGAGACCCCCATCTAGGGATGTCACCCTGCACACTCCTCCCCGCCCCCCCTCATACCTCCATCACTGAATTCATCCTGGAAGTGGATGGTAGGGTCAGCGACACACAGGGCCACCAGTACCGGGAGGACAAGGAGGACGATACGGGCCATGGCTACACCCCCGAGACACCTTCACCAGCAGCGCTTAGGATCCACTGAGCACCCAGCGCCGGCCGCCCATCGCTATTATATGCCCTCCCCGATCCCGCCCTCTCGTCCGTCCGCCATTGGCCGCTCCCACTCCGGTGTCTGCTCTTCATTGGCCCTCGAGTTCTGCCATTCAAGGCACACAGATGGCTGCTTGTCATTGGCCAGGATCGCGGCCAATGAGAGATCACCACGCAGGGGCCTCCTACTAGTCGTCAGGTGGTTGGCTGCTGGATGAGGCTGCGGATAAGTCACGTGGTGCCGGGTAAGTCTGAAACCTACCACGTGATTTTCTTCCGGCTGTGGGTGTGGCCTTTGCTGCCTCTTCCCATTGCATGGCTGTGTCTTTGGACTGTGTGTGGATGGTGCATAGGAAGAGTCAGGTGACCACGCCCTGCGCATCCTCCAATGTCTGCTGGACACATGACTGCTCTGCCAGCCACATTTCATTCATTACAATTTTACTGTATCTGCATAACATACTCCAATCAGCCCCAACGTTACCCTATAGCTAATGTGATTAACATTGATTATCTCGTTGCATTAGCACCAGATTATGAGAGGGATAGATTAGACTGCAAGTAAACTGTTCTTGAAGGTGGTATGCTGGAAGCAGGAAAAATGGACAGGCAGAAGGATTTTCTTGGTATGGATCAAGTTATTGTTGTAACACTAGGTCAGACTGTCTCCAAGATGGCAAGTCTAAGGCCCCGTTCAAATTGCACGTGTTGCCGTCCGGATTTTGGCAACGCGTGCAGGAGGCCGACACGCACGGGATCAGAAGTGCATAGACTGCACTGTGATGTTCACACTGCATGCGTTCCGTACCAGTGTGATCTGTGAATGCATGCTGCACGCATTTTTTCCAGAAACGCGCGGCTAACCCGTTCACTACAGCCACGCAACGCATGCAAACGCAGATGGCGTGCATTCGTACGCGTTCCGATCGCACAGCCATCTGCGTTTGGAAATATGAATGGGGCCTCAGGCTCAGTTCAGGGTTGAGCATTGTGTTCCCTGTAAAGCAGGTTCTATGCAATAGAACAGTAACATTTCTACCACACCTTATCCGACAGTTGTGCCACATACAGTGAAGCATACATTAACCACTTCAGGATCACAGGTTTTCTTCCCTTAAAACCAAAACAACTTTTACATTTCAGCGCTCCTCCCATTCATTCACTGATAACTTTATTGCTACTCATCACATGTGAATGATCTATAGCTTGTTTTTTTCGCCACAAATTAGGCTTTTCAAGGGTGATATTTTATTTTAGTAATAATGTTATTCTCTATGCATTTTAAAAAGAAAAAAGAGAAAAAAATGAAAAGATACACTATTTCTATATTTCCAACCATAAAAAAAAAGCAAGGGAGGCTAGGATTAGATCAGGGTTGATCAGGGTAGATCAGGGTAGATCAGGGGTATATAGTCCTGGTATATTTATTTATAAGTCCTGGTTTATTTATAAAATCCACTAGGTGGCAGTCAGAATACAAGTAAAGAAGATCCAGTTACCTTGTAATCCTCTCAGGAGTGATTACAAGGTAACTGTATCTTCTCAAGTGCTGGCAACATTGTTTATAAACCTCACAAATGAATGAGCACTGCTATTGGCTTATAGCAGTGCTCATTCATGGTTACAGGCATCTGATTGGTGATGGGAGTAATTACTCCCATTCATCAATCCCACCCAGAGATAAATGAAGCTGGTGCACGCGCATGTGCACGCACGGGGGCGCGCACCCGCGGGCAGGAGCGCGGGAGCGCGCGGGAGCGGGGGCGCGCGGGAGCGCGCGCGTGCACGCGCGCGATCGTGTCCGCACAGCACAATAGCGGCAGGGGCGTTTATAAACGCCCCTGATCCGCTCATTAAGTCAATAGGGGCGTAGTTAAGCGTCTGGGAAATCCGAAAGTGGTTAAATAAAAAGTATGCGTCACTGTTAATATGCATGTTTTGATATAACGCACAGTATGAAGTGCATTGGGATGCCACATGCCGTTAGAACGCACTGTGAATACTTCATTGCTTTTGCATTGCAAACATTGTGTGTTACAATACGGTTGATTCGGAATGCCACACTGTGAAGCTAGCCTCAGGCCATGTTCACGGGTGAAAATGCGTTGCACCCCCTGTAAAAACAGACACAACTGAGGGGAAAAGTCGTGCTGCATGCTATGCATGAGGGGCATTGCATACAGCACCTAGAAAGTATGCTTCACTGCTCTGTTAACACTAACATTGTGCACTGCTGCACAGTATAGGCACTCCCAGTATACGTAACCAGGCATAGTTACTCCTAGTATAGGTAGCCAGGCATGGGTGCCCCCAGTATAAGTAGCCAGCCATAGGTACCACAGTATAGTTAACCAGGTATGGGTGTTTACAGGATCTTCTCAAAAAATTAGCATATTGTGATAAAGTTCATTATTTTCTGTAATGTACTGATGAACATTAGACTTTCATATATTTAAGATTCATTACACTACAACTGAAGTAGTTCAAGCCTTTTATTGTTTTAATATTGATGATTTTGGCATACAGCTCATAAAAACTCAAAATTCCTATCTCAAAAAATTAGCATATTTCATCCGACCAATAAAAGAAAAGTGTTTTTAAAACAAAAAAGTCAACCTTCAAATAATTATGTTCAGTTATGCACTCATTACTTGGTCGGGAATCCTTTTGCAGAAATGACTGCTTCAATGCAGAGTGGCATGGAGGCAATCAGCTTGTGGCACTGCTCAGGTGTCATGGAGGCCCAGGATGCTTCGATAGCGGCCTTACGCTCATCCAGAGTGTTGGGTCTTGCATCTCTCAACTTTCTTTTCACAATATCCCACAGATTCTCTATGGGGTTCAGGTCAGGAGAGTTGGCAGGCCAATTGAGCACAGTAATACCATGGTCAGTAAACCATTTACCAGTGGTTTTGGCGCTGTGAGCAGGTGCCAGGTCGTGCTGAAAAATGAAATCTTCATCTCCATAAAGCTTTTCAGCAGATGGAAGCATGAACCCACTTTTGAACCAGAAACAGCGGCAGAGGCGCCTGACCTGAGCTACAGAGAAGGAGCACTGGACTGTTGCTCAGTGGTCCAAAGTACTTTTTTCGGATGAAAGCAACTTTTACATGTAATTCGGAAATCAAGGTGCCAGAGTCTGGAGGAAGACTGGGGAGAGGGAAATGCCAAAATGCCTGAAGTCCAGTGTCAAGTACCCACAGTCAGTGATGGTCTGGGGTGCCATGTCAGCTGCAGGTGTTGGTCCACTGTGTTTTATCAAGGGCAGGGTCAATGCAGCTAGCTATCAGGAGATTTTGGAGCACTTCATGCTTCCATCTGTTGAAAAGCTTTATGGAGATGAAGATTTCATTTTTCAGCACGACCTAACACCAGCTCACAGTGCCAAAACCACTGGTAAATGGTTTACTGACCATGGTATTACTATGCTCAATTGGCCTGCCAACTCTCCTGACCTGAACCCCATAGAGAATCTGTGGGATAGTGTGAAGAGAAAGTTGAGAGACGCAAGACCCAACACTCTGGATGAGCTTAAGGCCGTTATCAAAGCATCCTGGGCCTCCATAACACCTGAGCAGTGCCACAGGCTGATTGCCTCCATGCCACGCCGCATTGAAGCAGTCATTTCTGCAAAAGGATTCCCGACCAAGTATTGAGTGCATAACTGAACATAATTATTTGAAGGTTGACTTTTTTTGTTTTAAAAACACTTTTCTTTTATTGGTCGGATGAAATATGCTAATTTTTTGAGATAGGAATTTTGGGTTTTCATGAGCTGTATGCCAAAATCATCAATATTAAAACAATAAAAGGCTTGAACTATTTCAGTTGTGTGTAATTAATCTAAAATATATGAAAGTCTAATGTTTATCAGTACATTACAGAAAATAATGAACTTTATCACAATATGCTAATTTTTTGAGAAGATCCTGTATATATCTTATCTAAAGTTTCAAAAGTTTATACAGCTTCAACAGTTGATGATTATTTATTCCTGTGATACAATGAGGGGAGCCATGTTCTGTTTGTCACATTACACACAGGCAAGCTGATCTGCATGTCCAGCCCTCAGCCTGTGACAAATTCACTCCACTCTCCTCCTCCCCTCTGCCTATGAAATCTCAGGTTAGTAACCTCCTCCTCCTCCTGCCTAGACTGAGCTCCCATAAGCCCTTGCTACCTGGGATTGAGCGCCAAGGCTCTCTGAAAACCTGTGGGTGAGGCTTGTTTAGTTTATAGGGAATTAGAGTATTATAACAAAACAAAAGAAGTATTTGGCTTGAGGAATGCCCTATAAACTATAGGAAAGGAACACAATTATGCAATGAGTAAAAGTTTATCTTGGATCCACTTTAAATGCATACCCCTAAGCTCTGTTTAGAGTCCCTTTAATGGGACTCTGTAAACAAAAAAAAGAGTACAGAAGGGGATACTTACCTCGAGAGGGGGAAGCCTCAGGGTCCCAATGAGGCTTACCCGACCTCAGAAGATAGCAGGAATCCAGCGCCAGCTCCCCCGAATCCTCCCCCGACAAGCAAGGATTTATATACCTCTCCGGGATCCAGCGCAGGCGCACTAGCGGCTCTTCGTTAAGGCTAGGCAGAAATAGCCGAGCCGATCGTATCCACTCTACTACGCAGATGCAAAGGACTCGCCCCTGCGTAGTAGAGTGGATACGATCAGGTTTGGCTATTCCCGCCTTACCCGAACGGAGAGCCGCTACTGCGCCTGTGCTGGATCCCGGAGAGGTAAATATTTACCTCACCACACATCGAGGGGGGGGGGGACAGTGCTGGATTGCCGGGACACTGGAGGACGGGGGAAGCCTCATTAGGATCCAGAGGCTTCCCCCTCCTGAGGTAAGTATCCCCCAGAGGGTTTTTTTTTCATTACAGATCCTCTTTAAATACATCTCTAAAGCTGGCCATCCACTTAGGCTTCTTTCAGATATTGAAGTAAGTACTCATAATTGAAATTTAAATTAGATAGTGCTGCCCGCGGTGGGGGATTGACTTACCTATGCCGCCTCCTATAGGCAATGTGTTCCATTTGCGGTCCATGTAACTCCACTACTTCCTCCTTAAAACCCAGAGGGTGGAACTAGCGGCATTACGTGGACTGTGAGTGTAACGCCTCATCTATAGGCGGCGGCATAGGTAAGTTAATATCGCCCGCCACGGGCAGCACTAATTTAGATTAGGAGTAGCTACTTATAGCAAACATCACTACTTTGAGACAAGCAGCTGACAGCTGGTGAATACACCACCAGCTGACAGGTGGTGAATTCACCACCTGTCAGCTGCTCTCCTGCACCGGCTGAGTACTTGTTAGTGACAGGCAGCCCACCATAGAGTCACATCTGAGTGTGGCCCCACCCTTGCTCAGATGCGACATGTGGTTCTCCACTGCAGAGTAATGCCATTGTGTGCCAGTGCTTGACTCGCATAGTGTTACAAGCTACATTTAAATTGCACTCAAATGGCACTCGTGGGCAGCAGCCGGGAGGGGGAACTGCTTGACAAATGCTGTCTGAAAGAAGCCTTATGCTGGGTACACACGATTCAATTTCCTGCCCGATCGACAGGTAATCTGAAGTTGTATTGTGTGTATGTGTCCAAACTGCTCCCGATCGATAAAGGGATCGATTTTCCCATGATAACTTTGGAAAATCATTCCCGTTATCGATCGCAATAGTACAGCATTCTAAAGCTAAATACGCACATACGATAATTGTTGCCCGTCAGGGAATGATATTATACAAACACAGCCCTAGCTTTGAGGCTAGCATTGTGTTCTGTTGCTATGGAGGGGGGCAGAGAAACGACGATCAGAGCACAACAGAGTGGCTTCTTTAGGTTAGGGTGGAAAATAACGTGATCGGGTTTAAAATAGTGTGATCAGTCATCCTTAGGCATTGGAGGTCTTAAGGATCTGATATGACGGGTCCTTAAAGTGAACCTCCGGACTAAAAATCTACTCAGCAGAACTGAAAAGGCTTGGTGTTTCTTTAACCTGCTGAGCGGTCTGGACGAGCTCAGCTCGTCCAACACCGCCAGAGGCTGCCGCTCAGGCCCTGCTGGGCCGATTTCCACCAAATAAAAAGCAGCACACGCAGCCGGCACTTTGCCAGCCGCGTGTGCTGCCTGATCGCCGCTGCAGCGCGGCGATCCGCCGCGTGCAGCGGCGAAAGAGGGTCCCCCCAGCCGCCCGAGCCCAGCGTAGCCGGAACAAACAGTTCCGGCCAGCGCTAAGGGCTGGATCGGAGGCGGCTGACGTCAGGACGTCGGCTGACGTCCATGACGTCACTCCGCTCGTCGCCATGGCGACGAGGGAAGCGAAACACGGAGGGCCGCTCATTGCGGCCTTCCGTGTTATTTCTTGCCGCCGGAGGCGATCGGAAGATCGCCTCCGGAGCGCCCTCTAGTGGGCTTTCATGCAGCCAACTTTCAGTTGGCTGCATGAAATAGTTTTTTTTTTTTATTTAAAAAAAACCCTCCCGCAGCCACCCTGGCGATTTAATCAGAACGCCAGGGTGGTTAACAGTTTTACAGCATCAGAACTTTGTTTTTCTTACCAAAGCATCATTTTTAGCTGCATTTTTAGCTAAGCTCCAACCATCAAAGAAAAAAAGGCCAGGCTTTTTTTCCCTGATGCTGTGCAGAGCATGCTGGGATTTCCTATGTTGTTATTCACGTTGACTATCAACTGGGAGAGGTGCTCAGGACACAGGACAGTTGGAACTGTGTCTCATGCTCCCTGTCACCTCCTTTCAACCAAAAAGATGTCTGCCATCATGAAATTAAACATTTGCCTGTTCTTTTAAAACAGGGTGGGTAAGAGATTATATCACCTATCTATTTTAATTACCATAACTAATGTAACTTAATGACAGTATGTTTGTTTAGGCTGGAGTTCCTCTTTAATGACTCCAGAAGCCCGAGCAGGATCAATCGGCGGCCACAGTACACACAGAACGATCATTGGCTAAAATGGTTTGGGCCAACGGGTATCACATGTGTGTACGTTCATAGCAGTAATGAAAAGGTTACCAAAATATATTCTTCAAATGCCATCACTGCTTGCGTATATAGTGTATAGGCAATCGCCTAGGCTGCTATGGCTCTAGTTATGCCATCATTGCTATGCATTGTATACATGAGAGAAACCTGAGGACTCCTGGTTAGATATTGAACTTTAAAGGAGATGTCCGAGCTGCAAAAAATAAAGACATCTACTTACCTGTGGCTTCCTCCAGCCCCTAGCAACTGATCTGGCCCTTGCTGCTGCTCCGGTGTCCCCTCTGTTCGCGATGACGACTTCGCCAGGTTGGGATCTTCTGCGGCCACGCGAGAGCCGCTGTTAATCACGTCCATGTGGTCTGGAGGGTTCGGCGCAGGTGCAGAAGGTCCCGACCTGGCGAGGTCGTCATCGCGAACGGAGGGGACACCAGGACACCGGAGCAGCAGTAAGGGCCAGATCAGCTGCTAGGGCTGGAGGAAGCCCCGGGTAAGTAGATGTCATTTTTTTTATTTATTTTTTTGCAGCTCGGACATTTCCTTTAAGAGAATAACGGAAATATATGTATATACTTGAGTTGTATGTAAGAGCCTGTCATATGAGCCAATGCTAGGAGGAAGAGTTCAGCAGATAACAGTTAAAGAGGAACTATACTGCAAAAAACATAATTAATTTAATTTCTTATTTTGTACAATATTACCTTGATAGATTATTTAGTGAGTGTTTGCCGATTGTAAAATCTTTCCTCACCCTGATTTACATTCTGAAATTTATCACAGGAAGTGACATCTTTAGTGCTGTCAGGTCCATCTCTGCAGAATGTTTGTATACTCAGTGTTCCGAAGCCAGTACCAATATTACCTGGTCTCCCGGAATGCTCTGGAAGGAGAACTCTACCTTGCTAAATAGCCTAGGCTCGCCTGGGAGAGTGGGGCTACCTACCAATATACATCAATATATAGATATAGGAAGTGTTTCTGATGCTAAAACCAGAAAAAAATATTGTAAAAGTATGTATACTAAATAATTTACTGCAGTCTACTATATGTCACCACAGTGCCTTGTTAACAAAATTCACATATTGCATCAGGGGTGTGTGCATGTGACGTAAGTCACAGCAGTCAGTGCTAAAGCAGTCATGTGTGTGTAAGGGGGGGGGGGTAATCCATTTTGGATAGTGTTGAAAGTTGTTAGAGCATCTTTGGGGGTTTTAACTGCTGTCTGTGTCCTCATTTCATCTTTTGCTTTTCCTCTTAATCCTGTTAGGGCCCATTCACACTTAAAAAGCACAAAACGGTAGCCTTTAGCGCTACCGTTTTGCGTGAGTGATTTTACCACGATTAGCGCAGTAAAATCATTGTACACTTCCGCGATTCCCGACTATTGCAATCAGCGCTTGTAAAAGCACTACCGCAATTGCTTGAGAATCGCGGCAAAATGCTGCAGGTAACACGTTTTGCAATTGCCGTTAAAAGTGAAACGGCCTCGATTGGCGGCTGTGATATTACTACTATTAGGTTTCTATTGCGCCAGTGCTTTAAAAAGCAATAGCGCTTGGGCGATTAGCGGGAATCACCCGCTAATCGCCCTAGTGAAAATGGGCCCTAATGCTGGGCAGAGACGAGTCGACCCGGCGGCTCGGTTAGCCGCCAGATCGATTCCCACTCGTCCCCACGGGCGGCCGGATCGATTCCCACTCGTCCCCGCGGGCGCTCCTTATCTTCCGCTCCATTCCCCGCTACTGTCCGCCCGCGGGGATCGAGCGGAGAATCGATCCGGCGGGTCATCGGACCTGTCAGATATTATCAATCGAGCCATCACCGGCTTGATCGATAAGGAGGCGTCGACCCGTCTATGCCCAGCATAAGGGTAGGAAGACATTTGAGTCAGCATAGGGATACTTTGAGAGCCTTTGTCTGCTATGTGCTGAAAGGTATTATATAGATAAAATTAGTAAAAGATTTGGCGTTTTCCTCAGCCCTAAAGGTGGCCACACACCATACAATAAAATGATCCAACTCTACAGCAATTTTATAAAAACAATCAATTGTACAGTAATATTGAAAGCTTTTTTTTTTTTTTTTTTCATCCGTTCGAGAAATCTGATCGAATTTCGCGTTTTTATTCAATAAAAGAAGATCGAGAGTGTTTGATTTTTCAGATCAATTTATATGAATATTGAATGGTGTGTGGTATATTGTCAATTACTTGATGTACAGACCCAAGCAATTTTTTTTCTAAGTTTTCAATATTATTTTTTCATGATTGGGAAAAACTGAACATGTGTGGTACATTGGTCAGGTTTGTGAAGTGACCACGGAGGCCAAAAAGGTATGAAATAAGCAAAATTTGCCTAAAAAGAATGATCAGAACCTTACTGATGAATATTTGCCATTCCATAGTTGCAAGGGGCACAAAACAAAAAAAAACTTGTGGCTTTGCTTATGCAGCAATCTGTTTCTTCATCAAAATGCTACATTTCACCAACTTCTGCTAGCAGACCAGAAACTTCAGCATGAGCTGCCTGACAAAAGCAATCCAATAGGGGAAACATTCAAAAATGCTCAGTAACACTTCAAGAAAACAGAAAGATTATAAATATCTGGCAGGTAAATCTAATGCTAGGTACACACCATACAATTTTCAGTTAGATTTTCTGTAAAATTTACCTGCCAGATAGATAATTTCCAACATGTTCTAACCATCTATCTGCCGAGCAATCAGGCATTGTTCTGCTCAGCAGGAGATAACCAGAAGACAATGCACCAGAGATAATGACCAGTCTCTACAGAAAATAATCTAAAGCCGAATCTACACGATACGATACGATTCTTTGTGCAATTCGATTACAATTCTATTTACGATCCGATTAAATCCGACATGTCCGATTGGGATTCGATTAGATTCAATCATTGTTTTGCAATGACAAATCGAATTGAATCAAATCATAAATAGAATCGTAATCGGATCGCACAAAGAATCGTATTGTGTAGATTGGGCTTAATGCTGGGAATACACGGTACGTTTTTGAGCCATTTAGATGGCTCGATTGATCATTTCCGACATGTCCGATCGCCTGCCCGATCGATTCCGCACTCGATTCTGCATAGGGAACAATGGGAAAAGATAAGAAAAACGATTGGAAGATAAGAAAATCGCCCCGCATAATCGAGCGCGGAAAACGATCGGGCGCGAAATCGAGCGGCAAAAACGTACCGTGTATTCCCGGCATAATGCAGAAAATGTAACTGAAAAATCGAACAGAAAATCGTATGGTGTGTACTAGGCACAATGCTGGGCATACACGTCTCGATTCCGCAGGCGATTCTCTTATCTTTTGCTCGTTTTTCTTATCTTTTTCCATTGTGCTCAACGCGAAATCGAGCGGTGAATCGATTGGGCGGAAATTATCTATCGAGCCATCTAAATGGCTCAGAATCGAGCCCTGTATTCCCAGCATAAAATCTAACAGAGAATTGTATGGTGTGTACCTCCTCACTCGCACTGTGTCATTATCTCAGAGAGGCACATCCACCAGAACGGCCAGGATATTCTTTTTCCTGTTTCTATTATAAATGAGATCATGAATGATTGAAGAACGACTCCATCTCGCAGACATAAAAGTACTCCCCCAGGTTAGATCACTTATTCCTATTACATTTTAAATACCTCCCTTTTCTCTCTTGCTTGTCGTCTGGGTCAGTTCACTAAACAGAAGAGGAGTTTTTGAAACCGAAACACCTCTTCACCTCAAGCAGCATTGTGAAAGGGGTTTAAAGTGGAGCTGAACTCTTGCACAGGAAAGAAGGAAAACAGAGAGAAATGAACCCTGAATGTATTTAGAGAGTTTAGGCTGCCTAATTCCCCCTCATCTCTGACTAGTCACAACTGTAATTTTATCTCTCAGCGGTCAGCTGGCTGCCTCAGTAGAGAAACTCATTTTCTAAACATAGGACTATTAACCCTATGTCTGCTTCCATGAAAGCAGGAAGTAGACACACTGCAGATTTATTGTAGGATTTGTATCAGCTGTAACAAAGAAATGTTTTTCTTTAAAGGTTATTATGCTGTTGCTTATCTTTTACAGCAGAGAGGAAGTTCTGAGTTCAGGTCCGCTTTAAAGTGATATTCCGGGTTTGTAAAAAGCTTGCTCCCCTTTAGTACAGACAGTTAAGACCACTATACAAGTAATTTGGTAAATTAATGGTATTAAAGTAAACCTGTCATTTTAAGAGGCCCTTTTACACTTAGGCTAGGTTTCCACTTGTGCGTTTTGTGTCAAGATTTATTTTTCTCATAAAATTCGCATTGATTTTGCAACTAATGGTAGTGAATGGGGCTGTGTCGATTCAATGCAAATTTTCATACACGTCTGAGGTCCTACATCATTTTATCGGACATCGCGTATGATTCGCATACAATGCTTTGTATAGGCAACGCAAATTTTCGTGTTATTTGCATGAAAATTCTCATTAGATCCATGGTTACAGGAAGTTGTCAGCAGTCATGACTAAGCTGTTACTAGGCAGATTACTGTATGTTATATTTAACTAATGCGTACAAAAATTCACATAAAAATGCGGAAAATTTACATGCGAAATTTCACCAAGCAGAAAAATCTTATACGATTTTTTGCAGGCGAAAATTTCACACTACAGTGGAAACGTAGTCTTATGGTATCATGGTACTCCGCAACTAATCGTAATGGCCATTACAGGCAATGGAACATAATACACTGCCTGTGATGCAAAGGAAGTTGTCCAGGTGATGCAGAAGCTGCAGTGCGTTACCGTGCCACTTCCATGGTAACCCTGGGAGGGCATCATGTCAATTTTTTTTCTTGGGTCACACTGCGGATATAACGCGTAGTACGACCTTCCAGCTCTGTTGTTCTAAATCATTCCAAATGTCCTCCAGAGACTCCCCCCGATCCTCTGCAACCCCTCTGCTGCCGCCACTCTCTTCATCTTCACATCTCTGCAGGGCTGGTTTAACCACTTCCGGATACCGGGTGGTTTTGCTGATCGGTGCTGCGTGGGCTCTCCAGCCCGCAGCACCGATCAGCTAGCAGCCAGGCCGATCAGACTTCCCCCCTTTTTTCCCCACTAGGGGGATGTCCTGCTGGGGGGGTCTGATCGCCGCCGGCTGCTTGCGCTTGCGGTGGGGGCTCTCTTCAAAGCCCCCCTCCGCAGCGCTTCCTGGCCGCCTTCCCCTTCCCTCCCTCTACCTCCCCCTGTGAGCGGCGCAGGACGGAATTCCGTCCTGCGCCGGATAGGATAGGCTTCAGCCTATCAGGTGCCGGCGGTCCCCGGCCAATCAGAGGCCGGGGATCGCCGATCTCCGCCACGGCGCTGCTGCGCAGCAGCGCCGTATACATGTAAACACCGGGAAGATCTTCCCCGTGTGTTTACATTTACCCTGCGAGCCACGATCGGAGGCTCGCAGGGTGTTCACGTAGACACCCTCCGTGAATGGACATGGAACGGCCGCTCATACGAGCGGCCGTTTCCATGCAATCCACTTCAGGATTCAGGGGCGTAGTTAAGCGTACGCCGAATCCTGAAGTGGTTAAGCCACATGAGAGCCCCGGGCAAAAGTAACTTGGGCATCCTTTAACCCCAATCAAAGTCAGCTCCCGGGGTCCCATGGTGTTCCCTGGAAAGGTTGAGGCCCTAGGGCAATTGCCCCCCTTCCTCAATGGCAGTGCCAGCCCTGCAACTGCATTCCATTCCATGTACCAGCGCAGCCGCACTGTGTATACACCACTGACCACCTGTGCAGTAGCATAGAACATGCAGCCCGGTCCACAGAGATAAGAGACATGCACAGACTGTTCAATGCTACTATGCAGGCACGGCCCCATCTGGTTGCAACCCTACTACCAGTGCCAGATTTATGGAAAGGCCACAGGGCCCCATGCCTTGGGCGGGTGCAGCCTGAGGGGGCACCTGGACATAAGAGGGGTTGCTATGTATGAAAGGGGAGGCTGAAAATAAGGAGCAATACATTGAAAAGGGAAATAGATGCTCAAGGGAGCTGTTCATTGGAGGGGCTGCAGTACATGAAATAGGAGTGGCTGCTGTACATGGATGTTACACATGGAAGAGGGGGCTGCACATGGAATGAGAGGGGTGCTGCTACATAGGAAAGGTGATCCACAACATACTTGGCCTAGGGGCACAAGAAGTATAAATTCGGCCTTGAGTACCGCCCATGCCAAACACTTGCAGCTGCCTGCAAGCACCCTGCTGATCCCTGGGAGTTGGCAGGCAGTGAATTTACTGCTGTCAACTGCCCATGTGAATACGGCCCTATCTGTTCCCTGCATTAGTATATTTCATTTCCAAAACCTCCATCATTTGGGAAGTCTGTCAATACACCAAAAATCACTCTGCCGTCATTTGTCACGCCTTGGTGCACCAGGAGGTACCGTATATTCCTTACTGGCTGTAAAAAGAGCTGATGATGAATGATGTCTTCACTGCCCTGCACAGCTCTGGGAAATTATCACCTATTAAGCAAGGACAGAAGATTGCCCAGCATTATCTGATCAGCAATGAGGGAGCAGATCACATTACACTCCCCACTTCCTGCTCCTCTGACCTCTGTGAAAGAGATTATGAGGGATTTCATGACAATAAGTAGAAAAGAGTACAGACACTCTAGGGATTCCAAACATTGCCAAACTTTATAGGTCGCTTACAAAAAGCCTTGCCCAATACCCCCCTCATAAGGTAGCCATACATTAACCTCCCTGGCGGTATGCAGGTGCGGTGGCTGCGTCCACGGGAGGGATTTTTTTAATCAAATGGTTTTTTTTATGTTAGCTAGCACTAGGCTAGCTAACTGTGGCCCCCAAGTCCCCCGTCACCGGTCTGCGCCCGCCGATCGCCATCGGCAACTCACCCGTCCGCGATCCCGCGAGAGCCGCAGCTTCCCAATTAGCATCACTCGTTGCTATGGCAACGATCGGACATGACGTCTTCGACGTCATGCGCAGTTCCGATCCTCCCTATAGCAAAGCCGGGTGCTGATTGGGAGGCTGCGCCATCGCGGGATCCCTGGGGGGTACGTATACAGGAGGTGATCGCGGGCAATCGTAGGGGACCGGAGCGACTCGGGGGCATAGATAGCTAGCGAAGTGCTAGCTTAACAAAAGGTAACACATTTTATTTTTAAAAATCCTCCCGGGGCGATGCGATCCCCTGCGGCGGCTGGCCCGACACTGTGTCGGGCTTACCGCCAGTGGCGGCGCTACACTGGGGCTTGCCGGGGCTGAAGCCCCAGCTGACAAACTGTAAGCCCCTATGAAAGCCCCCCCAGTCGCTGCTGCCCCTGCCGCTTTGCTTGGCTCGCCTGTGGCCTCAACCCCTGCAGGGTGCTCGGGTTGGGCGGCTGCCGCCTGCCCCCCATGTTCCCCTCCCTCTCATCAGACCTGCAGATCAGCGCGGCGAGCGGAACAAGCAGAACTACAGACAGCGTGGGACTCGACTACGTCATAATGCGGAAGTGACGTCACTCGTCACCTCCTGCATATGAACTGACTCGCGCGGCTGCTCACTGTGTGCCGCTCTGTCAGTCGGGTCCCACGCTGATCTGAGGTCTCTGCCCCTGCTCGCCGCGCTGATCTGCAGGTCTGATGGGAGGAGGAGGGGGGAGAGAAACACTACCTACCTACATAACCACTTACTGCTACCTACCTATGCTCTCTACCTACCAGAAACCACCCACTGCTGCCTGCCTACCTACCTAAACCTTACCAACCTACCTAACCACCCACTGCTACCTAAACTTTACCTAGCTACCCAAATAACCACCCACCCAAACACTGCTACCTACCTACCTATCCGCACACTTACCTACCTGCCTACCTAAAACCCCACAAGCTCCTACTTATCTACTTTAACCCACACATTGCTATCTACCTACCTAAAAAAAAAAAAAAAAAAAACTGCTACCTACCTACCCACACAGTGCTATCTACCTACCTAATACACTGCTACACACCTACCTAAACCCCACACACTGCTACCTACCTACCCACCCAACCACCACCTGGGGACACCCTACTACCTGTACTGGGGGGGGGGGCACCTTACCACCTACTGGGTGCAGAGTCACTGACTTCTAGTCAGTAACACTCAGTCACATCCAGTGGCAGTGAGTGACCCAGGCACCCACGGACAGCGCACAGGACTGAAGGCTGGACTCTGGAGCCGAGCCAGTCAGTCAGCTAGACAGCCAGCAGGACTCAGGAGTCGAAACTCCGACAAGGTGGGTGTGGTGGGTCAGGGTGTCCTGTCCTGTTTACTCCAGCCAGCCAACTGCTAAATTGTTTTTTTGCAACTGTGCACCAGGCAGCCACCCAGGCCTAGGGCAGCTCAGCAGGCACCACCACCAACCACCAGGCCTGACTCTGAGCACCCCCCTGGGGGGCCTCAGAACACCCACCACCCAGGCCTGAGCTGTGCTGCGGCCCCCAGCCCACCACCAGCCATGCCTTAGCTGCCCTGGGGCCCCCAACCTACCTCCACCACCAAAGCCTGAGGCCTTCAGCCCACCACCAGCTAGGCCTGAGCTGCCCTGGGGGTCCCAGCCCACCACCACCAGCCAGGCCTGAGGCCTCCAGCCCACCACTAGCCAGGCCTGAGGTGCCCTGGGGCCCCCAGTCCACCATCACTAGCCTGACTACATATACTGGGGACATCTATACACCTGGGGACACTGGCTGTCTGTCATTATGTGCATTAACTGGTGAAATGCTGTCTCTCATTACATGCATTTACTGGGGAAATGCTGTCTGTCACGTGCATTTACTGGTGAAAAGCTGTCTCTTATGTGCATTTACTGCAGAAACGCTGTCTGTCATTACGTGCATTTACTGGTGAAAAGCTGTCTCTTATGTGCATTTAATGGGGAAATGCTGTCTGTTATTACATGCATTTACTGGTGAAAAGCTGTCATTACGTGCATTTACTGGTGAAAAGCTGTCTCTTATGTGCATTTACTGGTGAAAGGCTGTCTGTCATTACGTGCGTTAGCTGGTGAAAAGCTGTCTCTTATGTGCATTTACTGGTGAAAAGCTGTCTCTTATGGGCATTAACTGGTGAAAGGCTGTCTGTCATGTGCATTAACTGGTGAAAAGCTGTCTCTTATATGCATTTACTGGGGAAATGCTGTCTGTCATTATGTGCATGAACTGGTGAAAAGTTGTCCCTTATGTGCATTTACTGTGGAAACGCAGTCTGTCATTATGTGCATTAACTGGTGAAAAGCTGTCCCTTATGTGCATTTACTGCGGAAACGCAGTCTATCATTATGTGAATTAACTGGTGAAAAGCTGTCTCTTATGTGCATTTAATGGGGAAACTGTCTGTCATTACATGCATTAACTGGTGAAAAGCAGGCTCTTATGTGCATTTACTGCAGAAACGCAGTCTGTCATTACGTGCATTAACTGCTGAAAAGCTGATTCTTATGTGCATTTACTGGTGAAAGGCTACCTGTCATTATGTGCGTTTACTTCATTTTTTTTTCTCCATGTAACTACGTTAGCTGGTACAACTACATTACAGTTAGCCCCGCCCACATGACATCATGACCACGCCCAATTGTTCGCCGCGGCGCGCTCAGCGCGCCGCAAATTCCCCTCCCCCCGAGCCCGGCCTGCCAGCCCTCGTGCCCCCTTTGAGCCCCCCCAAAAATCTGAAGCTGGAGCCGCCACTGCTTACCGCCAGGGAGGTTAAGCAACTTGGCATCCCATTGACTATCCAATTTGATTATTATAATCGAATTGAATGAAAATCGGTGTTGCCAATGCCAAGTGCATGCCCGACTGACAATGCAACCAATTTCTGGGTGAAAATTGTTTGCATTGTTGTTTGCAAATGCTGCAAGATGTTTGGCCGACTTGCTCGATTGGGTGTGTGACGGGGACATTTAACATTAAGGGGATAACGCCGGCGTGGCGAGGTGGTCGGATGCAGCGTCAAAGGGGTAATTCCGGATTGATTTCAGCATAAAATTGATCAGGAATCGGCCTGCAGTGTATAAGCAGCTGACAGATCTCTCTCTAATCAGATTCGATTAGAGAGAGAGAGAGAGAGAGAGAGAGAGAGAGAGATGTCGCTTTGTCGAATCCACCCATACATTGCTAGATGTATGTCCACCTTTACCCCAAAGTCAGATCTTTCAAGTAGATTACGGGGACCGGGGGGGTAATGAGGAGAGGAACAGATAACCCACAGAGGTATGTGGATCCAGCATGAAAATCAGAATCAACTTTATTCACCAAGAACAACAGAAATTGCAGAGATCAGCAAGGCTGGCAGAAAACTGGCATTGTTTACAAGGAAATAAATATGGCTGCTTCCATGCACCCCACACTTCAGGAGTCCTTAAAGGGGTCTAGTGCAACCCCCCCCCCCCCTTCAGAATTAAGCAGCGTGGTGAACTCTCTGCACCCCCTTCCACACACACACTCCAGCACCATATTACAATTACAACATTCCCTGTCCCATATCTAACTTCAGAGGCCTGCAAACAACCCCCCTCCAGATATCAGAATGAAGTGGTCCTGCGCGTGATGATCCCTCTTGCAGGGAAGCTACTTCTATAGCTTGTATTTTATAAGCAGGGCCGGATTTCTGGAAAGCCACAAATGCCCAGGCCTTGGGCGGCAGCAGCCTAAGGGGGCACCTAGACAGAAAAGAAGAGGCTAAAGAGGAGGCTAAAAATGGGAGCAACATGTGGAAAAAGGGAAAATGATGCCCAAGGGAGCTGTACATGAAGGAGAGGGGCTGCAGTACAGGGATGATACACATGGAAGAGGGGGCTGCACATGGAATGGGAGGGGCTGCAGTACATGGATGATGCACATGGAAGAGGGGGCTGCACATGGAATGGGAGGGGCTGCAGTACATGGATGATGCACATGGAAGAGGGGGCTGCACATGGAATGGGAGGGGCTGCAGAACATGGATGATGCACATGGAAGAGGGGGCTGCACATGGAATGGGAGGGGGCTGCACATGGAATGGGAGGGGCTGCAGTACATGGATGATGCACATGGAAGAGGGGGCTGCACATGGAATGGGAGGGGCTGCAGTACATGGATGATGCACATGGAAGAGGGGGCTGCACATGGAATGGGAGGGGGCTGCACATGGAATGGGAGGGGCTGCTGTACATGGATGATACACATGGAAGAGGGGGCTGCACATGGAATGGGAGGGGCTGCAGTACATGGATGATGCACATGGAAGAGGGGGCTGCACATGGAATGGGAGGGGGTGATGCACAAGATAGGGAAGCCACAACATGCTTAGCCTAGGGGCACAAAGTATAAATCTGGCCTTGCTTATAAGTAAAGTTTCACCTGCTGTCAGGGGATTCTCACTGAGATGAACAAGGAAACTCGAGCAGGAAATATTGCAAAGTCAATAGTATACAGGGAAGAGAAGCCATGGTAAGCGTCCTTGCAGTCAATCTTATCACACTGACACAAAGGTTGGGTCAGGCCTGTTATTTGTCCTGTTTATGGCTGTCACATGATTGCAGTAACATGGGTGTCAGTTTATCACTCTGCAACCCTTTGGTTTAAACAGTAAAAGGATGATAGTATGTCATTAATATTACTGATTGTAGAAAGCAATGCCACCCAAAAATTGATACTTAGGCCTGGTTCACACTGGCACTAAAAAAAACAAACAGTCCGTTAGGTTAGCTGATGGTAACAAAACGGATCCTAAGGCCTGGTGCACACCAAAAACCGCTAGCAGATCCGCAAAATGCTAGCAGATTTTGAAACGCTTTTTTTTTTTTTTTTTTTCTGCAGCGTTTCAGCTAGCGTTTTGCGGTTTTGTGTAGCGGTTTTGGTGTAGTAGATTTCATGTATTGTTACAGTAAAGCTGTTACTGAACAGCTACTGTAACAAAAACCGCCTGGCAAACCGCTCTGAAGTGCCGTTTTTCAGAGCGGTTTGCGGTTTTCCTATACTTAACATTGAGGCAGAAACGCATCCGCAATCCAAAATCTGCAGCAGCCCGGGAGTATGCGTTTCTGCAAAACGCCTCCCGCTCTGTTGTGCACCAGCCCATTGAAATACATTACCCTAGCAGATCCGCACCCGCAAGCAGATCGCAAACCGCAGCGGAAACGCTCCGGTGTGCACTAGGCCTAAGTCCTGGAACCCACAAGCAGTGGCCTTTTCTGAGCGCTTTGTGATTTGAAGCGCCGATTCCTCTCGTATGCTGCTAGTGGGTCCCAGGAGTCAGGACTAACCGAGATTTTCTCCCTGGATGGATAGCATCTGACATGGGTGTCACTTGTATATGGACCTTAGTGTTGTGTCCCTTAAAGGAAAGATCCACAGGGGGCCCCAGTCTCTCTCACTGGCCAGGGGCATGGTGGTTTAGGGGCCCCTGGCCAGTGAGAGAGACTGGGGCCCCTGGCTGTCGTGTGAACCAGTGTTTGTGATTTAAATTTCTTTTTTGCAGCTTCCAGGATGCGGTTGACAGGTGAGTGGTTAGGGAGGGGACTATGTGGGAGATGCCTACACACGGCGGTCCCTGTAAAAGATGTAATCAACGATTATGTCCAACTGAAGCCTCCCACCTGAATGCGAATTTATGCAATTCCTGCTAGATTTGGTATGGCAGGCAAAGGGTCTATGACCGTACACCTGATTGTCCGACTGGTGCCTGCTGACCAGATAAAGGTAGGAAATTGCTTGAACTGGTAGTGAGCAATTGTGTGTGTTGTATGTTTAGTACAGCTAAGAAATAAAACATTAGGAGCAGAGACATAAGTCTAATATTGTTTCCAGTACAGGAAGAGTTAAGAGACTCCAGTTATCTATGCAAAAGATCCACTGATCTCTACCACTTTCAAAGTCACAGAGAGCTCTGTCTTCTGAAGCTTGTTATCTCAAGTGTCTGTCAATGTATTTTATTTTTCTCTGCAGAGAAGGGTTCAAAAGTTCACTAACCTGCTCTGGAAAATCATTTAGAATGCTGAGTAGTGTGTAAACTGCAAATATTAGAGAATGATGCAACGTTCTAAAAATACTATAACTGAAAATAAAAATATGAGAATATTTTCTTTGCTACTAATCTAGTAAAATTATCCGTACTACACAACCAAATCATTATATCATATTTTTTTTGCTTTAGTGTCTCTTTAAGCATATACACGCTCAAGGACTATTGCCCGTAGGGATTGGGCCTCGATCCCTGAAGCTGGTTACCTGGGTGCACGCACAGAGGCTATTCCCCATAGCGATTGGCACTCGATCTATGCTAGGACTCAGAGGGGAAATAGTTTTTAATGCGGCTCAGTGATTCAGCAGCAGCAGAGAGAGTCATCATTCGGCTCACCCTGCGCCCATCTGACCGGGCGGCGTACTGCCCTGTCCATAGTGACAGATTGTGTCGCTAGCCTCCAGGCTAGCAACACGTCTGTACGGCCTCGGCCACGAACTGTTGCACGAGGGATCATTTCCTGAGCCCTGCTGGGCGACAGTAATCTCACGTCAGTCACAGCAGCTTCTTCCCCAGGTCTTTCAATCCAGACTGGGAGGCGGCTTGCTTAGTTTGACATTTATGAGCATGCAGCGTTTTCAAGTGTAACATAATCCACCCGACATTACTGGTCTGAGACATGCTGTGTGCTTTGCGTCCTATAGGAGAAAACTGCTTTACTAATGTTGTTGCTGTTGCTGTGAGTTCAAACCCCCTGTTGGCCACTTTAGCGTCAGATAACCACTTTATAAAGCAGCATTATGTGGCTTGTATAGAAGCCGATGGGACCCATATCCAGAGTGGCGCTTTAAAGAGGCACTTAAGTTATTAAAAAAATGAGATTTACTCACCTGGGGCTTCCCTCAGGCCCCTGCAGCTGATCGTTGCCCTCGCCGTGTCTCTCTGATCCTCACGTCCCCGCCGGCGACCACTTTCGGTTTCGCCGTCAGGACTTGACAGGCTGGGAATGCGAGTGGTTCTTCACATTCCCAGCCACAATATCGCCTCCTATGCTGCTATTGCAGCCTCCTGGCCGCAATAGCAGCATAGGGGGCGATATTGAGGCTGGGAATGCAAAGAATCACTCGCGTTCCCAGCCTGACGGCCGGTGACGGCGAAATCGGACGGGAGGAGAGACACGGCGAGGGCACCGATCAGCTGCAGGGGCCTGAGGGAAGCCCCAGGTGAGTAAAACTCATTTTTTTTTTTAGGACTTAAGGTTCACTTCAAGCCTGGTGCACACCTTCACCTTTTGATGGGTCAATATTTTTTTTTTTTTTACAATATACTTTAGTCAGTGTTTGTTCAGGTGGTGACGTATTTAGTCCTGTCAGGTGAAGTGACTGAGAGTTTTGAAGCCAGTACAAAATATACCTCGTCTCCCAGAATGCTCTAGGGGTAGAATTCTGCATAGCTAAACAGCCTAGGCTAAAAATGATGATGAGGGCGGGGCTACATACCAATATACAGCAATATATAGATATAGGAAGCATTTTGATGCTGAATCTAGGGAAAATACTGTAAAAGTGAGTATCTGGAATACTTTACCACATTCTACTATACAGTACCTCTTAATTTCAGCTGTGATATAGAATGTTCCAGATATATTAGTAAAGGGCACTGTGAACTTTAGGCCAGTCCTGAATAGGCCCTTAATCATTAACCTTTTTGCATTACATCCTGGTATGGTCCAGAAGGAGGGTTGTTCATTTGCCATCAAACATGGTTTACAGAATCTAATCAGGGTTTCCTGACTCACTATTGTTCTTCATTGGTTTCCATTGTTCTCTAACCTTCGTAAATCACCCTCTGTATTACAGACAAATCATTTACATCTCTACTGAAGATACCTGTCAGCAAACACACATGCAGTGCTCTGCAATCCCTTGCACACTAGCAGAGTCAGGCTGTGTTCACACTTGAGCTGAGAATGGATATTTTTTGTCCCTTCTCCGCAAAACTGACAGTGAACAGCTCCTGTTTTATAGATAGGAGCTATTCACACTTGTCACTCTGCAATGGAACTGCGGTAAGCAGGCAGCACTTCTGTGCAGTCCATGATAATCCCGGGCAGGCAGATGCTTTCACCATATAGCCTATGGGGGTAATGCATATGCCCCAGGCTCTAGGCTAAAGCTTTCACAGGGTGAGGGTGTAAAAATTGGGCCCCCCCCATAGGTTTATGAACTGTAACCCCAGTATAGGTAGTGGGCTATAGGTGCCCCCAGTATAAGTAGTCAGGTTTAAGCGCGCACAGTATACGTAGCAAGTTATAGGTACCCCAGTATATTATTAATATTATAGTATTTATATAATGCAGACACCTTACGCAGCGCTGTACAGAGTATATTGTCATTAACTGTCCCTCAGAGGAGCTCACAATCTAGTCCCTACCATAGTCATATGTCTATGTATGTATCGTTTAGTGTAAGTATCGTAGTCTAGGGCCAGTTTTTAGGGGGAAGCCAATTAACTTATCTGTATATCTGTATGTTTTTGGATGTGGGAGGAATCCGGAGTGTCCAGAGGAAACCCATGCACACAGGGGGAGAACATACAAACTCCTTGCAAATGTTGACTGGGCTGGGATTCGAACTGGGGACCCAGCGCTGCAAGGCGAGAGCGCTAACCACTACGCCACCGTGCTGCCAGGTATAGATGCCCCCAGTATAAGTAGTCAGGTTTAGGCGCCCCCAGTATACGTAGCGAGCTCTAGGTGCCCCAGTATAGGTACCCCCAGTATATGTAGCCAGGTATAGGTGCCCCAAGTATAGGTAGCCAGGTATAGGTGCCCCAAGTATTGGTAGCCTGGTATAGGTGCCCCCAGTATTGGTAGCCAGGTATAGGTGCCCCCAGTATTGGTAGCCAGCTATAGGTGCCCCCAGTATAGGTAGCCAGGTATAGGTGCCCCCAGTATTGGTAGCCTGGTATAGGTGCCCCCAGTATAGCTAGCCAGGTATAGGTGCCCCCAGTATTGGTAGCCAGCTATAAGTGCCCCCAGTATTGGTAGCCTGGTATAGGTGCCCCAGTATAGGTAGCCTGGTATAGGTGCCCCCAGTATAGCTAGCCAGGTATAGATGCCCCCAGTATTGGTAGCCAGGTATAGGTACCCCCAGTATAGGTAGCCAGGTATAGGTGCCCAAAGTATAGGTAGCCTGGTATAGGTGCCCCCAGTATAGGTAGCCTGGTATAGGTGCCCCCAGTATAGGTAGCCAGGTATAGGTGCCCCCAGTATAGGTAGCCAGGTATAGGTGCCCCCAGTATAGGTAGCCAGCTATAGGTGCCCCCAGTATAGGTAGCCAGCTATAGGTGCCCCCAGTATAGGTAGCCAGGCGGAGGCGCATGCAGAGCAGATTACAAACAATAGGTTGCAGGGATCCACGCGCCACATGCACTTCCTTCCAGGTCCTTCCTGGAGCCCTAGGGGGTGCTGTTACTATGAGATAGAATGCAAGGGACCAGGAACTGAGCCTAATGCTCTGCATTCCCTTGCACAATAGCAGAGTACTGCTCTGCCGCCAAGCTCCTTGTTGTAGGTGTGTGCTGTGGAATTTATTGCATACGGAACACCTTCCTGTAAACACAAGGTGCACCTGAGCTATGTGCCCCGGGGAGAATATCTGCAGCAGCACACACTGATTCTACACCTTCCCAGTGACATGTTACCAGCTGTATGCTTCAGATGCCTTATTAACTGGTAACCTAAGAATACAGTGCAATAAAAACCATTACTAGTGTCTGAACAGGTGCAGAGTGTCACAGCTTTACAGCAGGGCCAAAGTACCAAGCATTAAAATGACCATGTAGGCAAGTGTGAAAAAGTTGCATTGATCTGTATTGATTAATGTTGTATTCATCAATACAGCCTACCAGTGGCGTAGCAATAGGAGATACAAAGGCTGCGACCACACTGGGGCCCTAGGACCAGAGGGGCCCTCCTATATCCGTCTTATTAGCTTTGCATTGGTGCTATGCTGGTAATGAACACCTTTATATGTGCACTCCATACTGCTAATCCTTCACAAACGGTTCCTTTACTCTGAATACACCTCTCTGACAATGCAGCTGTCCTCGTTAAGTTTTGAGGCTCCATATCAATAGAGGTGTTGGAGCCCCATGTAAAACTTGCATTGGGGCCCCAAGCTCCTTAGATACACCACTGCAGTCTACCATATGCTCAGTGACTTAGCTACATTATACACGTCCCCCTTTTACATCGTGCACTGAACATACATCCCGCAGGATTTCATGCTCAAGTCGACCGGGAATCGGCCTGCGGTTTATGGCAGCCGGGCCAACAGATCTTTCTCTGATCAGATTCTATAAGTGAGAGATCTGTCTCTTGGTCGGTCGGCCACCAAAATCACTAGATGTATGCAGAGCCGGATTAAGGCTAAATGGGGCCCTAAGCAAAGTAACTGATTTGGGCCCCCCCATCATGTCGTAATAGAATCAGAAGATGCAGCTGCACAGCAATATGTCGCACACACCGGGCAGCCGAGCTACTGGTTGCTATGGGAACAGCACGCTTTCCTCTGTGGGTGCACAATGCAGGGAATAGCAGCGGCAAAATGCAGAGTGAGAGATGAATGGCTGGGACATTTGCACTCAGGGGCTGGAGCACCCCTGTGAAGAGGGCGCCAGATATCACAGCAGCAGCACTTTCCCCCTGCATCTCCAGCCTGGCAATAGCAGAAAGCTCTGGACACCGCCAAACCGGAAGCCGTTCCCCAGACAGAATTACATAACCACTCCCACCACCGAACAACCAATTTCCTCCCAAACTAGACAGCCACCATGCAGCCTCCATCCCAGTGAATACGATAGTCCAGCAGAGAAGGCAGCCGCAGTGGGGGAGAATGACAGCACCAGATGAATCACATTCACCTATTGCGATCCAAGCAATAAAGGTCCCGTCATCCGGAGCCCATCTGTCTCCTCTAGAGTACTGCCGCTGTGTTACTACTACTATTACTACTTCCTACTTCATGTCTGATCTGAGAATCAGGAAGTTCAGAGCGAGCGGCTGCACTGTAGAAGAGACAGATGGGTTTCAGAAGACGGGATCTCTATTGCTTGGATCATGGATAGGTGAGTGAGCGTTTGCCATCTGCTGCTATCATTCTTGCTGCAGCTGTGGTTCTCTGTGGGAAGGGAGGGTGGAGTGGGCAGCGGCAGAGCGCACAGTAACAGGAGGGGGACCTAGGAGGAGAGCCTGGCTCTGAAGACAATCAGCAGCGCACGGCATCATTTGACAAGACAAGACAAATAACATTTATATCGCGCTTTTCTCCTGGTGGACTCAAAGCGCCAGAGCTGCAGCCACTAGGACGCGCCCTATAGGCAGTAGCAGTGTTAGAGAGACTTGCCTACGGTCTCCTACTGAATAGGTGCTGGCTTACTGAACAGGCAGAGCTGAGATTCGAACCCTGGTCTCCTGTGTCAGCGGCATAGCCCTTAAAGGGACTCCAAGCAGTGCCTGTGGATATGCCTTTAAGCATACCCACAACTAATTCATTACATCCTCACACCTACCAGCATGAGGTTTGTAATTATATCCCCCTGGGTTCCTTATATTTAATTGCATTGTGCTGAATCGAGCTGCCAACTTTGGAGAAAAGTCGTCCTGTGGCCGTGATTTCGATTGTGAAAATATCAAAAACTAAAAGGCATAGAGCAGCTGTTTGTATATCATTGGAAAGAGGAGAAAAAGAGCTTTAAAATGATATGCATATTTCCATAGTTACTGCACTGCTCAGAGTCCCTTTAACCATTATACCATCCAGCCACCGCTGACTTTGGAGAAAAGTCGTCCTGTGGCTGTGATTTCAATCGCGAAAATATCGAAAACTAAAAGGCATAGAGCAGCCGTTTGGATATCATTGGAAAGAGGAGAAAGAGAGCTTTAAAATGATATGCATCTTTCCATAGTTACTGCACTGCTCAGAGTCCCTTTAACCATTATACCATCCAGCCACCGCTGACTTTGGAGAAAAGTCGTCCTGTGGCCGCGATTTCAATCGCGAATATATCGAAAACTAAAAGGCATAGAGCAGCCGTTTGGATATCATTGGAAAGAGGAGAAAGAGAGCTTTAAAATGATATGCATCTTTCCATAGTTACTGCACTGCTCAGAGTCCCTTTAACCATTATACCATCCAGCCACCGCTGACTTTGGAGAAAAGTCGTCCTGTGGCCGCGATTTCAATCGCGAATATATCGAAAACTAAAAGGCATAGAGCAGCCGTTTGGATATCATTGGAAAGAGGAGAAAGAGAGCTTTAAAATGATATGCATCTTTCCATAGTTACTGCACTGCTCAGAGTCCCTTTAACCATTATACCATCCAGCCACCGCTGACAGGATGGCAAGGGCTGGTTTATGTGCTAATGGGGTCCCTTTGACTCTGAATGGGGCCCCAAGCGACTGCTTTTGTTGCCTGGTCGGTAATCCGGCCCTGGATGTATGGACACCTTAACTGCTCTTCTGCTCTTCAAAGAGTACCTTTTGTAATAGAAATGATTGAAAAATTAAGCCATCCACAGAGAGGGGAGCGGAGGAACCTGGAGCACAGGAGAGGACTAAAGACCCTACCAGACCGAAAGCTTCCTGAGGTCACATAACAATGATTTTTGGGTCAGAAATGAAGATATTTGGAATGTGTTCAACACACTTTAAAAGTAACATTGCACTTTAACACAAGAAGAATCTCTGCTTATTAAAGGACATCCGAGGTGAAAATAAACTGATGAGAAAAACAATTGTATCTATCCTCCTCCTCCTAAAAATGACTTTTTTTTTAAATATCCCACAGTTTTATTTTATATTTAAATCTAGTTTCCAAGTTTTTACTGTTTGATTGTCTCTGCTCAATGACACCTTCATTGAAGTATGCCAGAGCTCAAATCTATGAATTATTGACCCTTTTATCCCTTTTCTGCTTTCCGAAGCCATTTACTGACAGGAAAGTGTTTTATGGCTGTAATTCCTTATCAGTGAGGGTTATGCTATAGTCTGACCCAGTCCGACCCGGACAGAAACTGTCACTTACATACCTGATGTTTAACTCTTTCAGGCAGAGGAAGAAAAAAAGGAACACAGCATAGTTATTTGTGTGCTAGGCACTGTACATACCCATGTCTATCTCAGCATGTCACCTCGGTTGTCCTTTAAGTAGTAAAAATAAATAAAACATAATCTATACATCGCTGCACTTTTACCAGATGTGACTGTTGATTGTGATAATGCCAGGGGACTTCTCATTGTCAGTTCCGCCCTTAGCTCCGCTCTGAGTACTATTCGATCTTCAAGTAAAAACACATGAGAAACAGAGTGTGGACATATCGGGTGCAGAAATCTAAACTGCTCTCAACAGGAACTGTAATCTACATACATTGCTGCAATATGAGTCTTCTGCTGGACAGGGCTAGTTTTATATTTTTAGGTGAAATGGGTCCCTAGGCAAAAATGAACATGCTCGCCCCTGCAGCCCCCACACACCAATATAGTGGTATTAAAGACCTGAACTCTTGCACAGGACACAAAGAAAACAGAGAGAAATGCACCCTGTGTGTTTTAAGAGAGAAGAGCCTGTCTAATTCCCACTCATATGCAAGTAATCACATGCGTAATTTGAGCTTACAGCTGTGTCAGGACATAAATTTGGAAGTCCTCAGCAGACACAGCTAATATGTAAACACGGGATGTTAACCCTTTCTCTGCTTCCATGAATCCAGGAAGTAGCCACACTGCAAATTTATTGCAGCAGTTCTGTAAGCTGTAAAATAGAAATGTTTCTTTCTTTATTAAGGTTATTATACTGTTGCTTATCTGTTAGAGCAGAGAGGAAGTTGTGAGTTCAGGTGGTCCTCTTTAAACTCCTGGGCGATACAATAATATCGCCAAGGGGCGGCACAGCACTTTTAAAATTTTTTTATTTTTTTTAATCATGTAGCTAGCCTAGCGCTAGCTACATGATGGCCGCTGTGCAGCGGCATCCCCCCACCCCCTCCGATCGCCTCCGGCGATCAAAGCAAACAGGAAATCCCGTTCAGAATGGGATTTCCTGTTTGGCTTCCCCTGTCGCCATGGCGACGATCGGTATGACGTCATCGACGTCAGAGGGAGTCCCGATCCACCCCTCAGCGCTGCCTGGCACTGATTGGCCAGGCTGCGCACAGGGTCTAGGGGGGGGGGGGGGCGGCACGGCCGGTAGCGGCGAATCAGCGCGGAGCGGCGATCGGTATATACACGCAGCTAGCAAAGTGCTGGCTGCGTGCAAAAAAAAAAAAAAAAAAAGATTTTGCAAATCGGCCCACCAGGGCCTGAGAAATCCTCTGTGGCGGCTTACCCCGAGCTCAGCTCGGAATTATCACCCAGAGGGTTAAGTGGCCTATGTCCCACCCCACACAGAGCAGTATTAGGGTAGCCTGTAGGTAGGGCAAGGCTCTCTCACCCTTTCACAGGGCTGTGGAGTCGGAGTCGTGGAGTCGGAGTCGTGGAGTCGGGCAATTTTGGGTGCCTGGAGTCGGAGTCGGGAAAAAATGCACCGACTCCGACTCCTAATGAATTTGTAACTGTAATTAAAATAGAAAATATGATAAAATGTTATATTTCTCAGATAATAGTCATTAAAAATAATGTATATATACAGTAATAGCTGTGCTTAGTCCACAAAAATGAAATAAACCAATCAAAATTAGTTACTTGTGCTGCTTCAATAAAGCAGTCCCCGTATTTTTAAGGTCAGATATACATATCTGATTGTGACTGTATATATGATGTGTACACAGGAATCTCTTATATATACTAAATAACATCTATGCTGTAAGAATAAAGCCTGATGTGTAGCTGTGTCACTAATAGAGATGGTCAACGAGATGGAAATAATTCTGCATTGATGCTGATTTATGCAAATGTATGCACTCCCTTTGCTGATGAAATTTGATATGTTATTAAAATTTGGTTTGGTGACTACAAATTAAAGGGTAACTGAGACGGATGAAAAGTAAAGTTTTATACATACCTGGGGCTTCCTCCAGCCCCCTTTAGGCTAATCAGTCCCTCACTGTCCTCCACCACCCGGATCTTCTGCTATGAGTCCTGGTAATTCAGCCAGTCAGCGCTGTCCGGCCGCATGCCGCTCCCACAGCCAGGAACATTCTGCACCTGCGCAATAGTGCTGCACAGGTGTAGTATGCTCCTGGCGGCGGAGTGTGTGCATGCGCACTACGCCTGACTGGCTCAAGTACCTGGACTCATAGCAGAAGATCCAGGTGGTGGAGGAGGACAACGAGGGACTGATTATTCTGAAGGCAGCTGGAGGAAGCCCCAGGTATGTATAAAACTTTAATTTCATCTGTTTCAGGTTTACTTTGTTACACAGTAGTACTATACTCTACATATGCACTCCCCACAGAGCTGCAGGGAATCCACTGAGAATGCTGTGCACATTGAACACAGAGGTGTTGTCTGTTTACAATCTCCTCATTCCCCTGCAGAGTACCTGCACATCATTCTTACATGTACCCACACTTACATTGCCTAGGGCCTGATAGATGTTCTTTGTTCCGGTTTGCACCTTTTACAAGTACTCTTACCAAGGACTAGTTTTAGTCTAAAGGGAATAAATATAGTAGTCTACATATCCTTCTCACTTCAGTTGTCTTGTAAAATTCCTAAGCGTTGGCAGTTAAGAGACGAATTTCATGTTACATACTTTTAATCAACAAAATTGTAATATGCAAATTAGAGGAGTCGGAGTCGTGGAGTCGGAGTCGGAGGAATCCTAAACTGAGGAGTCGGAGTCGGTGGATTTTTGGACCGACTCCACAGCCCTGCCCTTTCACGTCACGAAATATGTTGGCGCTTTACAAATCAATAATAATAGCCTTTTAGACAGTGGTGTAGCTAAGAGGCTGTGGGCCCAGTGCAAGTTTCACATTGCCACCCCCCCCCCTTCCCCAAGCACTCTATACTTAACCCATTCGCGTTCCGTCGTTTTCACGTGAGAAATGTTCACCTCCCATTCATTAGCCTATAACTTTATCACTACTTATCACAATGCACTGATCTAAATCTTGTTTTTTCCGCCACCAATTAGGCTTTCTTTGGGGGGTACATTTTGTTAAGAGCCACTTTACTGTAAATGCATTTTAACAGGAAGAATAAGAAAAAAATGGAAACATTCATTATTTCTCAGTTTTCAGCCATTATAGTTTTAAAATAATACATGCTTCCTGTTATGATCATGTCTGCAGCGTTTACTGCTGGCTGCAGTGGTATTGTAACCCAAGCAGTTCTGATGTCATTACATGCATTTTCTTGCATAGTTTGGTTTGCACTTAAACTAGTTGCTGATTCCATCTGCAGTCGCTCTGAAGTTAATGACAGTTTAATATGCTTTTGTGTAAACAAACATTGGGCTCTATTCTCAAAGACTTCCCGCATGCGGTAAAGTACATGCGGGAAGTTTGCACCCAAAATACCGGCAAGTTGGGATTCTCAAAATGTTCCGCATGTTTTTTCCGCATGCGGAAAAAGTGTGATAAAAGTGCGGGATTCATGCGGTAAAATTTCCGCAAAAGTCGGTATTTTCCGCAATAAAAGATCAATTCTCAAAGATGTTCAGGCGCATCATTTCTTCGTTAATTACCGAATTTTTATCACCTACAAGTAGTAGGTGATATATTCCCCATCCCATTGACTTTAATGAAGTGTGGAGGCTTAAGGGCTGTGCTTGGTGGACTTTAACTTTTTTTTTTTAAACACTTTTTCATGCGACCTTTTTACCGCATGATTCCCGCATGAATAATGCCTGTTACCGCATCTTTTTTCCCGCATGCGGAAAACATGCGGAAAATATTAGTGAATGTGGAAAAAATGCGGAGTTTACCGCTGGCGGGAATATAGCGGTAACATTTTGCGGAAAATTTGGCTCTTTGAGAATAGAGCCCATTGTCTGCTGCAATGGAGGGGCAATCCCTTTCCTGCAGGCTGCATATCATTGTCTGCCTTTTCCTTCCATGCCAATGTCAGCATACTACGGGGTTAGTCCCGCCCTATGACCCCTCCAGGACCTGTCAGTATAAATTTTGAACACTCCCCCCAATGGTTGCTTTTTTTTCTCGTCCTCCTCCAGGACTGTCACCAGGATTATTAGTGAGGAAGGTTTATTGTTTTATATCTTGCTCGTTTCTTTTTTTTTTTTTTGTTTGCCTCACCTGCTGCTTTCTTGGCAGCCATCCACGCAGCTCCTCTGCGTGAAGTCCCCGCTGGTCCGCCTTAAAGAGGTGTAGGCGCCGGGATCCCCCCCTCTTTCTGCTGGTCTTTCTGGGGGGAAGGAGCTGGCTCAGCCGCGCTGTAAAGCAGCGCCGTACAGGAGTGGGCAGCGGCAGTAGATCTATGCGTTCCACTGCGGAGCGCAGGGAACTTCCGGGAGGAAGTGACATCACGGCTTCACTTCCGGTTTTCGTAGGGGCAGTAAACTTAAATGCCCAGCGTCCCGGCGTGCAGTAACAGCACATAGCATTGCGGAGTGCTGTGGAGACGCTGGAGTCAAGCTACTGAGACAGCAGGCTTAGGTGAGTGACACAGGACGGCAGTTTTGTGAGTAGACCGGCCGCACTGTGTCAAATACTACATGACATTGTGTATTTTTTGTTTGTTGTAGGTCTTTTGGAGCTGTGCTGCGATCTATGCACCTTTTATACACTGTACAGCTCTGCATCAGAACTTATTAAGGTGTGTAAACAACAATGTGTTTTTGTTTTTTTGCTGTGTAGTATTGTTTTTTCTCCCATACTGCTATTCAGTCACCACTATGTCTCTCATATGTTTTGTAGAAATATTCTACTTTTTGAGACATGGATTCGGTGGCTGCTGCCTACGAAACAGATCAGCCTGATAATGATAGGTGAGGCACGGTAGTTTTAGTTAGAATAGATTTTTTTTTCCCCTATTGAGGACTCCAGGTTTTAACAGAAATCTATTTTTCTGTTTATTCCCATACAGTTCCTCCCAACCTGAAGATAATCCATCTGCGTCTAATCGCGGATGCTCTTCAAGATCCAGTAAAACCCGATCATCTAGAGACCCTCAGGTTCAAGAAAAGAGCCAGAAATCAAAAAAACAGTGCTGGGCTTGCGGCAAGGGATGCATGCCGGGAAAGCTAGTGTGCTCAGAGTGTTTTTATTCCATTCCGATAGAGGAGGAACCATCGGAAGAGTTTACAGGCCTTGTGAAGCAGATTGTACAGCAGACCTTAGCAGAACACGGCCATACGTCTAGAATAAACACACGTGACTCAGACCCTGACCAGCCGGAGGACGATGATGGTCCAGCTGTAGGATTTGATTTCGCCCTCGTTACTCCTTTTGTTAAAGCCGTGAGGCAAGCCTTACAATGGGAGGAGGAAGAGGAACCGCAACCTAAAAGGCGGCGATACTTCCCACACCTTAAAAAGAAACCCATAGCGTTTCCAGTAATGGAGGAGGTTTCTGAACTGATTCAGGACGAATGGTCCAGACCAGAGAGGAAGGTTTCCATGTCAAATCACTTTTCGAAATTATATCCTATGGAGGGTGAAATTTTAGCACAACTGGATAGCCCACCGTCTGTTGATGCATCGGTCATGAGACTAGCAAAACATGTGACCCTACCCCTAGAAGATGTAGTATCCTTCAAGGAACCTTTGGAAAGGAAGGTAGATACTGAACGTAAGAGGGCTTACAGTTCAATGGGATCAGTCTGTAGACCAGCTATAGCGTTAACGGCTGTATCCCGCGCACTAAAGGTATGGACGGAGAATCTAGAAGGCGCTATTCAAGATAACGTAGATCGCAAGACCCTAATCAAGGCATTAGAGGAGTTCAAGTTAGCATCGGACTATATAAGTGAAGCTGCTATCGATATTATTAGAGTAGCAACCCGGGCAATTGTACAGATCGTAACAGCTAAGAGGGCAATGTGGCTACGGCTGTGGGCAGCGGACACAAATTCAAAAACTGCATGGTGCAAGATCCCATATGACGGCAAGAACTTGTTCGGTCCAAAGATGGACGAAGCCATCTCTAGAGTGACCGGAGGTAAATCGGGCCTCCTTCCCCAGGAAAGACGCCAGAGGAAGACTAGGCCCAATGACAGAAGATCATTCCAGAATCGATTTAGGGAGTATAGATCTAACAGACCTTCGCAGTCCTTTCGTAGAAACTGGCAAAGTACACAACCTAACCTTTCCAAGTTCAATAAGCAGAAGGGAACCAGTTCTAGTGCACAGCCTGCAAAATCCTTCTGATGCTGGGCCTGCCCACAGCGAGTCGGTGGGGGGACGACTCCAAAGGTTTGTACGTCTGTGGGCAAAATGTATAAAGGACCCCTGGGTCATAGGTACACTGGCGTGGGGTCATTCGTGGAACTTCAAGGAAAGACCCACCTTACCACATTTCACACCCACACCTATACCGAGAACGCCAGAGAAACTCGAAATTCTATACCAATATGTGCAGAAATTAGTGAGCAAGAAAGCAGTGGTAAGGTTAGAACAGAATCAAAAATTTCAAGGTCTTTACTCCCAGCTGTTCTTTGTCACAAAAAAATCGGGACAGTTACGCCCAGTCTTGGATCTTCGCTTTCTAAACGAACACATACAGCAGGAAAAGTTCAAGATGGAATCATTGCAGACAATCATCCCAACAATCAGATTAAACGACTGGATGTTATCAATAGATTTGGCAGATGCTTACCTACATGTACCGATACACAGAACATTTCAGAAATACCTCAGATTTTCAATAGGAGAAAGACACTACCAGTTCACAGTTCTACCATTCGGAATCTGCACTGCCCCAAGAACATTCACGAAAATTCTGATCACAATTATTGCTTTGCTCAGGTGCCAAGGTCTTCACGTCCACCACTATCTGGACGACATACTACTAGTGGCACCATCCGAACTAATTCTGTTACAACACAGACGAATACTATTACAAACTTTAGAAAAATTTGGGTGGCTCGTGAACTGGCAGAAAAGCAAACTCAAACCGACACAGAGGATTGTGTTTTTGGGAGCAGAGATAGATACAGCTGCAAATGCGGTGAGATTGCCCACAGACAAGCAGGAGGTGATCCTGGCGAAGGTGTTAAGAGTTCAGAGAGTCACACACATCTCGGCAAGACAGTGCTTGGCACTACTGGGAACCTTCGCAGCCTCTATACCAATGGTAAAGTGGACAAGATGGAACATGCGTGCTTTCCAGAAAGGATTTCTGGACCAGTGGACGGGCACAGATTACCAGCAGCAAATCGAGATCGTTCCCCGAATGAGAGACGAGCTCTTCTGGTGGAGCAACAAATCGAACCTCTGCAACTATCAAGAAATAATACCGTCACCACCGATCATCATAACGACAGATGCAAGTCGGTGGGGTTGGGGGGCTCATCTGGAGTCCAGCCTCGCCCAGGGCAGATGGGAGAACGACCCAGAGAATGTTCCAGCAAACATTTTGGAAATGAGAGCGGTGTTCAAGGCAATTTCACATTTTGCTCCACAAATTACAAACAGGGGAGTACTATTCAGAATGGACAACACAACAGCGGTCGCATACCTCCAGAACCAGGGAGGGACACGCAGCCGTACACTATTAAGAGAGGTGGAACCTATTATGTCATGGGCCCAGAAGAATCTGGAATATCTTCGAGCGGTACATATTCCTGGGGTGAGGAACCACATAGCAGACTCACTAAGCCGACAATGGATCGATCACAACGAATGGAGCCTCAACAGAGAGGTGTTCGAGATGATCTGCGGACAGTGGGGAGTGCCACAGATAGATCTTATGGCGACACCGGGGAACTCCAGGTGCAGGAGATTTCTGTCGAGATACAAGTTCCGGCAAGCGGAGGCGTGGGACGCACTGTCGGTCCCATGGAATTTCAAGATAGCATATATCTTCCCTCCAACTCCTATGATCAGGCACGTGCAGAGGGGGGTGCTCTGGGTGCCCAGACACCCCCCCCCCCCTTTTTAAAAACAGCAAAAAAGGCCCCTCTGATCGCGCAAAATAAGCCCCGCCCCCTACCGCGGTAAGCCCCGCCCACCCGCGAGAAGCTCCGCCTCCGACACTTTCAGGTAGTGATGGGAATTCCGGCTCTTCTCGGAGAATCGGCTCTTCTGAATCGGCTCCCATTAGAGAGCCGGCTCTTACGGCTCTCAATCGGCTCTTCATTAAATATCACTGGACACCACTCAGAATCGGAGTAAAAGCCCCGCCCCCATCTCTTAGAGCCGGCTCGTTCGCGAACGACCCATCACTACTTTCAGGTGAAGAGGCCTGGATAGGAATCCTAGTGTGGCATACTGACCTCACCCTCCACCTAGGACCCATACTGACCTCTACCTCCCCAAGCACCCATAGTGACTTCTCCCTCACCCACAGGGACCTCTCCATCCACCTAGCACCCACAGTGACTTCTCCCTCCCCAGCACCCACAGTGACCTCTCCATCCACCTAGCACCCACAGTGACCTCTCCCTCCACCTAGCACCCACAGTGACCTCTCCCTCCTCCCAGCACCCACAGTGACCTCTCCCTCCACCTAGCACCCACAGTGACCTCTCCCTCCCTCCCCCAGCACCCACAGTGACCTCTCCCTCCACCTAGCACCCACAGTGACCTCTCCCTCCACCTAGCACCCACAGTGACCTCTCCCTCCCCCAGCACCCACAGTGACCTCTCCCTCCCCCAGCACCCACAGTGACCTCTCCCTCCCACAGTGACCTCTCCCTCCACCTAGCACCCACAGTGACCTCTCCCTCCACCTAGCACCCACAGTGACCTCTCCCTCCACCTAGCACCCACAGTGACCTCTCCCTCCACCTAGCACCCACAGTGACCTCTCCCTCCCCCAGCACCCACAATGACCTCTCCCTCCCCCAGCACCCACAGTGACCTCTCCCTCCACCCAGCACCCACAGTGACCTCTCCCTCCACCCAGCACCCACAGTGACCTCTCCCTCCACCCAGCACCCACAGTGACCTCTCCCTCCACCCAGCACCCACAGTGACCTCTCCCTCCACCTAGCACCCACAGTGACCTCTCCCTCCCACAGTGACCTCTCCCTCCACCTAGCACCCACAGTGACCTCTCCCTCCACCAGCACCCACAGTGACCTCTCCCTCCACCTAGCACCCACAGTGACCTCTCCCTCCACCTAGCACCCACAGTGACCTCTCCCCCCACCTAGCACCCACAGTGACCTCTCCCTCCACCTAGCACCCACAGTGACCTCTCCCTCCCCCAGCACCCACAGTGACCTCTCCCTCCCACAGTGACCTCTCCCTCCACCTACCACCCACAGTGACCTCTCCCTCCACCAGCACCCACAGTGACCTCTCCCTCCACCTAGCACCCACAGTGACATCTCCTTCCCCAGCACCCACAGTGACCTCTCCCTCCACCTAGCACCCACAGTGACATCTCCTTCCCCAGCACCCACAGTGACCTCTCCCTCCAACAGTGACCTCTCCCTTCACCTACCACCCACAATCATCTCTCCTTCCCCAAATCTAGCAGTGATCCTGCCTACCCCAGCACCCACACTGACCTATCCTTCCCCCAGCACCCACAGTGATCTTTCTCTCCCCCAGCGGCTACCCTCCTGTCCCCTGCAGCACTTACAGGGACCTCCCATCCCAAAAGCAGCGCCCACACTGATCTCTCCCAACACACAGCATCCACAACTACTCCCTCCTCCAATAACTACAATGACCTCTCCCAGCACCCACAGTGACCTCCCCTTCCTCCAGCACTCATACTGACCTCTTCCTTCCACAGAACCCACAGTGACCTACCCTTCCACCAGCACCCACACTGACCTCTACCTCCCCTAGCAGCAATTATGCCATTCATAGCAGTACCCACAGTGACCTCCCACTCCCTGCACCCACCGCAATCCCACCAATATTCAGCACCCACATTACACTCAACCAGTAACCCCCACTATAGCAAGCACCCAGTACTTGCACCAAGCACCCTGCACCCAATACTTATATCCAACCTCCATATGGCACTTAGTACTTGCATCATTCACCCTATAGCTGGCTCCCAGTACTCACACCCACTTGGCACAGTTCTTGCACATTATCTGAACTCACATAAACCAGTACTAGCACCAAAAGTACCTGCACTCAGAATCCACATGGCACACAATGCCCACCCACAGCTAGCACCTAGTGCAGGCAATGCACCAAGTATGCGCACCAATGTACCTGCACCCAACACCCACATGTTTCATCTGCAGTACTTCCAGTTGCACTAAGCCTCCACTTGGTGCCCAGCACAAACACCAAACACTCACATATGACATCTAGTACTTGCACCCAGAACTCACAAGGGCTTGAGTACCTGCAATCAACACCTACATGATGCTTGACACCAACCCATACAGCCAGAATGCGCATGACACCCTGTGCCAGCACCCAGAACCCACATGGCACCCAGCATCTGCCTTTAGCACTCACATGACAACAAATACCCCACTAACCAGCACCCATCACCCATATGTTACCATGTACTCGCTTCCAGTACCAACTTGGCACTCAGTATTTGCACCTAAGACCCACATGACACCCTATAACCCCCATAATCAACACCCACATGGCATAGTACTCACACAGCACAAAGTTCCAAACCCATTATATGCACCTAGTACCCATCCATGGCCAGCACCCATATAGCACCCAGTACCCATCCTTGGTCTGAACCCATATGAGACTCAGTACTCTCCCATGGCACACATCCAGACCACACATGGCACTCCCTACTCACTCATGTCCAACACTCACATGGCTCCCTGTACCAATTAGCACTCACATGGCACCCACTATTGTTTATCACCATCTGCTATTCATTTAGCACTCAATACTGCATAGCACCCACTGCAAATAAACACCCAAACACTGGACCTTGGTACCCACAGCAGCTTGACACGGACTGTACTTTGGCTCATCGGCACCCACTGCAACTTAGCACAAACTGGACCTTTGCGTCTTACCACCCAGTGCATCTGGGCACCCACTGCACCTTGGCACTTACTGCAGTTTTGCATCTACTAATGCTTAGCAACCACTGCATATTGGCAACGACTGCTTCTTTGCCTGAAAAGAAGCTTGGGTGCTGATCTAGAGGGACAGAGGTCCCAGTAATGAAAGGTGAGTCCATGCCTAAATCAGGCTCTACTGTGCCCACTCTAATAGTGCGCACCTATGACTGCTGATTTGAGGGTGGTGGCACCAAAGAAGTTGGTTGGAAGAAGACACAAAGTCTGCCTGATACTTCTATAAAGGTGTGTGTGTGTGTGTATGTGTGGTGGTGGTGGGGGGGGGGGGGTTAAGACTGCCTAGTGCTTTCTGGAGAAGGGGTATTACATACACAATTTAGCACGATTTATCGATTAGGGCCCCTTTTTCAAATTTGAGCACCCCCCTTGAGAATCCTCTGCACGGCCCTGCCTATGATTCACAGGGTACTGAAGAAGATCCAGCAGGAGCAGACGACAGTCTTAGCAATACTCCCATACTGGCCCCGAAGGCCATGGTTCCCTCTACTGCAAAGACTGACGAAGGATCCTCCCATACCGTTACCAAGTCGGACGGACCTGCTCGTACAGAACAGAGTTTTCCATCCGCATCCGGAACTCCTCAGTTTGATGGCATGGAGACTGAGAGGAGAAAGCTGACAGAGTTAGGATGTTCTACAGAAGTGGTCAATACCTTACTAAGAGCCAGAAAGGGGACAACCAATTTTTCATACCATAGAACTTGGGAAAGATTTGTGAACTTTTTGAGCGAAAAAAACTTGCAGATGGGTGAGATCCAGATAACCACTATTTTGGAGTTTCTGCAGAGGGGCGTGGATTTGGGCCTCAGTCTAAGTACCATCAAAACGCAAATATCCGCTATTTCTGCTTTAACACATAGGAGATGGGCTACTGAACCACTTATGATCCAGTTCATACAGGCAGTAACTAAGATGAGACCTCCTAAGAAGAGCTGGTACACCCAGTGGGACCTACCATTGGTACTGAAGGCACTAACGGGTCCTCCGTTTGAACCGGTGGAGAACTGCACGCTAGTTAACCTACCAATGAAGATAGTGTTCCTGACGGCGATCACATCGGCAAGGCGTGTTTCAGAGATACAGGCTCTCAGTTGCGATCCTCCCTTTATACAGTTTTTTCCAGACAGAGTAACTTTACGTCCAGTGGACGAATTCATTCCAAAGGTGTCGAAGGAATATTATTTCAATCAGGATTGGCACCTGCCAGCTTTTTACGACAATACAGCGGAGATCCCTAACAGTCTTAATATTCCGGAATTGTTAAACAGATATATTCAGGCTACAGAAAAACTCCGCAAGACAAGGCGACTCTTTGTAATACCAACAGGGTACAGAAAGGGCCAAGCGGCCACAACCAAAACAATAGCCACATGGTTGGTGAGGACTATCAAGATGGCATACAATATAATGGGCAAAACACCACCAGAGGAGGTCTCGGCGCATTCCACGAGGTCAATATCTACTTCATGGGCAGCACTGGTGAAAGTAGCACCGGAGACAATTTGTCGTGCCGCCAACTGGTCATCATTGAACACCTTTATCACGCATTATAAAGTGGATCCGGGTGTATTATCCACAGTCCAGTTTGGGAAGGAAGTGTTGTCTGCAGTAAAGACAGCCACGACCTGATCGTTTCTTTTGTTTTGCACTTTAATTTTACATATTTATAGTATGAGAGGACGTATGTTCTAGTGCAGTGTTTCTCAACATTTTATTAGTATGTACCCCTTGTAAAACCCCGTACTCACCAAGTACCCCCTAGAATAGTAAACATTATCACAAGTACCCCTTAACAAATATATATTTAATCGTAGTACATGATAATTGGTTCTAAACAATTTCCAAGCATTTACTATTGCTTTTAATTAGCTAAAATACTAATTTGGTGTTTATATAGAATTTATCATTTTCTAAAACTCTAAATTTGTTATTCTTGGCTAAGTATATCAAGCCCGAGTACCCCCTGGAACCATCAGAAGTACCCCCTGGGGTACGCGAACCACACGTTGAGAACCTAGGTTCTAGTGTACTGTTTAAGTTGAATAAATTACTTTCTGCATTGATTATTCCCTCCCTTCTTTTTATGTATAGTTAAATCCCCGTAGTATGCTGACATTGGCATGGAAGGAAAGCAGAAAATTGTATACTCACCTATCGGTAATTTTCTTTTCCTTCCAATGACCATGTCAGCATACGTAGGGCCCACCCAGTAGTTTAGTCTGTTTTTTGGGACTAGTAAAAAAAGCAACCATTGGGGGGAGTGTTCAAAATTTATACTGACAGGTCCTGGAGGGGTCATAGGGCGGGACTAACCCCGTAGTATGCTGACATGGTCATTGGAAGGAAAAGAAAATTACCGATGGGTGAGTATACAATTTTCTGCTTTCCTGCTGTCAGCCTGTGATTAATTACCATTCACTTGTGTGGGAATCTGCAGGTCTGCTCCCATTGGATGACCTCAGTATAAAGAACTGCTTCCTGCAATGCTTGAGGGGCTACCATAGTCTCAGATTCTGTCTGTTACTCTGCTCGTGCCCCACCTCGTTCCTGGTCCGTGTGGACTGCGCTGACTCCTGCGAAGGGGTCAGCGAGTCCTCCTAGTTCTGCTCTTGTTCTAGAAGTTGTTACTTGCTTGTCTTGTGTCATATATTGGTTCATCGCCAATATATACGCATACTTGCGCATTTTGTTATTTTCCTTGTATTCGTGTTACGTTGATACATCAGTGTCGCTGATATATACGTACACGAACTGTTTATTTCCTGTGTTCAGTTAGTCAGCCTTCCAGCACGTTTTGGTAGTTTGCGCGTATCGTGAGCACCCGTGCTGAGCTAGTATCCTGCTCCTGGTCCTGTTTGTGGATTGCGTTCATCTCTGCGAGGAGATAACGAATCCTTCTGAATCCTGTCCTGTTACTGTTTGTGGATTGCGTTCATCTCTGCGAAGAGATAGCGAATCCTTCTGAGTCCTGTTCCCTGTATTACTCCAGTCCTAGTCAGCGTTCCTGCTTATGTCATATATCGGTTCATTGCCGATATATACATATGTTAGTCAGACGTTACAAATAGTTTCATTGATAGCTGTAATTGTAATACGCTAGGAAAACATACTTATTGTATATTTGTCTGTGTTACGTTCATCTATCTTGATCCTGCTATTTCCTGACTATCCTGTCCTGTCTTTGTGAGGCACGCCATCGCTGCAATCGCATTGGCTGCCTCATTCCAGTCTGTCTTGTTTTGGACGCTTGCTGTCGCTAAGTAGCGGCTAGCTAGCAAGCGTTCATTCTGTCTACCTGTCCTGATCTCCTCAGTTCTGGTTTATGCGCTCAGCGCTACCTTGCGCTGAGACGTTATCGCAAAAGTATTGTTTGTGGCTGTCGGATCTGCACCGGCTCTGTGCGCCACAATCTCCTATTGGATTCAGTCCTCCCCTCCACTATACTAGGGATAGCCTGTTTCCGTGTGCTAGTGTGTGTACCTCCTCCACGTCAGCTCATGCGTTGCATGCTGACTGTGGAGAATACACCACCAAGCCTTACACTTCCATAATTAAAACTCACGTATTGTATTTGCCCATATGTCCCGGTTATTACACGTTAAAATTATGTCCCTATCACAATGTATGGCGACAATATTTTATTTGGAAATAAAGGTGCATTTTTTCCATTTTGCATCTATCACTATTTACAAGTTTAAAATAAAAAAAAATATAGAAATATTTCATCTTTACATTGATATTTAAAAAGTTTAGACCCTTAGGTAAATATTTACATGTTTTTTTTTTTATTGTAATGATTTTTTTTTATAGTAAACATTTTATTTGGGTAGTTTTGGGAGGGTGGGAGGTAAACAATAGATTTCTAATGTAAATGTGTGTTAATTTTTTTTTTTTTTTCTTACAGGTGTAGTATTACTTTTTGGCCACAAGATGGCGGCCATGAGTTTGTTTACATGACGTCACTCTAAGCGTAGCACACGCTTAGAGTGACGCATCGGGTAGAGATGGGCCGAACCTCCGATTTTAGGTTCGCGAACCGGGTTCGCGAACTTCCGCGGAAGGTTCGGTTCGCGGTAAAGTTCGCGAACCGCAATAGACTTCAATGGGGATGCGAACTTTGAAGAAAAAAAATAATTATGCTGGCCACAAAAGTGATGGAAAAGATGTTTCAAGGGGTCTAACACCTGGAGGGGGGCATGGTGGAGTGGGATACACGCTAAAAGTCCCCAGGAAAAATCTGGATTTGACGCAAAGCAGCGTTTTAAGGGCAGAAATCACATTGAATGCTAAATGACAGGCCTAAAGTGCTTTAAAACATCTTGCATGTGTATACATCAATCAGGTAGTGTAATTAAGGTACTGCTTCACACTGACACACCAAACTCACCGTGTAACGCACCGCAAACAGCTGTTTGTGTAGTGACGGCCGTGCTGGACTTGTGCGCACCATGGCGAGAACAGGTATTCAGTGGCGGGTTCACTGAACAGTACAGGTATACAGTGGCAGGTTCACTGAACACAACAGGTATGCAGTGGCGGGTTCACTGAACAGTACAGGTATACAGTGGCAGGTTCACTGAACAGGTATACAGTGGCGGGTTCACTGAACAGAACAGGTATACAGTGGCGGGTTCACACAACAGGTATGCAGTGGCGGGTTTACTGAACAGGTATACAGTGGCGGGTTCACTGAACAGAACAGGTATACAGTGGCGGGTTCACAGAACAGGTATGCAGTGGCAGGTTCACTGAACACAACAGGTATGCAGTGGCGGGTTCACTGAACAGTACAGGTATACAGTGGCAGGTTCACTGAACAGGTATACAGTGGCGGGTTCACTGAACAGAACAGGTATACAGTGGCGGGTTCACACAACAGGTATGCAGTGGCGGGTTCACTGAACAGGTATACAGTGGCGGGTTCACTGAACAGAACAGGTATACAGTGGCGGGTTCACAGAACAGGTATGCAGTGGCAGGTTCACTGAACACAACAGGTATGCAGTGGCGGGTTCACTAAACAGGTATACAGTGGCGGGTCCACTGAACAGAACAGGTATGCAGTGGCGGGTTCACTGAACACAACAGGTATGCAGTGGCGGGTTCACTGAACAGGTATACAGTGGCGGGTTCACTGAACAGAACAGGTATGCAGTGGCGGGTTCACTGAACACAACAGGTATGCAGTGGCGGGTTCACTGAACAGGTATACAGTGGCGGGTTCACTGAACAGAACAGGTATACAGTGGCGGGTTCACAGAACAGGTATACAGTGGCAGGTTCACTGAACACAACAGGTATGCAGTGGCGGGTTCACTAAACAGGTATACAGTGGCGGGTCCACTGAACAGAACAGGTATGCAGTGGCGGGTTCACTGCACACAACAGGTATGCAGTGGTGGGTTCACTGACAGGTATGCAGTGGTGGGTTCACAGAACAGGTATACAGTGGTGGGTTCACAGAACAGGTATGCAGTGGTGGGTTCACAGAACAGGTATGCAGTGGTGGGTTCACAGAACAGGTATGCAGTGGTGGGTTCACAGAACAGGTATGCAGTGGCGGGTTCACAGAACAGGTATGCAGTGGTGGGTTCACTGAACAGGTATGCAGTGGTGGGTTCACTGAACAGGTATGCAGTGGTGGGTTCACAGTACAGGTATGCAGTGGTGGGTTCACAGTACAGGTATGCAGTGGTGGGTTCACAGAACAGGTATGCAGTGGTGGGTTCACTGAACAGGTATGCAGTGGTGGGTTCACAGTACAGGTATGCAGTGGTGGGTTCACAGAACAGGTATGCAGCCAGGGAGACAAGCTAAGCCTAACTAATCTTTCCCTATGAGAGGAGTCTGCAGCAGCTCGCCCTACTCTCACTAACGCAGGCACACGAGTGACCGTAATGGCCGCCGCTGCCTGCCTTATATAAGGGGGGGTGGGGCTCCAGGGGCTAGTGTAGCCTAATTGGCTACACTGGGCCTGCTGACTGTGATGTAGAGGGTCAAAGTTGACCCTCATAGTGCATTGTGGGGCGAACCGAACTTCCGGAAACGTTCGCCTGCAGGAGGCGAACGCGAACCACCGAAGTTCGCCGGCGAACCGTTCGGCCCATCTCTAGCATCGGGAAGGGAACAGCCAGAAAAAGCACAGCTTCCAAGAAAAGCTGTCGCTTTTTCAGCGGGGGAGAGGAATCAGTGATCGGGCACCATAGCCTGATACATTGATTCCGTGGCTACCGAATCCGCGGCCGGGAGTGCGCGTGCACGATCGGGCACGGGAGCGCGCATGGTTCCTGGACGTAGAAACTACGTCCAGGAACCAAAATAGGTTAAAAATTGATACGGCACACCAAAACCAATCCGTACTGCACATGCACAGGGTGATGGAGCAGAGTGGTGGTTACAAGCAGATAGGCACCCGGCATGACAAGTTAGACCTCTTTACTGAAGAAAAACATGCAGAGATAAATCATACACCGCAATCAGGAAATGCAGCTTACTTAGCTCAGAGAGGATCACACAGAGTGGGCACAGGAAACAACAACACCATAGAGATCATCATCACATTTTACACACAGGGACATCTCATGGTTGTTTTACTACACTGTAGTTTAAAGTAATTCTATTGATACTGCCAACACAAGTAAGGGCTCCCGCATGTGCAGTACAGATGCTCTTGTTTTCGGAAGCACTCAGCGATACGACTGATTCCTAAGCCTTCCTAGGACTCTCAAAGACATTTGAACAGGGACAGCGGGGGAATGAAGACATGGAGATTTGTGATTTGTAATTACGCCTCTGCTGGGAGGGCTGGTCCTGTAAAATAGTGGACATTATAATGATCTCTACATACATACAGGACTTCACTAGAACTGCCCCATCCTGTGGAATTCTCTCCCACTGCCCATCAGGCCTGCTAACCTCCTTCAAAAAAGCCCTCAAAACTCACCTCTTCGAGGAGGCCTACCCCACTTCAACGCTGCCCTAACTCTCCCTGTCAAGAACCTCTCGATGCACCCCCCCCCCCTCTCCTTTTATGTCACCACCCCCTCCCGCTAGATTGTAAGCCTTTGGCAGGGCCCTCTCTCCTTGTGTATCTTACTTGATTGTACACTCTACCAACAGAATAATGTGACATTGTATTATTGGCACGACCACTCCAGTGTATGATCTGTCATTGTATTACTACCTGTATTGTGTTGTGTATCTTATTGCTTATTACATGTATTGTGTTTCGTATCCTTTGGCTTATTACCTGTACTGTGTTGCTGGGCACCCTTTATCATTGTCTGTAATCTTATGTATTGTACATTGCTGCGTAATATGTTGATGCTATATGAATCCAATAATAACATAACAGAGTTGCTGTTTCATAGCTGTTTATTTGAACCATGATAAAGGTATGATGATTGTACTGTATTAGTACACCTGTAGCAGCATAAAAGGATTGCAGACTGTATGAAATACTTTTTATTTGCACAAATCAAAAACTAGAGTAGGATTAGCTTTTAAGAGTCCCTCCTTTCATTAGAAGAGTCAGTACTGAAATGTAACACATAAAAGTCTGAATACAAAGAGGCAATTCCTGCATTACAGGTATAAACATAAATAAGACTTCAGGAATATATTTAGTGGAAAGAAAGATGGGAGGGTGTCGCCGATATAAAATAGACCATGTTAACTTTAGATTGTAAGTCTTTGGCAAGATCCTCTCCCCTTCTGTTCCTGCTTGATCACCCATGCCATTCTATGACTTAAAGTGAACCTCCAGACTAAAAATCGACTCAGCAGCACTGAAAAGGCCTGGTGTTTCTTTAACAGTTTCACGGCATCAGAACTTTGTTTCTCTTATACAAGCCTCATTTTTAGCTGCACAGAAGAAAACTGCCCGGGCATTTTTCCCCTGATGCTGTGCAAAGCATGATGGGATTTCTGATGTTGTTGCTCTCGTTCTGCTGTTTTGGTGCACATTTTTTTTTTGCTTACATTTTGAATTTGACATTTGAAGCCTAGGGTGCGCAGCTGGGAGGGGTGGTCAGGACACAGGACAGTTGGAACTGTGTCTCCTGCTCCCTGTCACCTCCTTTCAACCAAAAAGATGGCTGCCCCCATGACAAAGATGGCAGCCCCCATGAATCACAAACATTTGCCTTTTCTTTTAAAACAGGGTGAGTAAGATATTATATTACCTATCTATTCTAATTAACATAACTAATGTGGAACTAGTAAAAAAGGGCGCACAGGGATAGTGGACAAAAAGGGCGCCGCCATAGACTGCAATGCAAAATCTCGGCTATTTGGCGCCCGACAGGAAAAAAGGGCGCACGAGAAATAGCGGTTACAGGGATCGTGTTAACAAAGGTTTTCGTTTACAGGATAAAGTTTATAACAAATATCGTTTACAAGTTCGTTTAGACTTTGTATTATACTTATTTTTTCGTTTGTAAATTTCGCTTATATGGGTTTTAACTAGTTTTTTTCGTTTTAAAAATGCGCTTATAAAAACTATAACAACTAAAATTTCGTTTACACTTCTTTTATCATTTAAAATTCGTTTTCATATGTATAATGCTTAAATAACGTTTCTAAAGCTGATTGTATTAGAAATACATCGCTTTTGGTATTAACTTTGTTTTTACACTTCGAATGCATTGATTATAGTTACTAAAATATCGCTTTAAATATTACTGTTATTTTAAGATTTCTACGTGATTTTAAGGCTAGTTATTCTATTACAAATATATAAATTATTTTATTCATGTTATTTGGAGTGAAGTATTTTAAGGATTAAATATATTATTGTTTATATGTGTTTAGCGTGTTTTGTGCAGTGGGGATGGTTAGGTTTAGGCATTACTAGGGGGTCTAGGGGTTAGGGATAGGTACAGGGAGGGTTAGGACCAGGGTGGTGGTTAGTTTTAGGCACCACCAGGGGGGTCTTAGGTTTAGGCACCAGAAGGGGAGTCTTAGGTTTAGGCACCAGAAGGGGAGTCTTAGGTTTAGGCACCAACAGGGGGGTCTTAGGTTTAGGCACCACCAGGGGAGTCTTAGGTTTAGGCACCAACAGGGGGGTCTTAGGTTTAGGCACCAACAGGGGGGTCTTAGGTTTAGGCACCAACAGGGGGGTCTTAGGTTTAGGCACCAACAGGGGGGTCTTAGGTTTAGGCACCAACAGGGGGGTCTTAGGTTTAGGCACCACCAGGGGGGTCTTAGGTTTAGGCACCACCAGGGGGGTCTTAGGTTTAGGCACCACCAGGGGGGTCTTAGGTTTAGGCACCACCAGGGGGGTCTTAGGTTTAGGCACCACCAGGGGGGTCTTAGGTTTAGGCACCACCAGGGGGGTCTTAGGTTTAGGCACCACCAGGGGGGGTCTTAGGTTTAGGCACCAACAGGGGGGCCTTAGGTTTAGGCACCACCAGGGGGGCCTTAGGTTTAGGCACCAACAGGGGGGTCTTAGGTTTAGGCACCAACAGGGGGGTCTTAGGTTTAGGCACCAACAGGGGGGTCTTAGGTTTAGGCACCAACAGGGGGGTCTTAGGTTTAGGCACCAACAGGGGGGTCTTAGGTTTAGGCACCACCACAGGGGTCTTAGGTTTAGGCACCACCAGGGGGGTCTTAGGTTTAGGCACCAACAGGGGGGTCTTAGGTTTAGGCACCAACAGGGGGGTCTTAGGTTTAGGCACCAACAGGGGGGTCTTAGGTTTAGGCACCAACAGGGGGGTCTTAGGTTTAGGCACCAACAGGGGGGTCTTAGGTTTAGGCACCAACAGGGGGGTCTTAGGTTTAGGCACCAACAGGGGGGTCTTAGGTTTAGGCACCAACAGGGGGGTCTTAGGTTTAGGCACCACCAGGGGGGTCTTAGGTTTAGGCACCACCAGGGGGGTCTTAGGTTTAGGCACCACCAGGGGGGTCTTAGGTTTAGGCACCACCAGGGGAGTCTTAGGTTTAGACACCACCAGGGGGGTCTTAGGTTTAGGCACCAACAGGGGGGTCTTAGGTTTAGGCACCACCAGGGCAGTCTTAGGTTTAGGCACCACCAGGGGGGTCTTAGGTTTAGGCACCACCAGGGGGGTCTAGGGGTTAGGGATAGGTACAGGGAGGGCTCTGTATGAGAGTAAGGTTAGGTATAGTTATAGTACAATATATGTAATATATACAATTTATTACATTATATGTATTTACACAAAGGGGGGTCTAGGTGTGAGGGATAGGGATAAGGAGAGATATCTGTGACCCTAAAGTTAGGTATAATTGTAGTAAAATACCTGTAAAACCTACCATTCTAGTACTATGCTTAATACAAGTGTAAATATCGTTTTTGCTATAGACGCTATTTGACGTTTCATTTCAGAATTCGTTTACTGTTATAGACGGTATTTTGCCATTTCATTTCCGTTTATTTAACGTATTTAGCACTAAATTATCGTTTATAACCTCTTAAACGAAACTCTAATTCAAACTTCTAATTTCGGCTACACCCCGCGCCCTTTTTTCCAGGCGCCCTTTTTTGATATACGCAACTAATGTAACTTAATGACAGTATGTTTGTTTAGGCTGAAGTTCCCCTTTAAAGGATAACTGGTAGCTATAACAAAAAAAACAAAAAGAGTTTAACTTACCTGGGGCTTCTACCAGCCCCCTGCAGACGTCCTGCACCCGCGCCGGAACACAGCAATCCTCTGGTCCCCCGCTGCGGCTCACTTCCATTTTTGGCGAATTTAATGTCTTCGGCCACTGCCCCTGCGCAGCTCTAGCCGCCCGCATCCTCGCTTCCGGCAACAGGAGCGTGCTGTGCCGGGAAGCCGATATGAGCTACAGGACGATTAGAAGATGGCGCTGGACACTCAGTAAACATTTAATGCCCAAAATCTGCACCTACAAACCCCTTAAAGAACAAGTGACACCCATGTTGACCTAGAAATAAAAAAACACATATATAAGTAGATAAATACTAGTTCTACTTACATAACAGATGTATTGTACTGTCCACGTTATGATTCCTGTGAATTTTATAAAGAAAAAGCAGAGAAGCCTATTCTAGGCAGTTTCCATCTTTGTTACCTTTGACCTCCTGACATCATTTCCTCCCTCACTCTTTTTCCTCCTCTTGCTAATTGTGTATTCTTTACCTGCCCTCCTTCCAGAGTCTTCTGACACTCCCACTGAGGTCTATACTAAAGGCTCGTAGACACGCCGTACTAAAGGCAACGACGGTTCCGTCATCACCTCCCGCTGGGCGGGTTTTCAGCAGACAGTACAATTTCAGCAGACAGTACAGCGTGTGTACAGTCTGTCGGCGGACTGATAAGGCTGTTTCTGAATGATCTGCCGGGCGGAGGTGACGATGGACTCGTCGTTGCCTTTAGTACAGCGTGTGTACGAGCCTTAAGAAGTGCACTGTCTTATGTCATTAGGAGGGGGAAATAGAGGGAAGAGGAGGCATATATTATAGATAAAGACTGTTCTGTCCTGGAGTCCTCAATCTCAGACCCTAGCTCCCACGGAAGCCCCATCAAGGCTGTCCTCTGCAACGTCAGATCAATAAACAACAAAACAGCAATCATACATGATCTAATAGAGTCTACTGATCTGGCCTGCCTGACTGAAATATGGCTTTCTGAACCAGTTGGCCCCACCCTGGAGGCCGCCGTGCCAACAAACTATTCCGTGATATACTGCAACAGGAAAGAACGCAGGGGTGGAGGGGTTGCACTTTGCTTTAGATCAGCTTTGAAAAATCAGACCACTTACTGTAGGACCTACCAACTCGTTTGAATGCTTGGGGGTGCAACTTTCAGCTGAGAAAAACATTAACAAATTGCTGATCTACCGCCCACCAGAAAAATACTCAGACTTCCTTAAGGAACTTGTAGATCTCCTATGCAACCTGACACTGGAACACCCCAGATGGATTGTTCTTGAAAATTTCAAAACATGGGTGGATGACTCCTCTTCACAATTTGGAATAGAGCTACCTCGTGCCTTACATGAACTGGGCTTCTTTCAATCAATCAGCTCTGCTACTCACAGGAAAGGTCACACTCTGGACCTTATATTCCATACTGGGCTGTCAATAGCCAATGTGGAAATTAATCCTGTTGCCTGGTCAGACCATCACACTATCCACTTCTCCCTCTCAATACCAGCTGTCAAACACCAGGTCAAGAATCAAATAAAATACAGCCGCTTAACTCCCTTGCCGTTCCAATTCTGGTGGCAAGGGGGCAGCGCAGCACTTTTTTTTAATTTTATTTTTTCTAAATCATGTAGCGAGCCCAGGGCTCACTACATGATAGCCGCTGACAAGCGGCATCCCCCTACCCACTCCGATCGCTTTCGGCGATCAGAGTAAGCAGGAAATCCCGTTCAGAACGGGATTTCCTGCTGGGCTATGGCGACCGGGCGGGATGATGTCACCGACGTCATGGACGTCAGAGGGAATCCCGATCCATCCCTCAGCGCTGCCTGGCACTGATTGGCCAGGCTGCGCAAGGGGTCTGGAGGGGGGGGGTTGCGGCACGGCGGGTAGCGGCGAATCGGTGGCGATCGGAAAATGCACGCAGCTAGCAAAGTAAAAAAAAAATTTTGAAAATTGGCCCAGCGGGGCCGGAGAAATCCTTCTGTGCAGGTTACCCCGAGCTGAGCTCGGGATAACCGGCAAGAAGGTTAAAAGGGCTAACACCTCAACATATCCGAGATAACCTTAGCTTTGATGAATTGACTGACTCCAGCTTGGACCCTGATACTTTGGTGTTTAAATACAACAAATGTGTGTCCTCCACCTTTGAGACCATTGCTCCTCTGTGCACCAAATATCTTACTCCACACCATCATGCACAGTGGTGTGATAACGCCATAAAAGACAAGGCCGAAAACTTGAGAGACTGTGGCGCAAATCTCAGTCCCCAGAAGACAAACATGCCTTAATCCTCCACTTGAAGAACTACCAAAAGGTAATCACGGGGAAAAAAATCATCCTTTCTATCACAAGAGATTGCAAATGCAGTTAACAAACCAGCCCAACTGTTCCGCACAGTGGAAAAACTCTGCACCCCGGCATGTCAAAAACTTAATATCGAGGCTACAAAGGACCTCTGTGACCAATTTGCCCATTTCTTCACAGACAAAGTCTCCGCTATAAGGTCCGCCATCCAACTTACAGCATCTGAGCCTAATATAGCGCCGAAGACCATTAGCAGAGACAACGTAACCTTGGTCAAACTTCAAAGAAATTGATGAAGAAGTCAAATCAAGCATCCTCCCTCACCTCCACCTAACTACCTGTGACCTGGATCCTGACCCAACACAGTTCATGTTGAACTGCCCCGACCTGTTTGTACCGGTATTCCTCAAAATTGTTAACTGTTCCTTACAATCAGGGATATTTCCTGCTTTACTGAAGGAAGCAATCATCAGGCTTCTCCTCAAAAAACCCTCCCTGGACCCTGATGCAATGACCAGCTACAGACCTGTCTCTAACCTCCCCTTTCTGGGAAAGCTAATTGAAAAAGCCGTTTACCTCCAGCTAGAAGCCAAAATCCTACAAAACAACTGTTATGACCCATTCCAGTCTGGCTTCAGGAAACACCACAGCACTGAAACTGCCCTCATCCAAATATGCAACCACCTGCTCATGGCAAGAGACAGAGTCCTCGATCCTCATACTGCTAGACCTTTCTGCAGCCTTTGATACAGTTGACCATGACATCTTGATAAACAGGCTACAGGAATACTGTGGCATTGATGGCATAGTTCTTCAGTGGTTCCAATCCTTCTTGAGTGGCAGAACCGACAAAGTGTCTATGGGGCCCTTCCTGTCCACCCCTGTATCAATTAAGTATGGGGTGCCCCAGGGCTCAATCCTCTCTCCCCTGCTTTTCACGATTTACATGATACCGCTTGGAAAACTAATCCAAAAACATGGCCTGACATACCACTGCTCATACCTCCCAACTTTTTGAGATGAGAAACCGGGACATAAGCCACACCCCCTGACACACCCCCAACCACACCCCCTGACACACCCCTAGTAAAAAAATATATATATACACAATTGCAGAGATTATATATATATATATATATATATATGCAATTGTCATTAAAAAATGGTGGGGAGAAGGGTGAGGGTGCCCATGGGTTTCTGTGTCTATGCCCCCCTGATGTGTCTGCCCCCCCCACCTCTCTGCACGCCCCCCTGATGTGTCTGTCCCCCCCCTCTCTGAACGCCCCCCTGATGTGTCTGCCCCCCCCCCCCTCTCTGAACGCCCCCCTGATGTGTCTGTGTCCCCCCTCCTCCCTCCCTGTAGGCAGAGTGAGCGCAGCGGAGCAGCCAGCCGAGTCCTCTTACCGCTGATCCACTCGTACTGGCATCAGACCTCCATGTGCTTCCTGTGACGTCATAGTAAACAGGAAGCACATGGAGGTCCGATGCCAGTACGAGTGGATCAGCGGTAAGTAAAAGGACTCGACTGGCTGCTCCGCTGCGCTCACTCTGCTAACAAGGAGGGGGGGACAGACATCAGGGGGGTATTCAGAGAGAGGGAGGGAGGAAGTAATGAAGCCGGGCTCCCGCATCCCTCATTACCGCGGCTGGAGCCTCGATCATTTTTTCTTCCTCCATTCTCTGCCCAGCCGTCAGGATTCAAGAGGGGGGGCCCGGGATAGCGGAAGGGCCCCCCCAAATCGTGAGAATCCCGACGAAAACGGGACGGTTGGGGGGTATGACTGCTATGCAGATGACACCCAACTATATCTTTCCTTCAAGCCTGGTGTGACAGACCCAACTCTAACTATAAACGCCTGCTTACGTGAACTACAGCAATGGATGAATGACAACTGGCTGAAACTAAATGCAGACAAAACTGAAGTCCTTCTGATTGGAGGGCAGAGCATGATAACAAAACAACTTAACTTGCAGTCTTCACCACTGGGAATAGGAGGCACGGATCTACACAGCTCTGATCATGTGCGTAGCCTGGGAGTTCTAATTGATGGGAATTTAAACTTCAGAACTCAAATCTCTGCTGTGGTGAAATCATCCTATTTTCACCTGAAGAACATTGCAAAAATCAAGCACCTCATCCCCCCAGAAGATCTGCCAACCTTAGTCCATGCCTTCATCACATCCCGACTGGACTACTGTAATGCTCTCTACACTGGCCTTCCAAAAAAGGTCTTGTACCGCCTACAGCTGATACAGAATACTGCTGCCAGACTGCTAACCAACCAACCCCGTCACTGCCACATAACGCCAGTCCTGCACTCCCTTCACTGGCTACCTATAGAATGGAGGGTCCTATTCAAGATCGGCCTACTGACATTTAAATCCCTGAATAATCTAGGCCCTGGATACATGAAAGATATGTTGCAGCTACGTAGCAATCCCCGCATTCTCAGATCCACAGGTTCTAATAATCTAGTCATACCCAGAGTCCACTTGGAAACTTTTGGTCCCAGAGCCTTCTGTCATGCTGCCCCTACGTTTTGGAACTCCTTACCTCAACAGATCAGTACAGCTCCATCCCTGGACGTGTTTAAATCCAGACTGAAACCCCACCTGTTCAGTTTGGCATTTGCAGAAATATAACTTTTGTTGTGTGAATACTTCATCCTACTACAAATTACTGAATCTGAGAGAGCCTAAGCGCTCTGAGTCCTATGGGAGAAAAGCGCTATAGAAATGTTATTGTGTTGTATTGTATTGTATTGTATAAAAAGACCCCCAGCATGCAACTGTTTGGCAATGGCATTAAAGGGCCAGTGCTCCTAAGGTATGTGATAACTCCAAACCATAACAGCAGAAAAAGTTTTGAATGCAGGATTAGCATCTTTATCACTTAATACACTCAGACCAGTTGCTGTTGAAATGTGATTTTTATGGTGACCATCCCACATTGAAGCACTGTCTCCTTTATCCCCTCAGGCATGCCAGTTATGCTGAATCCACACCATACAATTTTTCGGCCGATTTACATGCCCAATCGATTTCCAGCGTGTCCGATCTAAGGATTGATCGATTTTATGAGCAATTGTATGACCGATTTCCATAGAAACGAACGGAAATCGGTCATAAAATCGATCGATCCTCAGATCGGACATTCTGGAAATAATCGATCGGGCATGTAAATCGGACGAAAAATTGTATGGTGTGGATCCAGCATTAGTTGAGTCTTCTATTGCCTGAGTTCTGGATGACGGGGATTTGCAGTAATAATAATTAAGGTGCGTACACACGCCGGACTGGAGGCAACGACGGGTCCGTCGTTACCTCCCCCTGGGTGGGCGTGCCAACGACAGTCCGGCGTGTGTACGCACTGTCGGCGGACTGATACGGCTGTTTCTGAGCGATCCGCCCGGCGTTGCCTCCAGTCCGGCGTGTGTACGCACCTTAAACATGATCTTTTGTGTTGAGTTAGAGTTATCAGGCCTCAAACCACAGTACTGTTCTGTAAAGGAAATGTAAAAAATAATCAGCGTAGTCTGTTGCAAGTCTTGCAATGGAAGCTGGTGGGCTTCTCAGCTGTGTTACTCAATCACAACTGTGTGCCTTTTTTCTCAACTACTTAACTGTCTGTTGACATTGTGTAAGCAAACGGCAGGGGTCTGCAGGACACAAGGAAGCTGGAGGGCTATGTACAAAGCAGAGAGTTGCCCCCATATCACACTCCCTGATTACATCACTGCATGGCTGGCCTGCTGTGAGGAGATATGGCATAACAAGGGGGAAGTGCTGAGACACAGGAAGAGGAGACCACTTCTCACTCACTCACCAAAAGACAACCTAGGTGAAGTGACATGAAGAGATAGACATGTATGTACAGTGTCTAGCACACTAATAACTAGGCTGTGCTCCTTTTTTTCTTTCTCTGCCTGAAAAAGTTAAACATCAGGTATGCAAGTGACAGTTTCTGCCCGGGTCGGGACTGGGTCAGACTATAGCATAACCCTCACTGATAAGTAATTACAGCCATAAAGTACTTTCCTGTCAGTAAATGGCTTCTGAGAGCAGGAAAGAGATAAAAAGGGTCAATAATCATATATTTGAGCTCTGACATACTTCAATGAAGGTGTCATTGAGCAGAGACAATGAAACAGTAAAAACTAGATTTAAAGATAAAATAAAACTGTCAGATATCTAAAAAAAAAGTCATTTTTAGGAGAAGGAGGATGGATACAATTGTTTTTCTCATCACTTTATTTTCACCTCGGATGTCTTTTAACCTTCTTGGCGGTAAGCCCGAGCTGAGCCGTCGGGCTATGCCGCGCAGGAAGATATCTCAGCCCTTGGTGGGGCGATTTGCTCCATTTAAAATGCTGTACGCGCAGCTAGCACTTTGCTAGCCGCGCGTACAGCTTGATCGCCGCCGCTCTGCGGCGATCGCCCGCACGCAATGGCGCAAGAGGCCCTCCCCCCCGCCAGAGCCCTGCGCTGCCCGGACCAATGAGTTCCGGGCAGCGATATGGGCTGGATCGGAGGCGTTTGACGTCAGGACGTCGGCTGACGTCCATGACGTCATTCCGATCGTCGCCATGGCGACAGGAGAAGCCAAACAGTGGAGCGCGTTATATACGCGTTCCCCTGTTTGCTATTGATGCCGGCGAGCGACGATCGCACTAGAGGGACACATGCGCCCTCTAGTGGTGTTTCATGTAGCTACCACTCTGGTAGCTTTACATGAAACAAAAAAAAAAAAAGGAAAAAAAAGGATTTTTGCCTATATGGCTAAAAAAAATTAACCACCAGGAGGGTTAAAGCAGACCTCAAAACTTCTTTTATGCTCTAAAAGATAAGCAACCGCACAATAAGCTTTCAGGCTTTGTTCACATCTAAAATTGAAATCGCGAATGCCATCGATTTTCGATGTTTTGCACGTTGCTGGTGCGTTCCACTGCACAGATGTATTGCACTGATTTTGTGTGCAGTGCTTTTCAAAGCACTTTGGCAGAGCGAGTCAGGAAGTGAACTCTTTGACCCGGAAATGAATAAATACAATGTAAAATAAAATAAAAAATAAATATTCATCAAAGCGCGAACGCAATCACCGTACAAAGCGATTTTGTGGGGGTTTTGCACTTTTCATTCCATTGTAGCAAAAACGCCCTAAAAAAATGGTACATGCACCACTTTGCTGAGCGGAAAGCAGACGAAACGCGCTGATATGAACTATCCCACAAGGATTCATTGCACTAGTGATTTTAGGGCATTTTTAAAATCGCCAGCACTCAAACTGCAAAACGCCCTAGGTGTGAACGAGCCCTCAAGGAATATTTAACCTCTTGAGGACCGCAGTGTTAAACCCCCCTAAAGACCAGGCCAATTTTGACTAAATTGGCCACTGCTGCTTTAAGGCCTCGCCGCAGGGCCGCACAATACATCACACAAGGGACCCCCCCCCCCCCCAGAGCTCTCTGTTGGTGGGGTCTGATCGCCCCCACATTGTTTAGCCTATGAAAGCCGATCGCTCTCCTGTGTGCCAGGTCGCAGCGCTGTGTGCAGATAGTAGCGCTGTACTTAGTAGAAAGATGGCGGTTCACTGTCTAACAGTCTCCCGAGTGGCGATCGCTGCTCGGAGACTGAAGGCGGGGAGGAGCTCTGGCCCCAGGACTTGACGCCAATTGGCATTAGGCAGTCCTGGGGCTGCAGGGAGAGCTCTGTGCATGAGCAGTTTTCGCATACTGAGCATGCGCAGAGCGCTCCCAGCAGCACAAGCTCTATCAGGGTGCCCCGCAGCTGGCTGGAGGGGATCAGGAGGACGTTGTGGGCACAGGAGGACTTCAGGGGGCTGCTAGAAGCCCCAAGTAAGTTAAAAAAAAAAAGTTTATTACTTAAATATTCCTTTAAAGAACAACATTTATTTGTTATGGCTGATACAAAAGCTGTGTGCCTACTTCCAACTTTCATGAAAGCAGACATAGAGTTAACATCCTGTGTTTACCCATTAGCTGCTCGGCTGTGCCAGCCAGCAGACAAAGCTGAGCAATCAAATTACACTTGTGATTAGTCACAGATGAGGGGGAATTGGAGAGGCTAAACTCTCTAAATACATACAGGGTGCATTTCTCTCTGTTTTATTTCTGTCCTGTGCAAGAGTTCAGGTCCACTTTAACCAAGATTCCTAATTTTTAATTTTAAACCAGTAGTGTACTTACGCTTAGGTGTGTTTAAAATAACCTAAATGAGGAATACATTTAAAAAGGGTGCTGCAGAAATGTGGGTGGCGGAGAAAGCTGCTAGTGGAATATCGGTAAAATTACAGATATTCCACGACTTAAAGTGTACCAGAGCTGAATGAAATGAAAAGTTTTATACATACCTGCAGCCGCTGGAGAGATACGTAGAGGGTGCACTTCTCTTGTGCAGACTGGCCTAACCTAATATTATTGTCACATGAGCCCCCCTCTCGATGCCTAACCCTAACCGATTACTGCCAATGCTTAAATCTAAGACCCCCTGCTGATGCCTAAACCTAAGACCCCCTTTCCCCATTTATGCCTAACTCTAAAGCTAGGTACACACGGGGTACCGCTGCAGCTTGTCGCTAGCACACCGGGGACGTGTGCGAGACAGCTCGGCGACAGGTCCCTCTGTGCAGCAGCCGTACACATGGCACACAGAGGGACAGAGATGCGGCGGAAGCTGTCGCCAAAGGTTCCCCCCCCCCCCCGCCGGAAGCTCCGTCCATGGTCTATAGGTTGCTGTCGCTAGTCCTCATACACACGCAGTACGCGCGGCGAACTAGCAACAGTTGCGGCGACAGCTCTGACTAGCGACAGTGGTTGCGGCGACAGTTGTAACCCGTGTGTATGAGCCATAAGAGTCCCCTGCCGATGCCTAACCCTATGACCCCCCCCCCCACCCCCGGCCAATGCCTAACCCTACGACCCTCCTGCCAATACCTAACCCTAACCGACCCCCCTGCCAATGCCTAGCCCTATGACCCCTTGCCGATGCCTAACCCCAAGACCCTACTGCCGTTTTCTAACCGTAAGACCCCCCCAGCTATGCCCAACCCTAAGTCCTCCCTCCCGATGCCTAAGCCTAAGACTCCACTCCTGATGCCTAATCCTAAGACAGCCACCACCGATGCCTAAAACGAACCCCCCCCCCCCCCCCACTAATGCCTAACCCTATCCGCCGACAATATTGGTGCTGCCATAGGTGCCTATGTTAATAGCTGCGATTAGCAGCTATTACAGGTAATGTAGGCACCACTACCCAAGTTAACTCCATGTCACTAAAGGTGCGCACACATGTACAAAGATTATTGCCTCCTAGGATTGGCTCTAAAAATCTTGGGGAGCTGATTGCCATACTGACCTATCATTAGTTTATAGCCTCCTGATATCTTCTGTTGCTAATGAAGGAGGAGAAAGGGAAACCGCATGGCATAGAAGCTTCAAACAGGAAGGTGAACAAGGCGCTCAGCAGAGACCATCAGGCACTCCAGATCTCTCCAGGAGGGTGGGGGGTATCACAGGTGTTCTATGCACAGAGGGAGATACTGGTTGCTTGGCAGTTGGAAAAAGCAGTTGTTTCCTACAATGCAACAAGGCTCACAGAAAGGAAACTGTCAGTACCATTCTCATGACATCACACTGTGGGAGGAGTTTCACCAGAATATCAGCCATACAGACCCCCCTGAAGATCTATTAGAGAAAAGAAAGATTTATTGTAGGAAAGGGGGTATCAACTACTGACTGGGATGAATTTCAATCCTGGGTTACAGTTCCTCTTTAAAGTTGAATTATTGCAAATACCTTTTGTTTCAATAAGGCAAACATGCCATGTAATGTGATACAGAAGAAACAGCAACGCTGTTTTACTGTGTGGTCATGTTGGCCTATTTCCTCTATTAGCTTCTCCTTTATGTATCGTACTTCTTTCTTTCCTATTTGTTGGTGAAAAAGCAATAAAAATGTTACACCCAAATAAGATCCCTGGTGTGTCTGACCCTACCTGGGCTGTGTGAGACGAGGAAGAAAAGGAGACCAGATGCCTCATTGCTCACCTGTCAATATTATCATGTTTGCCAAGTGCCTGTTCCAAGTGCTTACTCCATACAGTTACAGTATTTCCTGCTACACGCTGACAACCAGCGTCTGCTCCGGCAGGTCATCAACTCTGCAATGTACAGTAGTGCAAATAAAGTAAAGCAGGTGAAAGGTCTGATGGAAGGAGGTGCATGATTATTATAAGACTAACTAGAGTAACTAACCAGCATTCTCAACTTACCAGCACAAATCCCAGACGGTACTCACAGTGTTGAGGGAAGGCCAACTTCTTAGGGAAGGTCCGAGGTGATTAAAAAACAAAAATCTACTTACCTGGGGCTTCCTCCAGCCCCTGCCAGCCGTCCTGTGCCCTCGCCGCAGCTCTGCTCCCCGCCGGTGGCCCGGGGTCCCCTCCGGTATACGAGTCCACGTAGTCGGGCTGACGTCATCCGGACTGTACTGCGCAGGTGCAGTAGTTTGGCACCTGCGCAGTACAGTCCGGATGATGTCAGTGTGACTCAGTGAGCCAAACGCTGGAGCACAGGAAGATGCCGACCTGGCGAGGTCAGCATTTGCACCGGAGGGAACCGAGAGCCACTGGAGCTGCGGCGAGGGCACAGGACGGCTGCCAGGGGCTGGAGGAAGCCGCAGGTAAGTAGATTTTGTTTTTTTAACCTCTTGACGACCAGCTAACGCCAATTGGCGTAAACTGGTCGCCTGCGGGTTTCCATGGAAACAGCCGCTCGTTCGATCGGCCTTTCCATGTCCGTTCACAGAGGGTGTCTCCGTGAACAGCCGGAGAGCCGCCGATCGCGGCTCGCTGGCAAAATGTAAACACGCGGGGAAGAAATCCCCGCTGTTTACATCATACGGCGCTGCTGCGCAGCAGCGCCGTAGGGCAGATCGGCGATCCCCGGCCTCTGATTGGCCGGGGATCGCCGGCATATGATAGGCTGAAGCCTATCCTTCAATGCGCAGGACGGATATCCGTCCTGCGCAGCCCAAGAAGGAAGAGGTAGGGAGGGAGAGGGAAGGAGCACAGAAAACGATGCGGAGGGGGGCTTTGAAGAACCCCCCCCCCGCAAAGCGCAGCAAGCCGGCGGCGATCAGACCCCCCCAGCAGGACATCCCCCTAGTGGGGAAAAAAGGGGGGGGGGAAGTCTGATCGCCCTGGCATAATACTGATCTGTGCTGCGGGCTGGAGAGCCCACGCAGCACAGATCAGGGAAATCACCCCTGGTCGGCAAGTGGTTAATCACCTCGGACCTTCCCTTCAAAAGTGTACCTGAGATGTAATTACTGAAGGCTTTTATACCCAGCCCAGCCCCATGAGCTGCGTGTGCTCCGTGGTCGGCCGCTCCTTTCACTTGATATTCCTCCCGGTAATCTGACCAGTCGTGTGCTTCTGCACATACAGTACACGGCACGGCCATGTGTGTGTCCCGCCGCGCTCCTGTGCCTGGGAGCGTTCTGTGCCTGCGAAGTACTTCTGTGCAGGCGCAGAACACTTCCAGCTGCAGGAGCACAACCTGGTGTGTGCGTGTGGCTGGGCTGAGCATGCGCACAAGAGCATGGCCAGCCAGATTACTGGGCACCATATCATGTGAATGGAGTGGCCTGCGAGAGAGCCCATGCACCTCATGGGGCTGGTGGAAGCTGCAGGTAAGTATAAATGCCCCCAGTAATTACATCTCAGATTTCCTTTTAAGACTGGGTTCCACAGCTCCCCCAAGCTTCGCTCACTTCACTAGCTCCCCATAAAATGGAGAATTCTGTTTAAGATTGGCTTATTGACTCCCTACTGAATAGGTATTGACCCTAACCAGGATTCGAACCCTGGTCTTCCATGTCAAAGGTGCCCTTAACCAGTACACTAGAGTGGGATATAGTATCAGAATCAGAAATCTTTTAATCGCCAAGCACGACTGGGTCGTGCCCGGAATTGGGTTTGGCACATTCAATTGCTCAGAGAGAGAAGTAGAAGTAGTAGCAACATAAGAAAAGAGCATAGTCATACAATCATACAACATAATCAGTGGTACATATTAACCTTCCCAGCTAGCACTTTGCTAACCGCGCGTACAGCCTGATCGCCGCCGCTCTGCGGCGATCGCCCGCACACAGCGGCACAAGAGGGCCCCCGCCAGAGCCCTGCGCTGCCTGGACCAATGAGTTCCGGGCAGCGCTATGGGCTGGATCGGAGGCGTCTGACGTCAGGACGTCGGCTGACGTCATTCCGATCGTCGCCATGGCGACAGGAGAAGCCAAACAGGGGAGCGCGTTATATACGCGTTCCCCTGTTTGCTATTGATGCCGGCGACAATCGCACTAGAGGGACACATGCGCCCTCTAGTGGTGTTTCATGTAGCTACCACTCTGGTAGCTTTACATGAAACAAAACAAAAACAAAAAAAAACAAAAAAAAGGATTTTTGCCTATATGGCAAAAAAAATGAACCGCCAGGAGGGTTAATAGTTAGATGTGCAGCGGTATAACGGTAGTCTGCAGGGTGCGGTTTAAACAGTTTTACACTAGACAGTCCATCAGGTCAGCAACTGCAACATTAGGGGGGGGGGAACAGCGCTAGAGATTGGATGGTCTGAAGGGAGTTCAGGAGGTTGACGGCAGAGGGGAAGAAGGAGTCTCTATTACTCAAAGTTTTGGTGTAAATGGCTCGAAACCTGCGGCCTGAATGGAGCCGGCTGAAAAAGCGGTGGCCCGGGTGTGAGGGGTCGCTGGCAATCCTCAGTGCTCTAGATCAGTGTTTCTCAACATTTTATTGGCATGTACCCCTTGTAAAACCCTATACTCACCAAGTACCCCCTAGCATAGTAAACATATTATCAAAGTAAATGATAATTGGTTCTAAACAATTTCCAAGCATTTATTATTGCTTTTAGTTAGATAAAATACTAATTTGGTGTTATTTAACCACTTCCACACCATGAAATTTTGTGCTGATCTGTGCTGCGTGGGCTCTCCAGCCCACAGCACAGATCAGCTAGCAGCCAGGGCGATCAGACTTCCCCCCTTTTTTCCCCACTAGGGGGATGTCCTGCTGGGGGAGTCTGATCGCCGCCGGCTGCTTGCGCTTGCGGGGGGGGGGGCTCTTCAAAGCCCCCCTCCGCAGCGCTTCCTGGCCTCCTTCCCCTTCCCTCCCTCTCCCTCCCCCTGTGAGCGGCGCAGGACGGATTTCCGTCCTGCGCCTGATGGGATAGGCTTTAGCCTATCAGATGCCGGTGATCCCCGGCCAATCAGAGGCCGGGGATCGCCGATCTCCTCTACGGCGCTGCTGCGCAGCAGCGCCGTATACATGTAAACACCGGGGAAGATCTTCCCCGTGTGTTTACATTTACCCTGCGAGCCGCCGATCGGCTCGCAGGGTGTTCACGGAGACACCCTCCGTGAACTGACGGTATACACTTCAGGATTCAGGGGCGTGTATATACGCTCCGAGAATCCGGAAGTGGTTAAATAAGATTTATCATTTTCTAAAACTCTAAATTTGTTATTCTTGGTTAAGTATATCAAGTCTGAGTACCCCCTGGAACCATCAGAATCAGAATCAGCTTTATTCGCCAAGTATGCCAGAGACATACCCGGAATTGTTTTTGGAGCACATGGCATGGCATTTGTACATACATACATACATAAGAACTACGTACATACGGTGTAGGGTAGGCTACATAAACATGAACATGAACATAGACATGTACATAGTGAGCGGCATTCAGTCAAACCAGGGTTATATGCAAGAGGAAAGACACAAGCTGTCATGTGGGGTTCGAGTTCAGTTGGAGTACCGCCTGGGGGAAGAAGGTACTCCGGCGTCTGGTGGTTCTGGTGGGGACAGCCCTGTAGCGGCGGCCCAGTGGAAGGAGCCTGAAGAACCGACTGCCCGGGTGGGAGGGGTCGGTGGAGATCTTGGTGGCCCTCGTCCTCATCCTTGCCGTGTGGAGGAGATCGTGGGGTGGCAGAGGCAGTCCGATGATCTTTTCTGCAGTGCTGCTTACTCTGTGGAGTTTGTACTTATCGCTAGCAGATGCCCCTGCATACCAGACGATGAGGGATGTGCAAAGAATGGACTCCACGGTGGCAGTGTAGAAGCACCTGAGCAACTAGCGTGGGATGCCAAATTTTTTCAGTTGGTGCAAGAAGAATAACCTCTGCTGTGCCTTTTTCTGGGTTATGGTGGAGTTCTGCCCCCATTTTAGGTCCTTAGTGATGATTGTGCAGAGGAACCGAACGCAGGGGACCCTGGAGACTTCGATATCCCTTATGAGAATTGGGTGGAGTGGGGGGGGGAGGCGTCTCCTGAAGTCCACGACCAGTTCCACTGTCTTTGCTGCATTGAGGACTAAGTTGTTATCTGTACACCAGTTGCAGATCCTGTCTATCTCACCGCGGTAGGCGTCCTCACTGTTACCGCCGATGAGACCAACGATTGTGGTGTCATCCGCAAACTTAATGACCTTAACAGAGTCGTCAGTTGAGATGCAGCTGTTGGTGTACAGGGAGAACAGGAGCGGGGACAGGACACACCCTTGCGGAGCACCTATGATAGTAGTTCTCACCTTGGAGAAGCAATTGCCTAGCTTGACCCTCTGCGTTCTGTTGAACAGGAAGTCCCCGATCCACCTGCAGAGGGGGGGCTACTCCCAACTGTGCGAGGTTGGCCAGCAGGATTTCAGGGCAGATGGTATTGAAGGCGGAACTGAAATCCAGGAACAGTAGCCTGGCATAGGAGTTTGGCCTGTCGAGGTGCTCCGTAATGTACTCCAGGCTGATGTTGATGGCATCCTCTACCGACCGGTTTGCCCTGTATGCGAATTGATGTGAGTCAAGGAGGGCGTAAGTGGAGTGCTTCAGGGAGGCAAGGACCAGCCGTTCAAAGATCTTCATGATGGTGGGGGTTAGGGCCACTGGTCTGTAATTGTTGAGATCTGTGTTACCCGACTTCTTGGGGACTGGGATAATCGTGGACCTCTTGAAGCAGGAGGGGACCTTGCCCTCCGTAAGGGATCTGTTGTATATGGAGGTGAGGACAGGGGCCAGCTGGCTTGCACACGTCCTCAGGCAGATTGACGTTACCCCATCCGGGCCCGAAGCTTTCCTAGGGTCAAGCTTGCGTAGGTGCAATCCTCCTCACTAACTGCGATCGGAGCGTCACCACCAGCTCCCGGGACAGATAGAGGGGAGTGCTCCCCATTGTCCTTGGCCGCTGTCATGCCAGGCTGCATGTGTGGTTTTTTCGAACCTGCAATAAAACTCGTTGAGTTCGTCGGCCAGTTTAGTGCTGGGGGCTGCTTGCTGGGGTGGGGGCTTAAGGTTCGTAGTTGCCCTCAGGCCTTTCCATACCTCCCGTGAGTTGTTGGACTGGAGACTCCGTCTCAACTTGTCCGAGAAGACCCTCTTTGCATTTTTTAGTTCCCGGTTTAAGGCATTTCTGGCAGCTCTGTACTCCTCCGGCGAACCGGACTTGTGCGCCACCTCCTTCAGTTTCCTGAGCCGTCGCAGCTTGCTGTTGAACCAAGGCTTGTTGTTGGGGCAGGGTCGGACTGGGACACTAAGGGCCCACCAAGGAAGTTTCAGCCTGGGGGCCCCCCCCCCATTTTGGGCTCACATACACATGTACTCTATAAATTTTGCATGAGTTTATGGTAGGGAAAAGATCGTGAGCACTTCTGAGGACAGCCTCCAATAGTCCACATGCGGCGCGCGCAGCGAAAGTAAATGGGTGTCACCACGCACTGGAACATCGACGTGGTCACGATGAGTCATGGGCAGACTTAAAAAAAAACCAAACACAACATAAGTAGCAGTGTTATTCACAGAGATTAGGTCCGGCCAGATACATTTTAGATAAAATATTCAAGTAGTTACATGCCTCATGATAATTCATCAAGTAGTCAAATCGCAGCAGATTTTCCGACAAAATGCAATCAGGTTGGCGGCAGACACCCCCACAACATGCAATCAGGTTGGCGGCAGATACCCCCACAAAATGCAATCAGGTTGGCGGCAGATACCCCCACAAAATGCAATCAGATTGGCGGCAGATACCCCCCAAAATGCAATCAGGTTGGTGGCAGATACCCCCCCCCCCCCCCCAAAAGTGGGCAGCAGTGACCAGAAAATCGTAATGTGGGCAGCAGACACCTGAAAATCGCAATGTGGGCAGCAGTGACCAGAAAATCGTAATGTGGGCAGCAGACACCTGAAAATCACAATGTGGGCAGCAGTCACCAGAAAATCGTAATGTGGGCAGGTTGGTGGCACCTAGGGGCCCCCCCTCCCTTACCTAGGGGCCCCCCCTCCAGAATTGCAGCCAGCGGCAGCACCGGGGAAGAATCACTTACCAGCATGACGGAGATCCGTAGCTCTGCGTGCCGCTGGCTGGTCTCTGTCTCCTGAACTGACTGTCCAATCAAGCTCTCGCAGTACTTCCTGCGAGAGCGTGATTGGACAGTCAGTTCAGGAGACAGAGACAGACCAGCCAGCGGCATGCAGCGCTACGGATCTCTCCGTCATGCCGTTAAGTGATTCTTCCCCGGTGCTGCCGCTGGCTGCAATTCTGGAGGGGGGGGCGCGGAAGGGGGGGCCCCTAGGTGAGGGAGGGGGGGGGAGGCTTCCGCCCCTCCCCGCCGGCCGATCTGTGCACAATGTCCCCCCTTCCTGCGCTTAGCCCCCCTCCTTTTTAGCACTGGGGCCCCCAGGAGGCGGGACGGCCGGGGCCCACCGATGGGACCATCGGTGGTTCGGTGGGCCTGTCCGAGGCTGTGTTGGGGTACACCTTGAAGGTCTTGGTTGGAATGCAGGTGTCCTCACAGAAACTGATGTAGGAGGTGACATTCTCTGCCCATTCCCCCAGGGAGGGAGCCGCCAGGGCAGCCCAGTCCGTGCAATCAAAGCATGCCTGAAGCTCCAGCTTTGCCTCCTCTGTCCACCTTTTGGTTGACCTGACGACAGGCTTGTTGGTGTCAAGGTGCCTTCTGTAAGTGGGGATCAGATGAATTAGACTGTGGTCGGAGTTCCCCAGGGCAGCTCCTTGGGCAGCCTTGTACGCGTTCTTGTGGACAGTGTAACAGTGGTCAAGAGTGCGGTCATTCCTGGAGAGGCAAGTGACATGTTGCTTGTACCTTGGCAGTTCGTGGTTCAGGTTTGCGTGGTTGAAGTCCCCCAATATGATAAGGAGGGCCCCTGGATGGTAGGTTTCCCACCGGGAGATGCAGTCGCTCAGAGAGCTCAGGGCCTGCCTAGCGTTGGCATCGGGGGGAAATGTAAACACCGACAAGAACAAAGGATGTGATCTCTCTGGGCGAGTACTGCGGCCTGCAGTTAACGGCTAGGATCTCAACGTCAGGGGAGCAGCTAATGCTAAGGATGGAGTTGTCGGTGCACCATGCAGAGTTAATGTAGAAACATATCCCGCCACCCCGCTTTTTCCCCGAGAGGGTGGGATCCCGGTCGGCACGGAGGAGGTTATAGCCTGGCACCTGCAGGAGGTTGTCGGGGATGCCATCGTTCAGCCAGGTCTCGGTGAAGCAGAGAACTGGGGTGTTCCTGCTAATTGCAGGTTTGCTGTCGAGGAGTAGGAGCAGCTCATCTACCTTGTTGGGGAGCGAGCAAACGTTCGCTAGTAGAATGGCAGGGATGGGGGAGCGGAGCCCTTTCTTTTTGAGTCGTGCCAGGGCTCCTGCCCTGCACCCCCTATGGCGCCGCTTCCTTGGGGTGCTGTTGACATTGCTAGATAGGTGGTCGATGTGGGAGCTAACTGTGTCCCACAGGGATCTGCCGTCAAACGTTTTGCAGGGGGCTCTCAGTTCCCAGTAAAGTAGGTCCTCCCTCGTCAAGACTCTAGGCTGTGGGGGCACAGGGTGGAATGACTGCCCTCCGCCTGTGCTGGGGGGAGGGGGCCTAGTGCGTGAGTCCATGAGCTGGCTGCCACCGCATGTAAGGTGAGTGGTGATCCTGACCCTAGGTGGTGCTGGTACTGGTGCTGGCACTATGTATACTGAGCAACGCGGCAGATATGAGATCTGGGTTGGGATCAGGAGCAGGCCAGGCGGGTCTGGGTGGGATCAGGTGCAGGCCAGGCCGGGCCACGTGGAGCCAGGGCTTTGATCAGGGGCTGAGCAAGGTCACATGGGGCTGGAGGACCAGCTGGGGAGTTGGCACAAGCCAGTCTAGTAAGGGAGCGGGCCAGAGGAGCAGGCCAGGCCTGGCCATGTGGGGCCGGAGGTTGGGCGTGCGGAGACGTACCTTGGGTCAATCCCCGGCCAGGACGCGGGCTGAGTTGCGTCAGATGTTAGCAGTAGGCCCGAGGGTAGCCCGTGGAGTGTCCTCCGGCAGGAGCTTCAGCGGAGGCCGCTGGCATCAGTGGCGGCCGGGAGCGGATGGAGACCAGAGCAGCAACAGCCGCCGGATGGAGACCCGGATGGAGAGCAGCAGCGGCCGCCGTAATACCGTAGTTGCCGGCCTGGAGCAGGAATCCGAGTGTCGGCGGGGGCAGAGGGCCGGCGTGCTGAGGTCCGAGTGGCAGAGGCCGGAGCGGCAGTTGGATTGATCCTGGCAGCAGGGGGGCCTGGGAGCTGGGCGGGCAAGCTGACAGTCCTGGGTCGCGGCAGCCGAGGGTCCAGCGTGGGATGAGGACAGCGGTGGCAGGGTCCGGGTTTTACACTAGACAGTCCATCAGGTCAGCAACTGCAACATTAGGCGGGGAACAGCGCTAGAGATTGGATGGCCTGAAGGGAGTTCAGGAGGTTGACGGCAGAGGGGAAGAAGGAGTCTCTATGCCTCGAAGTTCTGGTGTAAATGGCTCGAAACCTGCGGCCTGAATGGAGCTGGCTGAAAAAGCGGTGGCCCGGGTGTGAGGGGTCGCTGGCAATCCTCGTAATCTGGAGTTGTGGAGGAGGTCGAGCGAGGGGAGAGGTCTACCGATGATTCTCTTCGCCGATCTAATGACCCTCTGGAGCTTGTATCTGTCGCTGTTGGAGGAGCCAGCGTACCAGACTAGGATGGATGAGCAGAGGACGGACTCAATGGTAGTTGTGTAGAAGTTCGTCAGCAGCTTCTGAGCCATGCCAAAGTAGCATATTAGACGGGCCTATTTTTAGCACTGACTCTCAAGCAACCAGAAAGCACACTTATCTGGCATCAGCCGATCCCGGCAGTACTGAATAACCGAGACTCTACCATAGTTGTGTACACGATTGTGGCTTTCTGGTACATCTCAAGGTTTACATCCAAAAATGAACAATTCTATTCAGGATAATATTGCAAAGCTGTAGCCAAAGTTACATGTGGGATGGAGGGACAAAAACACACTGGGAAGTTAATTGGTATCCCCTAAATTGGTCTTAGATTATGATAGAGATATTAAACTAGGACTACAACAGGAATTAGACTGTGAGCTCCTGTAAGGGATGATTACTGATATGACTATGTAGTCTGTAAAGTAGAGGAGAAGGGTGAATACCGCTACAACGCACCTGTCTCCGCAACAGTGCACGACCAGGCCAGCAAAGCACAAGGGGGAAGGGAAAAGGAAGGTCCGCACTTGTCCAGGATTCCAAATCTTTATTCTAGGACATATCCCACAAGATAAACACAGGTGCAAGCATCAAATCGCTGACATGTTTCGAGCTACATTAGCTCTTAATCATAGCTGGTCATGTAGTGGCGAAACCCCACATATGAGGAAACACCCATGCACCAGCCCTTCTAGACTACGCCCAAAACAGAGGCGGAACAGTCTTCAGTACGCAGTTGGGAAGTAAATCTCCTCCTACCTGGCTGATGCAGAGGTGAATATATATATATATATATATATATATATATATATATATATATATGTGGGCAGCACGGTGGCGTAGTGGTTAGCTCTCTCGCCTTGCAGCGCTGGGTCCCCGGTTCGAATCCCAGCCAGGGCACTATCTGCAAAGAGTTTGTATGTTCTCTCCGTGTCTGTGTGGGTTTCCTCTGGGCACTCCAGTTTCCTCCCACATTCCAAAAACATACGGATAAGTTAATTGGCTCCCTCTAAAATTGGCCCTAGACTACAGTACTTACACTACATAATATAGACATATGGCAAGGGTAGGGATTAGATTGTGAGCTCCTTTGAGGGACAGTTAGTGACAAGACAATATATATATATATATATATATATATATATATATATATATACACATACACACACTGTACAGCGCTGCGTAATATGTCGGCGCTATATAAATACTAAATAATAATAATAATAATAATATATACAGAGGGGCTGCAGCACACAACAGGAAAACAGTGACAGGGGCTCTTGGTTACGCTTTAACGCGTTTAAGCTCACCAACTTAGAGTAGGACTCACCAACCAATCTGGGGAGTCCTACTCTAACCAGGCAAAAATGCTATTTTTTCTCAGCGTTCTAGTGGGAACCATGCCAAAAGCCCAATGGTCAACTAATTGGGAGAAAAAGAAATTAAAAACACCTTACCTTCTACTAGCTACTAACTGAACTATGAGCACCGCTCATTTATATGCTTAACTGTGCTAGAGGTGGGCGTGGTTATGCACGCTCACAGGGGAAAATAACATAAGCCAAGGGATGAGCAGCACAAACCGAATTTTATGCAATACTATGCAAAGCATGCACGCAGCACTGGAGGTCCCCAGACTCCATAAGAAATATATAAATACAGAGGGTGCTGCAGCACACAACAGAAAAACAGTGACAGGGGCTCTTGGTTACGCTTTAACGCATTTAAGCTCACCAACTGCGACAAAGTGTCCCCGATCTGGTGGATGATTACTGACATGACTATGAAGTCTGTAGAGGAGAAGTGTGAACACCGATACAACGCACCTGTCTCTGCAACAGTGCACGACCAGGCCAGAAACTGCATACAGAAGATTGTTCCGCCTCTGCTTTGGGTGGAGTCTAGAAGGGCTGGTGCATGGGTGTTTCCTCATATATGTGGGGTTTCGCCATTACATGACCAGCTATGATTAATAGCTAATGTAGCTCGAAACATGTCAGCGATTTGATGCTTGCACCTGTGTTTATCTTGTGAGATATGTCCTAGAATAAAGATTTGGAATCCTGGACAAGTGCGGACCTTCCTTTTCCATGCCCCCGTAGTCTGTAAAGTGCTGCGTAGGATTTCACCGTTATGTAAACATAAAATGCTAATTTACATAAAAATACCTGATTTGGATTTTGACCCATGTTTTCACCCTAGGGGTCCACAACCTAACAAAATGTATCATCATAAATACATACCAATGTAAATACAGCATATATAAATCTAGCATCTTTACCTCTTACCCAGAGATGGATGAAGATGGATTGGGGCCTTAGGCAAGGTAGTAGATTTGGGGATCCCTTGTGGTCCATTTGGTAAGCTGAACTGAAGAGAGATCAAAAAAGGTGACAGGAGGGCTCCTTGACACCAACTAGGCCCCGAGCACCTGCCTAGGTTGCCCAGTGGATGATCTTGTTCTGCTCCTACCGATTCTGAACCAATACGTAAAAAAACTAAAGTCCATAATCAGACACACATGTTCCATAGATAGATAGATAGATAGATACATAGAGCATCCAGATACAAAAATGTAAAAAAAAATTACCAGTTCTTAAAGCGTTACCCCAACCCCTCAGAAAGAAAAGATTGTATAGTCCAGAGGTGTCTGCGTCCTTTTTTCATCCTACTGTTCCAGCACAGGGTCTCCCCAAACATATTCAACCCAGCAGCACCCCATAGGTAGGTAACAATCCACACATCATTACTTACAAAAAAAAATACAGTGCTCAGATCACTTTAAAAACACTAAAACAGTTCCTAAAGGGAACCTAAAGTGAGAGGGATATAGAGGCTGCCATATTTATTACCTTTTAAACAATGCATTTTGCCTGGCTTTTTCTCCTGATCCTCTGCCTCTAATTCTTGTAGCCATAGACCCTGAACAAGCATGTAGATCATGTGCTTCTGACTGAAGTCTGACTGGATTAGCTGCATCCTTTTTTTTTCAGGTGTGCAATTCAGACACTACTGCAGCCTAGAGATCTGACAGGCAACTGGTATTGTAAGGAAATATGAAAGCCTCGCTTTAGGTTGCCTTTAGATATCCACATGCATTACTCATATATCACCACAAGATGTCACCAGTAGTCTCCCAAGTAATTCCTCTGTCCCAAGCAATATGGAAACATTTTCTGAATGTTTCTGAATGTCAACAACTGAAGTTAGGAGAATATGGAGGGTGCCACATTTCCAGTGGTTTGCAAAAGTATTCGGCCCCCTTGAAGTTTCCCACAATTTATCATATTACTGCCACAAACAATCAATTTTATTGGAATTCCACGTGAAAGACCAATACAAAGTGGTGTACACGTGAGAAGTCGAACGAAAATCATACATGATTCCAAACATTAAAAAAAAAAAAAAAATAACTGCAAAGTGGGGTGTGCATAATTATTCAGCCCCCTGTGTCAATACTTTGTAGAACCACCTTTTGCTGCAATTACAGCTGCCAGTTTTTTAGGGTATGTCTCTACCAGCTTTGCACATCTAGAGACTGAAATCTTTGCCCATTCTTCTTTGCAAAACAGCTCCAGCTCAGTCAGATTAGATGGACAGCATTTATGAACAGCAGTTTTCAGATCTCGCCACAGATTCTCGATTGGATTTAGATCTGGACTTTGACTGGGCCATTTTAACACATGGATATGTATCAATCAAAAAACAGCGAGATTGGTAAAACAGCAGGTATGACCCGATTGAGCACAAATCACATAAGATAATCAATCAAAAGTTTACTTTATTAATCAGATATTGTATCAAACATCCTAAAAAACAGACAATAAAAATGTGCCCACCCCGCACTCCCTCCCAGACCCCCCCAAAAAGGCAAGGGACCCCAAACAAGCCTCCCAATTCTCCGCTAATCCATGTACTTCAACAGATCAAAAAGATGTGAGGGAGCTATTAGATCAATAAGCATAGCCCAGCAGTTCCATAAAAATCACAGTCCATGCTTGTGAAAAAAGACTAAACGGCTGGAGCCAGTAGATAATGAGTCCTCAATACTTGTATTGTAATAGGCCTATTATACACAGCAAAGTTTATGAACAGCAGTTTTCAGATCTTGCCACAGATTCTCGATTGGATTTAGATCTGGACTTTGACTGGGCCATTTTAACACATGGATATGTATGTTTTAAACCATTCTATTGTTGCCCTGGCTTTATGTTTAGGGTCGTTGTCCTCAGGGCCGGCCCGCTCATGAGGTGGGGTGAAACGTTTGCCTCTGGCGGCAAACTTCTAGGGGCGTCCGTGGGTGCGGGGGGGCCGGCCGCCGAGCCGGAGGGGTAGCGGGCAGGACGGGGGTATTGGGCCTAGCCGTGGGGTCTGCCTGGGTCCCCCGATCTGCGCTCCCCTCCAGCTGTAATAGGAAGCAGCCGATGCTCAATCGTAAGAGGCACGGGCGGGGAGCACTCACCTTATCCACGTTCCAGCGTGCGCTCCACTGACGTCACTTCCTGCATCGCCGTCCACTTACAATACAGTGGGCGGTGATGCAGGAAGTGACGTCAGTGGAGCGCACGCTGGAACGTGGATAAGGTGAGTCCTCCCCGCCCGTGCCTCTTACTATTGGGCATCGGCAGCTTCCTATTACAGCTGGAGGGGAGCGCAGATCGGGGGACCCAGGCGAGGGTCGAGCCCCCCCTCCCCACCGCTAGGCCCAATACCCCCGTCCTGCCCGCTACCCCTCCGGCTCGGCGCTGCAATCTTTTATAAAATTTGCCACAGGCGGCAAAAAGTCTAGGGCCGGCCCTGGTTGTCCTGCTGGAAGGTGAACCTGCGCCCCAGTCTCAAGTCTTTTGCAGACTCCAAGAGGTTTTTTTTTGAAGATTGCCCTGTATTTGGCTCCATCCATCTTCCCATCAACTCTGACCAGCTTCCCTGTCCATGCTGAAGAGAAGCACCCCCAGAGCATGATGCTGCCACCACAGTATATGACAGTGGGGATGGTGTGTTCAGAGTGCTGTGCAGTATTAGTTTTCCACCACACATAGCATTTTGGCCAAAAAAATTCCATTTTGGTCTTATCTGACCAGAGCACCTTCTTCCATGTTTGCCGTGTCCCCCACATGGCTTGTGGCAAACTGCAAATGGGACTTCTTCTGCTTTCTGTTAACAATGCCTTTCTTCTTGCCACTCTTCCATAAAGGCCAACTTTGTGCAGTGCATGACTAATAGTTGTCCTATGGACAGATTCCCCCACCTGAGCTGTAGATCTCTGCAGCTCGTCCAGAGTCACCATGGGCCTCTTTATTGAATTTCTGATGAGCGCTCTCCTTGATCGGCCTGTGAGTTTAGGTGGACAGCCTTATCTTGGTAGGTTTACAGTTGTGACATGCTCCTTCCATTTCTAAATGATCGCTTGAACAGTGCTCCGTGGGATGTTCAAGGCTTTGGAAATCTTTTTGTACCCTAAGCCTGCTTTAAATTTCTCAATAACTTTATCCCTGACCTGTCTGGTGTGTTCTTTGTACTTCATGGTGTTGTTGCTCCCAATATTCTCTTAGACAACCTCTGAGGCCGTCACAGAGCAGCTGTATTGGTACTGACATTAGATTACACACAGGTGCACTCTATTTAGTCATTAGCACTCGTTAGGCAATGTCTATGGGCAACTGACTGCACTCAGAGCAAAGGGGGCTGAATAATTACGCACACCCAACTTTGCAGTTATTTATTTGTAAAAAGTGTTTGGAATCATGTATGATTTTCGTTCCCCTTCTCATGTGTACACCACTTTGTATTGGTCTTTCACGTGGAATTCCAATAAGATTGATTCATGTTTGTGGCAGTAATACAACAAAATGTGGAAAACTTCAAGGGGGCCGAATACTTTTGCAAACCACTGTATCTAACGTAGTGTGGTAGCCCAATGCATTGCCTTACCGCACAACATGCGCATTAACAGTGAGCAAACTATTTACTGACTGTATGCAACAACAAATAATTGCTGTTTTTACTCAAGGCAAATCCGACTGTAAGCATAGCCTAATACACAATGACCAGATTTTTCCAGGCCCAACCTGGGACATGGGGGAGGTTACGTCAGTGTGGCATGCGACGCCATGGGCCTAGCCATGACATCACGTGGGCAGAGCTAACAGTAATGTAAGGGTAAGAAGTTTTAAATCAGGATGATACAATTTATTGGCTAACTAAAAATGAATAAAAATAAGCAAGTTTTCGGCCTTTCAGCCTTCGTCGGGCTTATATCCTGTTAGTTTGCAAGCTGGTGGTACAGACAGCTTATATACATGCAACATCAAAAGGGAAAACAGATATTTTTTTCAAGCATAAATACATGTCATTAAGATGCCTTAATTCAAACAGACCATCTAAATGGGGTTAAAGGTTGTTAGCTAAGATAAGCATCCTTGTTTACGGCATGCTCACAGACCTGGTTTAGGATTGACCTAGAGGTATCATAAATTCTTAGTTCACAAGTTCAGCTAGAATGGCTGAGAAAGTTTAAATATCATCCGCCTCATACCAATATAAGAAGTTGTTGTCCTTATTCAAACCGTTCTGCACAGCTTTGAACCAATTTATAAATTTTGTTTCTGCTATTAATCGATCATTTGACGTTTTGAAGCCACCCTTCAGGGAAGTGACACGACAGGGTAACGATACCAGGTTCACAACAGGAGTACAGAGTACAAGGTACATTTTCCTGTGGTTCCACCAATCTGGTATATCTGATCATGTGTGCTAAATGCCCCAATGTGATGTACATGGGAGAAACTGGACAAACTCTGCGCAAACGTATGAATGGACACAGGCACACTATTAATGATACCAAATCTGGACTCCCAGTTGCTACACACTTTCGGTCCAACGGACACAGCATGGATGATCTTCGTGTCACTGCCCTGAAGGGTGGCTTCAAAACGTCAAATGACATGAAATGACATGTATTTATGCTTGAAAAAAATATCTGTTTTCCCTTTTGATGTTGCATGTATATAAGCTGTCTGTACCACCAGCTTGCAAACTAACAGGATATAAGCCCGACGAAGGCTGAAAGGCCGAAAGCTTGCTTATTTTTATTCATTTTTAGTTAGCCAATAAATGGTATCATCCTGATTTAAAACTTCTTGCTTTTACTGATGGCTAACACGGTACAATACCCTACTGCTACTACTATAATGTAAGGGTGTAACAGCGAGGCAGTGGGCCAGAGTTGGCTCCCAAAACAGGCAAAGTGACCCTGAGGGTAATTAGACAACGTTCCTGTAATGATCTGCTCAGCTGCCTGTGCAGACAGGCAGCTTTTTGACAATTGTTTAGGTTTGCATGCTGCAGGACTCTGGAAAGGAAACCTGCTGTCAGTTTTGCAGCTTGTGCTTGCTGAGGAATTTGCATACGTTGTCATGCAAATTGCCTGGCCACATTCATTGGAGGCGTGTACTATAAGTACTATGTGTTTCCCACAATGCTTGGCTGGTCATAAGGATTCCTTCCTGTGAAACACTCCTGGAGGAGTGTCAGCCTTACTCTTTGTTTGAAGTTCAGCTTAGAGTAATTTCTGAAACTGCGCTAGGCAGGTTCCCCTAGTGCAGTTAGGATTGCTTATCTGTTTTGTTTATTCTGTTACGATTGTCCTGTCCCAGCGGTGGTCGACAGGAAATCGTTCTGATCTCTGTTCTTGGAGTATAGCTGGTGCAGCAGTTGCTACCAGCTATCTCTTTTGATCTGTCTCACTTGGATCGCACTAGCATGTTGCGCTAGCGCTGTGGATCCTTCTGTTCGGTCTCCTTGTATCGCGCTAGCCACTTTCCGCTAGTGCTGTGGATCCTTCTGTTCTGCCTTCCTGGATCGCACTAGCATCCTGCGCTAGTGCTGTGGATCCTTCTGTTCTGCTACTCTGTCTGCCTGGATCGCACTCGCCTAGCGCTAGTGCTGTGGATCCTTCTGTTCTGCTACTCTGTACCTGGATCGCACTAGCATCCTGTGCTAGTACTGTGGATCCTTCTGTTCTGTCTTCCTGGATCGCGCTAGCCACTTTCGCTAGTGCTGTGGATCCTATCTCTCGCTAGTCCCTGTTTTCGTGTGTCTGTCTTGTCTGCTATGAACGCTTGCTGGAGGCTCGGTGAGGTAACCGTTGAGCAAGCGCTCGTGTCCTCTGTTACATGTTTGTCTGTCGATGGTTAGTTAGGCGTGCTTGTCTCTATTGTGCTTATCACGTGTAGACCGCGCATGAATGCGTGCACTGTTGCGAATGAGTGCGGTGTTTGCGTTCAGTTAGCGTTTGTTATTTTCCATATCTCCTCATTGTATGATTTGCTGTGCCTTTGCTATCCTCGTATTCTGTTCTGATCTGCCTCGTATTCTGTTCTGATCTGCCTTGTGTCACTTTTGGCAATCGCCTTTCTTGCGGTTGCGTTTCTGTTTCGTATCTGCTGTTGTGTGTGCGCTGTTGCGGGGTGGCGACTAGATTGGCGCACACACATACAACCTGTCCCTTTGCTCGTTCTCATTCGCAATCGCTTCTCTTGCGATTGCGTTCTGCGCTTCGTACAATTCTTGTCTGGCATTTGTGGAGGTACAGAGGATTGGTTCCTCTGCACTCCTCAGCGCCATCTGCCGACAGGAATTTCCCTCTACGGGTGCGTAGCACCTTTTGCTGGGTTCCTGCAATTATACGCTTGTGGAGGATTTCCGCCGTATCAGCGCACGCGATGTGCGCTGATCACGGAGAAAGTTCCACAATCGTTACAGTATGACCAGCGCAACCAAAATTCCCAGTGTAGAGGGAATTTCCGATTTGTACGATTTTGTCGAGTATGGCTCTAGTACCTTTAAGAGATTTAAAAATCTTGAACCTGAGTCAGCAGACGAGTTTTCGTCTGAGTGCACTAAACTTTTCGCGAACCCTGAATTCCAATGCACCCCAGTGTCTACCTGGGCCTCCCAAATGGTCTACATTCTGTTGGGGGGTGAAATGTCAATGTGGGCTTATGATGTGTTAGATCATACCACCCTGAGTCAAAGACCCCTGGAATTCTTGGCCTTTTTAATTCACAATTGGCTGAGATTACCTCAATTACTATACCCCCTTAATGAGTTGTTGTCAGCAGCTCAATCAGCTGTTCCATCTACTCTTTCATCCAAAAAGCAGCCATCCAGAGCTGCTAAGTCTAAACGTAAAAGATCTAGGAAGACTTCCCAGTGGAAAAATCTGTTGCCCATAACAACTACAAATAAAGAAATTAGTTCTGTAAACTCTGAAGTAGGGAAAGCACTTGAATGTGATGATTTCAGAGAGACTTCTAAGTCTCAGGTTTCGTTGCCCCAATTCAAAGCTTATGTGGATCCTATTATAGGTAGGATCGCACACTACTGTATATTACAGCAGTTAAAAAATCTGTTCTTGTTCCTGATCTCCACCCATATGGAGATTTTCTGGATACTGGCCTGTTTGAAGCCCCATTTGCGTCCTGGGATGTTGGGGCCTTGCTGGAGGAATTTGATTTTGATTGGAAAGCCTTTTGCGATTTTTACATCGCAAAAAGCGAAGATGTCTTGAATGCTTGTCTCGATTCTATGTACCTTCTGATTGATTCCGATGAATGTGACAAGGATGATGTGGATCTGGTGATCTATGTATGGCAAACCATTTTGGATGAGTTGCACACACACCAACCGATTGATTCCAATAAAAAGACATCGTTCTCGGATGATTGTTCCTGCCTTTCTGGGGTAAAGCATGTGAGTCTCGACTTTGTGCAATCTGAAATGAATCAGTGTGCCGCTGTGGTTGATTCCTGTGCGAATCCTGAAGGATTCTCTCCTGACAGTGTGCAGTTTGAATCTGTGCGATCTGATGCTTGTTTCTCGGATGTTCCTGCAGATTGTGATCGGCATGAGTCTGCCGGTTTCCTCAAGGATGTGTGGGATTCTTGTTCATTTGGAAACAGATCTTTGAGATCTTCCGTCTGTGACCCTGCTATGGGGAAAGTTTCTCGACTATGCAGCGTCAAAAGTAAAATTAATATGCCTAATAAAGTTTATCCTGTTGATGTCGCTATTTCTTCTGCAAAGGAGTCTTTGTCTCACCCTGTTCACACCTGTAGGGGCCCGTTGCCTGATGACAGTTGCTCCAGTGTTTCGGTCCTAGATGCCTTGCAGTCTGCTCCGCAGATCGCGGAGGTTTGCGCTATGGAAGCGTCAGTTTCACAACCTAAAGTGATTTTTGATTCGCAGGTTTTGCGTTCTGATTCCTCGGATTCGACATTGTTAGCCGAATTTAAGAGTGAGACAGCGCTTCGGTTTTGCGAATCTGATGCTGAACCTTCTTTGCCTTCTTCAGAGACGCTTTCTCTGAACCTGCCCTGTACCATGAATGAAAACATGTTTTCCTTTCACACTGACGTTTGTGAGCCCCTTTCTTGCTCTGAGGGAAGTGCTGATTCTGCACCCTGTACTCTGGATGAGTCAATGTGGCCTTGCTTAGAATCCCCTGCAGTGTCACTAGAGGCTCGTCTAGGTATTGCCACTATATTCACCTGTTTTTCTGCAGTTTTGGAGTCACAAGCTAGTTTGACTGCCACACAGAATTCTGGGTACAGTGAGAATGAAGTTAGGGAGTCAGTGTGTGTTCCAGTAAATATTCCTGTACATCCCGCTAATTATGATGAAGTTCAGTCTCAGGTTATGGTGGAACCATTCCTGGGATATCTGCCCTGCCTGCAGGAGGTATTTAATATTCAGCCCTGTAACATAGATAGTTCAGAATCCTTCTTAGAAAACCTGGAAAATGATGTTCCTGAGGTCTTGTTTGATGTTCTGGAGGTCTCCGAGTTCCTCCCAAAGGGTGCAGAACTTGTAGGAGATGTCTCCTGCCCCCCAAGTCCTGAGGTGTTGCCCTCTTCCGTGGGCATTGCTGCCTTGCTGGCTACCTTTTCAGCTCTGGTGGAGCTTCAGTCATGGGTAGTCAATGATGAATTTCTGTCAGATACCATTACAGTCATTGAGATCTCTAAGCCTGAGACCGAGTCTTCTTTTGAAATACCAGTATCTGTGACCTCTACTCGTGATGATTTTCTGCCCGGTCCTTGTTTTGGTCTGGTCGTGCCGGACTCTGAGGTTGGCAGTTCCCCGACATGTCCTGAGGTTTCTCCTGTGCTGGTGTACCCCAGTGTGCTCTGTGACCCAGAAAGCCCAAGTGTGCCTCGGTTACCAGCGTACTCAGATGCTTCCTCGGTGGAGACATGTTCTGATTTTGCCTGCCTGCTTGCATGCCCAGAAGTGGTCCCTGAAAGTCCTGATCTTGATGGGTGTCCTGCTAATTCTGAATCTGGAACGGTCATAGGTTCCATGGGGGTGCTTGGTAGCTCTCCATGTGAGCCTGGTGAGCGTTCTGGCTTCTTGGAGTCTCTGCGGAGCTTCAAGGCGTTCTGGGAGATTCCGAGAGAAGTTTTGCTTGATACCCTGAATACGATCAACAGCGGCTTTTGTTTTGAAAGAGACACTTCGAACAGGTTTTGTGGCAGATTTGGTATTTTCGGACGCTCCTTGGAAGGTGGTGGGTATTGTCTGGAGGGTGTCGATGGCTTCTTCTCTGGTATCCACAGTCCTGATGGGTGTTACGCTGAGACTTTTAGTGCCGATAGGCATGTTTCGGTGGCTTCTGTTTCCAATGAGGTCGGTTTCGGGTGGACTGACTCTGGAATTGGACCTTGTCGGGCTGTCCCGACCTTCATGAGTCTTCTGTTAAAGTGGTTTGGAGATATCAGTTTTGAGGGTCGTCTGGAATTCGACCCTGGAGGGGGAGGCTACTGTAATGATCTGCTCAGCTGCCTGTGCAGGCAGGCAGCTTTTTGACCATTGTTTAGGTTTGAATGCTGCAGGACTCTGGAAAGGAGACCTGCTGTCAGTTTTGCAGCTTGTGCTTGCTGAGGAATTTGCATACGTTGTCATGCAAATTGCCTGGCCACATTCATTGGAGGCGTGTACTATAAGTACTATGTGTTTCCCACAATGCTTGGCTGGTCATAAGGATTCCTTCCTGTGAAACACTCCTGGAGGAGTGTCAGCCTTACTCTTTGTTTGAAGTTCGGCTTAGAGTAATTTCTGAAACTGCGCTAGGCAGGTTCCCCTAGTGCAGTTAGGATTGCTTATCTGTTTTGTTTGTTCTGTTGTGATTGTCCTGTCCCAGCGGTGGTCGACAGGAAATCGTTCTGATCTCTGTTCTTGGAGTATAGCTGGTGCAGCGGTTGCTACCAGCTATCTCTTCTGATCTGTCTCACTTGGATCGCACTAGCATCTTGCGCTAGCGCTGTGGATCCTTCTGTTCTGTCTCCTTGGATCGCGCTAGCCACTTTCCGCTAGTGCTGTGGATCCTTCTGTTCTGCCTTCCTGGATCGCACTAGCATCCTGCGCTAGTGCTGTGGATCCTTCTGTTCTGCTACTCTGTCTGCCTGGATCGCACTCGCCTAGCGCTAGTGCTGTGGATCCTTCTGTTCTGCTACTCTGTACCTGGATCGCACTAGCATCCTGCGCTAGTACTGTGGATCCTTCTGTTCTGTCTTCCTGGATCGCACTAGCCACTTTCGCTAGTGCTGTGGATCCTATCTCTCGCTTGTCCCTGTTTTCGTGTGTCTGTCTTGTCTGCTACGAACGCTTGCTGGAGGCTCGGTGAGGTAACCGTTGAGCAAGCGCTCGTGTCCTCTGTTACATGTTTGTCTGTCGATGGTTAGTTAGGCGTGCTTGTCTCTGTTGTGCTTATCACGTGGAGACCACGCATGAATGCGTGCACTGTTGCGAATGAGTGCGGTGTTCGCGTTTGTTATTTTCCGTATCTCCTCATTGTATGATTTGCTGTGCCTTTGCTATCCTCGTATTCTGTTCTGATCTGCCTTGTGTCACTTTTGGCAATCGCCTTTCTTGCGGTTGCGTTTCTGTTTCGTATCTGCTGTTGTGTGTGCGCTGTCGCGGGGTGGCGACTAGATTGGCGCACACACATACAACCTGTCCCTTTGCTCGTTCTCATTCGCAATCGCTTCTCTTGCGATTGCGTTCTGCGCTTCGTACAATTCCTGTCTGGCATTTGTGGAGGTACAGAGGATTGGTTCCTCTGCACTCCTCAGCGCCATCTGCCGACAGGAATTTCTCTCTACGGGTGCGTAGCACCTTTTGCTGGGTTCCTGCAATTATACGCTTGTGGAGGATTTCCGCCGTATCAGCGCACGCGTTGTGCGCTGATCACGGAGAAAGTTCCACAATCGTTACAGTTCCCCAAACACATAAAACATGCATTTCCACCATGATGCAGTGAAACAAGAGATTCTCATCATGGATCTGCAGACGAGTAATCATGAGCCCCCAAAATACCAAATGCTGCAACAATAACCCCAAAGTAGCAAATCCAACCAACAATGACTATCAAATAATAAATGCAGCAACCGTTACCTGCGACGAATGCAATGCAGCAACCGTCATCGCCGACACATGAAATACAAAAAACGTTACCTAAAACACATAAAATGCAACAATCTTTACCTCTGACAAATGAAATGCTACGAACGGTTCCCCTGACACATGGTATGAAACAAACGTTACATCCAACACATGAAATGCAGCAAAAGGGAAATGAGGAAAACATTGCCACCCACACGTTACACTTCAGTAAACGTTACCACCTCATACATGTGAAGCAACACATGTGAAATGCACATACATTACCTCACATATATGAAATGCAGCAAATGTTACCTCAGACATAAATGCATAAAATGTCCCCCCCCCCCCCCCCCGACGCTGAATGGGGAGGAGGCTGAAACTAGGGAGGGGGGGGGGGAGGAGGGTGACACTGGGTGGGGAAAAGGGGTGACACTGGGTGGGAAAGGAGGGTGACACTGACTGGGTGGGGAAAGAGGGTGGCACTGACTGGGTGGGGAGGAGGGTGACACTGGGCGGAGAGGAGGGTGACACTAGAGGGGACGAGGGGGACACTGGGCTGGAGGAGGGTGACACTAGCTGGGGAGAAGGGTGATCATCTCTACTCCACACCACCTCAGTGTTTTCCCTCCCTGGCACGCTATGAATGATGTCAGCGCTCAGAGCGCCGGTACATTGTGCTGTCCAGAGGCCTCTGCAGGGTTTCTTTGTCCCTCTGTTGGTCATGCACTGTGTGTCGATAAGTGGCAGCAGGATAGAGGCGACCGTGGTTCACTCATAGGTCCTCCAGTTTCACCAATTACACCATCTGCACTTCGGGGTCACATAATGGAAGGATGAGCCAGTGTGCTCCAAGGGAGTCCCATGTCCGATGACGTCCTTACACAGTGGCCAATCTGGGAAACCCTTGCCAGCTGGTGGCAGGCTTGGCTGTCTGGTCGTCATGGTGATTGCATAGTGCAACGAAATAGTGCAACGACAAGGCGGATCGGGACCCTGAGCGACCGGAGCTTCCTGAGAGTGTGCCTACTTACTATAGCTGGTGATGATTGGACAGTGGCCAGAGTCCCGCTGCCAGGATGTTTGGCAGCCAAAAGCGGGACGTTTCCTGGGACACCATGCAGCCCAGAAGAGAGGACCCCAAATCTGAGAAGCAGTGCTTTTTGGCACCCACCTCGCTACTGCGTAGTGCCGAAGCTTGGCGCGGCTATAGCAGTAATGCCCCACGCACACGATGTAATTACATCTCCCTACGAGTTGCAACGACTCGGAGGGGGAATAGAATTTAAACATCCCCCGCAGTAGCTGTCACCCGGCGCCAAAAAGCCCGGGCACATGGACGACATGTACATCCAAATCTGGGACATGTCCCGGCTAAAGTCAAACATCTGGTCACCGCACCTAATAAAAAGTAAATATGGCAGTCTTCATATGTCTCTCCCCTGCCCTCTGGCTCATTTTAAAAAATAAGTCCCTGAGATATTTCAACCCCATCCCCACCAAAAAAATAAAGAAATAAACCAATTGTAACCTACACAAAAACAATAAAAATGCATCACTAGCCAGTAAGCACTGCAGTGCATAACACATTCCTACACTAAAATCTAGTACCTTGGTTCCTAACATCGCTTTATTTTACTTTACAGAAACCAGTGGAAACGCGCGGTACTCTCTCCGTGTGTCGTCACCCACTGCTGCTGGCACAATCCTCTCTGCCCGTACGCCATGTGGCTTCATCACGCACCTTCACGTGGTGCTACTCAAGTCACATGATTCTTCTAAACCACAGCGTTGCTGGGCGGGTTCGTGACCTCGACTGCTGCGCGCGCTGATTGGACGGCGCGACTCTCCAGCGTCTCTGTAGAGGACGGAGACTCCAGGTAATGTCCTTGTTTCCTGATGTAGGATTGCTATAGGGTTTCTGATTGCTGGCGAGTCTCATCTGATCAACTCACAAGCTGAAAAAGCGGACCTGAACTTAGAACTTTCTCCCTGCTCTAAAAAGATACACAACAGCATAGTAACTTTTAAAGAGAAACATTTCTTTGTTACTGCTCATACAGATACTACAATAAAGCTACAGTGTTTCTATTTCCTGCTTTCATGGAAGCAGACTTATTGTTAACATCCTGTGCTTTGAAATGAGCTTCTCTGTCTTGGCAGTCAGCTGACGGGAGAGATCATATTACAACTTTTGATTAGTCACAGGCTAAACTCTACATATACACAGGGTGCACTTCTATATATGTCTGCTTCCATGAAAGCAGGAAGTAGAATCAGGGCAGATTTATTGCAGGATTTGTATCAGCTGTAACTAAGAAATGTTTTTCTTTAAACGTTATTATGTTGTAGCGTATCTTTTAGAGCAGAGAGGAAGTTCTGAGTTCAGGTCCACTTTAACGTTGCTATTTTAATTGTTTTATGACATCCTCAGATAGTCTGTTTGTGTTTATGTGTGTACATAGACTTTTCTGTTGTCTTTCGAGTCCCTCTAAGGAAAATCTGAATTTGTTGTTGTGCTAAAGAGGAACTGCATTCTGACCATGCATGTCAGTCTTGACAAAATCCTCTTCTTTTTTTTTTTATGATTTATTATCTTTTCTGAATACACTGAAGCCCTCCAAATTTGCCATTCATTCATGGCTATTGCCCATCCATGTCTGTGGTAAGGTGCCCCCCCCAAGCTATACATTACCTGCGCCGGCAGGCGCGAGTCCCCTGGTCTCCGCTGTCTCGTCTCTGGTCTGGGCTCCTCCAGCTTCACTTTACTTCCTGCCGGGGAAGTTTAAACTAGTGATGGGAATTCCGGCTCTTCTCTGAAAATCGGCTCTTCTGAATCGGCTCCCATTAAAGAGCCGGCTCTTACGGCTCTGAATTGGCTCTTCATTAAATATCACTAGACAACACTCAGAATCGGAGTAAAAGCCCTGCCCCTGTCTCCATGACAACTCCAGACTGCTTCTCTGACTGGGGCAATCCCTCCTGCTACTGCTCTGCTCCGCCCCATACACTCCTACAAGCTGCAAGAGGAGGACTACATCTCCCAGCATGCCTCAGCGCCCTTTATTACACAGCAAATCAGAGCTGTGTGGGGCGGCTGAGGCATCGGCTCTTTCAAAACTGAGAACCGGCTCTTGTCGTTCGCAGCAAAGAGCTGGCTCGTTTGCGAACGACCCATCACTAGTTTAAACAGTAGAGGGTGCTCTACTGTTTAAACTTCCTGCCGGGACAGAAAGAAGTGAAGCCTGCTGGAGTCGGAGCCCAGCGCGGAGACGGAGCAGCGGTGACCAGGGGACTCGCGTCGGCCGGAGCAGGTAATGTATTGCATCGGTCGTCAGGCTTTCGAACGCCGCTATCGACGCACTTCCGACCCGCCGGCGATCGAGCGAAATCTTCCGCACGGACAGGAACGACAGGAACAATCTATTTCGGATGGAAATCGATTGTTCGGTCAGCGTTTGTGCAACGATTTCACAGCCGATTCGATCACAGTGATCGTATCCAGGGCTGTGGAGTCGGAGTCGTGGAGTCGGAGTCGTGGAGTCGGGCAATTTTGGGTGCCTGGAGTCGGAGTCGGGAAAAAATGCACCGACTCCGACTCCTAATGAATTTGTAACTGTAATTAAAATAGAAAATATGATCAAATGTTCTATTTCTCACATAATAGTAATTAAAAATAATGTATATATACAGTAATAGCTGTGTTCAGTCCACAAAAATGAAATAAACCAATCAAAATTAGTTACTTGTGCTGCTTCAATAAAGCAGTCCCCGTATTTTTAAGGACAGATATACATATCTGATTGTGACTGTATATATGATGTGTACACAGGAATCTCTTATATATACACTAAATAACATCTATGCTGTAAGAATAAAGCCTGATGTGTAGCCGTGTCACTAATAGAGATGGTCAATGAGATGGAAATAATTCTGCATTGATGCTGATTTATGCAAATGTACGCACTCTCTTTGCTCATGAAATCAAATAATTTGATATGTTGTTAAAATTTGGTTTGGTGACTACAAATGAAAGGGTAACTGAGACGGATGAAAAGTAAAGTTTTATACATACCTGGGGCTTCCTCCAGCCCCCTTCAGGCTAATCAGTCCCTCGCTGTCCTCCACCACCCGGATCTTCTGCTATGAGTCCTGGTAATTCAGCCAGTCAGCGCTGTCCGGCCGCATGCCACTCCCACAGCCAGGAACATTCTGCACCTGCGCAATAGTGCTGCACAGGTGTAGTATGCTCCTGGCGGCGGAGTGTGTGCATGCGCACTACACCAGACTGGCTCAAGTACCTGGACTCATAGCAGAAGATGCAGGTGGTGGAGGAGGACAACGAGGGACTGATTATCCTTAAGGCGGCTGGAGGAAGCCCCAGGTATGTATAAAACTTTAATTTCATCTGTATCAGGTTTACCTTGTTACACAGTAGTACTATACTCTACATATGCACTCCCCACAGAGCTGCAGGGAATCCACTGAGAATGCTGTGCACATTGAACACAGAGGTGTTGTCTGTTTACAATCTCCTCATTCCCCTGCAGAGTACCTGCACATCATTCTTACATGTACCCACACTTACATTGCCTAGGGCCTGATAGATGTTCTTTGTTCCGGTTTGTACCTTTTACAAGTACTCTTACCAAGGACTAGTTTTAGTCTAAAGGGAATAAATATAGTAGTCTACATATCCTTCTCACTTCAGTTGTCTTGTAAAATTCCTAAGCGTTGGCAGTTAAGAGACGAATTTCATGTTACATACTTTTAATCAACAAAATTGTAATATGCAAATTAGAGGAGTCGGTGGATTTTTGGACCGACTCCACAGCCCTAATCGTATCGGCAGGAAAATCGGTAAGGCCCCTTTACACTTACACTCCCATCAGCAATTTAAGCAAGAAGTTTTGAATCAGCAACTTAAAGTGAACCAGAGATGGTTCACTAGTGCTAAGTTATACTTACCTGGGACTTTCTCCAGCCCCATGCGTACCATAGCCTTCCTCGCAGTTCTCAGCCCCTCCATTATGCCACTACAACTCCTGGTAAGCCCAGGCAGTCGTGGGCTTCTGCGCATGCGCGCACCCCTGGAGCGTCCTCGCAGTAGTACTGCACAGAACGTTCCAGGGGGCGAAGGCGCGTGGCTGAGCCGCGCATACACAGAAGGCCTCAACTGGTGATGACTGACCTGATTACCAGGAGTTATAGCTCCAGAACAGAGGGGCTGAGGAGGATGGGGAGGGAAACCACGATGCTCATGGGGCTGGAGGAAGCCCCAGGTAAGTATAAATTAGCAATAATATACCATATCTGGTACACTTTAAGCTCATCAATCTTACTCGAAAGGCTTCGAGCATGGGTTAGCATGCGTTTTATGTTATTACCATCACACTTTAAGTACAACTGTAGTGAGAGGTATTTGAAGGCTGCCATATTTATTTCCTTTTGAGAAATACCAGTTTCCTGGCAGCCCAACTAAGCAGTTGAAGGTTTAGTCCTCCAAGGTTCCCATTATCTGTCTACTCTGCTTAATCCCACTGTACTGTACTTTTTAATCCCGCCCCCAGGTACTACTTTAGCAGTGAAAATAAACTGATACGATTAATGATTGTATCTATAGTCCTAATCCTAAATAGTACTTTACTGGAATCCAACAGTCTCATTGTGTGTTTAACCACCCTGGCGTTCTATTTATTGCGGCCGTGCAGCCGTGGGTGGCTTTTTAAAAAAAAATTGGTTTAACTTAGTGTAGCTACACTTTCTTCCCCTACCCAGCCCCCCCCCCCCCCCCTCCGATCGCTGCCGGCGATATTTACCGGGCCGCAATGGCCGAGACTTCCGCCATAGCTTCAGGCGTTGCTATCGCGACAATCGGGCATGACGTTTAACGTCATGCGCCGCTCCGATCGCCAACCACACCAACCCCTGAAGGCTATGGAGAGGCTGCGCCGGCGATCGGGGGATCAGAGCGGGCCAGCGGCAATCGGAGGGGTGATGTAGCTAGCCAAGTGCTAGCTACACCCCCTCCGAAAATTTTGTAAAAAAAAAAAGACCCTCTAGGGCCAGTGAAATCCACCACGGCGGTAATGGAGGAGCTGAGCTCGTCATTACCGCCAAGGTGGTTAAAAGTTAAAAAATGTAGTGTTTATCTGCCATGAAAGTTGTATGCTTGTAAGTAATTATCAGTAAAAAGAAAATTGAAAAAAAAAAACCAGAAAAATTGGAGGAAGAGCAAGGGATACATCATTTGATAGGTTCCTCACACGTGCTACAGGATCGCTGTACTTCAGTAAGTTTGAGTGGCATACCCTGGGCAGAATCATAAAAAAAACATATACCGTATGCAACATGTACAGCCAGGGGCCCCTATGAAACACAGGTCCTGGGGCAGAGGGAAATTAAGAATTTTCATCAAACATTTTAATGTTGTCACTAGCATGTGATGAGTAGGTGTACTAACAGTGCAGTACATATGTAACTTTTGTGCATCTTCAACTCCTCACTCGTTGTTATTCTCTATATAAAGAAGTTGACATTAGTACAAATGTAACATATGTAAGCCAGCCAAGTATCTCAGAGTAGTGCAAATAAAGTATGTAGTCTCTCAGGTTGGCAGATAAGTGGAATGTGATGCTGGGCATACACAGCAGTGTATTTTCTTATTAATCGAGCCACTGATGGCTCAATTGATAATTTCCGACGTATCCGATCACCGCGTGGATCAATTCCCGGCTCAATCCCTTTTGGTGGACAGTGGGAAAAAACAAAGCGCTGAAAAGGCAGTGCCCGCGGGGACGAGTGGGAATCAATCCGCGGGGACGCGCTGGCTCGATATCGGCGCATTATCGCGCTGTGTATGCCCAGCATAAGGATACTTATCTTAAAGGGGAACTGAAGAGAGAGGTATATGGAGGCTGTCATGTGTATTTCCTTTTAATCAATACCAGTTGCCTGGCAGCCCTGCTGGTCTATTTCTCTGCAGTAGTATCTGATTAAAACCAGAAACAAGCATGCAGCTAGTCTTGTCAGATCAGACTTATAAGTCTGAACCACTGAAACACCTGATCTGCTGCATGCTTGTTCAGGGGCTATGGCTAATAGTATTAGAGGCAGAGGATCAGCAGGACTGCCAGGCAACTGGTATTGTCTAAAAGGAAATAAACATGACAGCCTCCATATACTTCTCTCTTCAGTTCCCCTTTAATCAGGATTGTTCCTGAAACACCTAGGAACGCATCTATTAACCTCCTTGGCGGTATCCCGAGTCAGGCTTGGGGTGGAAAAAAGAAGCCAGGAGCAGTAATCCCGAGCCTGACTCGTCCTTTGAGGTTCTGCATCCTTCGGGTGAGATTGCCACTTGTCGTCATAACAACAGACTATGATCTCAATACAGGGTTACAGCACCACCCGGAATACGGAGGGAGAACTGCAGTGCTGGATCCCAGGAAGGTGACTATCGTGCTGGGGCTGCGCCAGACTCTCTAGCAGCATGATTTATTCCTGGTTTTAGGGTCTAAAGGCATGCAAAAAAAATTGCACCGCTTTTAGTCCCTAAAATCCGGAAAGAATCCTACCGCCAGGGGAGTTAAATGGCTTCACATCATCTGCATAGTTGTTGTTGCAAAACCTGTATGCTGGGCATTCCTTGCTTGCTACTAGTAATAGTCAATTAAAATACATGTAAACACACACAAATAAGAAGTATGTTTCTTTCAGAGTGAAATGAGCCATAAATGACTTCTCTCCTATGTTGCTGTCACTAAGGGCCCATTTACACTTAATCAGTTGGTGTGCATTAGTGTGCGTTAGTACGCGTTTTTTCCATAGCAGTGCATTGTGAAAAAGATTTCAGTTAAAACGCGTTAAGTGTGAAAGGTGCCATAGGAAAACATGGGCATTACTTTGAAAATTCGTTTTCTTTTAGTTATAACTGAGAGCAACTGATTAAGTAAACAGGGCCTTACAGTAGGGAGTATAAAGCTGACATAACCGACAGGTTTTGGACCAGCTCATCTGCTCATGGGGGATTCTCAGCATGACCTTTATTCTTTATCAAGATACTCCCTGAAAAAGATTTATACAAAGATGCTGGCCAGCTTTCCTGCTCGCCATACGAAGCAACTGCCATTCACTAAGTGCTTTAGAAAATACAGAAAACCCTGAGAGCCCCCCATGAGGAGATTGGCTAGTGCAAAACCTGCCGCTTCTGTCAGATTTCTACTACCTACTATAAGTGACAGCAGCATAGGAGAAAAGTAATTTATGGCTCATTTTACTCTGGAAGAAACATACTTCTTATTTGTATGTGTTTACATATATTTTACATTTTAAGACTTTCACAACAGTGGTCCTTTAATAACTTGCTTTAAAAAGCAAATATCTTAACTGGCAGGTAGGCACTAGGCAACAGTTGTCGGTGTGGGTTTAGATCCACTTTAACATTTTGAAAAAGCATAGCCATCTACTGTATTGAATGGCTTAATATATTATTGTAAGTACAAAGTACTGATTAATTTGCTTCTATATATAGGTTGACTGCTGAACTTAATGATGGATCCAACACACAGAGAGCTACTCAGATCACTTCGTCTGGAATTATGCTCCCAGGGTCTGGCAGATGGACTTGTACCCCAATATCTTTTTCAAGAAGGTATCATCACATCTGAACAGCTGGATGAAATATGTGCGCAATCTACCAGTTATAGAAGAGCAATGAAACTTCTAGATATTCTACCCACTCGGGGACCAAAGGCTTTTGACGTTTTCTTTGAGTCATTAAACGAATTCCCATGGGTAAAAGAAAATTTACAGCAACACTACAAGAAGGGCACCAATTCACCAGTAGGAAAATCTGTGGAACTCCCTGCTAACATTCTGAGAACCTGTCCAAATGATAAGCAACTGAACCTTCTAGCAGGGAAATTGGGTTCTGAATGGGAACAGGTTCTTCTTCATCTGGGACTAGACCATGTTGAACTGGACAGATGTAAAGTACAGCATCCTAACAATCTGCACTCACAAATCATGGAAGGCTTGATAAAGTGGAAACAATATATGGGTTGTAATGCAACTGTACAGAGATTGTGGGAAGCTTTAGAAGCTACTAATGTGGATCCTTCAATATTACTTGCGATTCTGCAATAGCCTATACCTTCCTAGGGACAGTCAATAATGACACATATTTTTGAGAACAATTAACAGTGAAATATATTCATATTTTTCAGCATATAAGACACACCTAGGTTTAGAGGGCAAAAACTAGGGAGAAAAAAAACCATGCCAAACCTGGTGCATCCAGGAGCATCTTGTAAAGGTTTTCCCCAATTATTGTCCACCATGTGTCCCCTTCTGTCCCTGTGTCCTCCTTTGCTTCCCCTGTGTGTCCTCATTTACCCCCTTCTGTCCCCGTGTCATCCTTCTGTCCCCGTGTCATCCTCCGGCCCCGTGTGTTCTCCTTTGCCCCGTGTGTCTCCTTCTGTCCCCGTGTCCTCCTCTGGTCCCGGTGTGTCCTCCTGTGTTTCCCTCTTCTGTCCCCTGCTCCCCCTTTCCTCCTACGCTTTCCCTGTGTAAATATAAGTAGTGGCAGGTGGCGTGGCTCGCCTAATTAACTGTTCCAGGGGCGACCTCTCTTCTCCTTCACTGCACGTCTAGTGCTGTCTTCTGCTTATTGCATCATAAGCCTGCTGCTACGTATTGCTTGCTGCTAGTTATAGTTACACAGTGGAAGCGGAGGAGATGGGGGGACAGAGGAGGACACAGGGATGATACAGGGAGTCCTCAACGTCGTGGTGGGTCGATGGCTCCTATCGGTGGGTGTTCGTAAGTCTGGTACTCCCTGTTTTTGGCATATAAGACGCAAGGACTTTTTCCTCCCCATTTTTGGGGGAGAAAAAGTGCGTCTTATATGCCAAAAAATATGGTAACTGATTTCATCAGAGTTACAGATTGCCCAGCAAGCTTATGGTGAATCAGATCTCTTAGGAGTGTGGAAGGGGCTGAAAGAGATGAAAAAGCTGTCTTACTAAAAAGCTATGCAAAACAGAAGTTTGCCTTGTAAAAACAGAAGATATTTGTGATTATTCAGGTTGGAGAGAGTTCTGAGGTCTCCCACAATGCATCACTGCTGAATATGCATATTTTTGTTGTCCCTAACAGCTAAACACACCTCCAAAACCGTTTGAATGCACTGATGAGGATCAACCAATCTGAAACCGTCTCAATTCATGTTGGATTAGTTTGGCTCTGTAATATTAGCAAGCTGACACATCATTGCATTCCAGCGGTGTTTAGCTTTCAGAGGCAATAAAGCAATAATTTGCATATTCAGCAGTGGTGCATTGTGGGACACCACAGAGCTCACTCCAACCTGAATAATCAGAAATACCTTCTGTCTTAAGAAGGCAAACTTCTGTTTTGATCTGATCAGGTAATTGATTGGTTTATCGCAATCATATGAAAGCATCACTTCTGCTTCGCAAAAATCAAGCCCCTCCTCCCCCCAGAAGATCTGCCAACATAGTTCATGACTTCATTACATCCTGACTGGACTATATTGTAATTCTCTCTACACCGGCCTTCCAAAAAAGGACTTGTACCGCCTACAGCTGTTACAGAATACTGCTAAAAACTGTTAACCACTTCAGCCTACAGTGTCGTTTCACCTTATGCATCCGAGCAACGTTCACCTCACATTCATTCACCAATAACTTTATCACTACTTATCACAATTAATTGATCTATATCTTGATTTTTCTGTTTTTCCGCCACCAATTAGGCTTTCTTTGGGTGGTACATTTTGCTAAGAATTATTTTTTTCTAAATGCATTTTAACGGGAATATTAAGAAAATAAATGGAAAAAAATCATTATTTCTCAGTTTTCAGCCATTACAGCTTTAAAATACTACATGCTACCATAATTAAAACCTAAGTATTTTATTTGCCCATTTGTGCAGGAACAGAATTGTGATAGACATAATTTAAATGGTGTAATAACACCATTTAAATTATGGCCCTATCACAATGTGTGGCGCCAATATTTTATTTGGAAATAAAGGTGCATTTTTTTCAATTTGCATCCATCACTATTTACAAGCTTATCATTTCATTTAAAAAAAAGTATAGTCATACCCTCGCTTGACTTGCGTATTAAAAAAGTTCAGACCCTTAGGTAACTATTTGTTGTGTGGTGTTTTTTTTGTTTTTTTTTAATTAATTTTTTTTTATTTTTATAAATTTGATTTCGTTTTTTTCAGAGTGAGGAGGTAAACAAGGGATTTTAAATTAAATTTATTGTGTATATTACAAAAAAAATGTAGATGTAGTTTTACTATTTGGCCACAAGATGGCCACACTGAGTTTTTGATTTTCCATCCTGAAACGAGAGCTCTCGCTTGCAGGAACAGAAGGGGTGACGTGGGACACAGAAAAATCGAGGCTTTCCGGAGAAAGCAGTCGTTTTTTCTTAGGGGAACACAGATCAATGAATGGGATCTGTATTCCCATACAGTGATCAGAGGGGCAGTGAATGGCGGCCGGAGCGCGCGCACGGCCCCGCAGCAGCTGTGTAGTCTTTCTGGACAGATATATACGTTCAGATAGATTGAAGTGGTTATCCAACCAACCCCGTCACTGCCACATAACACCGGTCCTGCACTCCCTTCACTGGCTACCTATAAAATGGAGGATCCTATGCAAGATCGACCAACTGAAATTTAATTCGCAACATAATCTGGGTCCTGGATACATGAAAGAAATGTTGCGGTAATCCCTGCAATCTCAGATCCACAGGTTCTAATAATCTAGTCATACCCAGATTCCACCTGACACCTGAAAACTTTAGGTCACAGAGCTTTCTGTCATGCTGCTCCTACATTATGGAACTCCTTACCTCAGCAGATCAGTACAGCTCCATCTCTGGACGTGTTTAAATCCAGACTGAACCCCCCCCCCCCTGTTTAGTCGGGCCTCTTTTCTGCAGTTGAACTGGGCTCAGCAAGCAGTTACTAGGCAGCAGTGAGCAGGTGTGAGAGTTTGAGAGGCATTTCACTGCCTATCAACTGCCAATGGAAAAGAGGCCTCAGGCATTTGCAGAAGTATCATTTTGATGTGTTAATAACTTATCCTACAACCAATTACTGAATCTGAGAGAGCCTAAGCGCTTTGAGGCCTATGGGAGAAAAGCGCAATGGAAATGTTATGTTTTAACTGACAGAAAGCAGAAGTGACTGCAACCAGTTGTTTAGAGACTAAAGCATCAATTTATATTTAGGGTTGTCACCTGAAGTGACTGTTCTTGATTATTGTAGATGATAGTTTATCAGAGATCCCTGTACAAACAGCCTGCTCAACTCTATGCCAAGCAGCCTATTCTGCCATAAGCTAGCTGAGGTTGCTCATTGTTTTATAGAATGGCTGATCCCCCAGAGAAGAGGCCACTAGCATCAGGGCTACTGCTACGCAAACTAAATAATTACCCGAAATGATTGCAAAGAACTGTTTTCAATAACAAAAATCTAATGTATGTATATTGATTTGAAAATATAGGTGAAACTTGAAACATTTTAACCACTTTACCCCCGCGCGTACGTATTTCTCCGCCCCTTTTTCCATCCTTTAACAACCAGGGACGGAGAAATACGTACTTTCCGCGTTCCCGACGCTGTCCGCGCTCCCGCTCGTAAACACGCCGCCCGCCGCTAGTAAACCCGCCGCCGCCCGCTCGCCCAGAGATCAATGAACGGGAAAATCCATTCCCGTTCGTTGATCTAAGCCCCGCAATGATCCGCTGCTCTCCTATGGGCAGCGCGATCATTGTGAGAAAAAACTCACGTGTCCAGCCTCATTATACTTCCTCCAAGCTTCCGGAAGGAAGCTTGCAGGTCGCATTAAAACAAAAAGTTACTGTGGCCATCTTGTGGCCAAATAGTAAACTACACCCTACACATTTTTCACATACAAATAAATGACTTTTACACATAAAATTAACTCATTACCTCCCACACTCCCCATTTTTTTTTTTTTTTTTGTAATTAAAAAAAAAATTAAAAAATTTACAATTAAAAAAATACATAAATAGTTACCTTAGGGACTGAACTTTTTAAATATTTATGTCAAGAGGGTATAACACTGTTACTTTATAAACTATGGGCTTGTAATTAGGGATGGACGCAAAAATGAAAAAAATGCACCTTTATTTCCAAATAAAATATTGGTGCCAAACATTGTGATAGGGACATAATTTAAATGGTTTTATAACCGGGACAAAATGGCAAATACATTTCATGGGTTTTAATTACAGTAGCATGCATTATTTAAAAACTATAATGGCCGAAAACTGAAAAATAATTATTTTTTTCCCCACTATTTTCCCATTAAAACACATTTAGAAAAAAATAATTCTTGGCATAATGTCCCACCTAAAGAAAGCCTAATTGGTGGCGGAAAAAACAAGATATAGTTCATTTCATTGCGATAAGTAATGATAAAGTTATAGACGAATGAATGGAAGGAGCGCTGAAAGGTGAAAATTGCTCTGGTGCTCAGGGGGTAAAACCCCTCAGTGGTGAAGTGGTTAATATTGTGCAAAAGTCAGTTTATTTCAGTAATTCACCTTTAAAGAAAACTTGAACTGAACTTTAAAAGTCAAAATAAACATACACAAGTCATACATGCCTCCTGTATAGTGTACTCCTCAATCTATTTTTCCTCTCCTGCGTCCTGTTTGTCCACTGTGATCAATGGAATTCTCCGTCCTCCATTTTGAAAATGGCCATTACCCCATAACAGCTTCCTGGTCAGCACACTTAAACTGTAACATCGCCCACTTGAGCCATAGGGAAACATGGACACATCAGTTCTCCTCTCAGCTGTAACTGACAGCAACTGATATATAACTGACAGCAACTGATATATTTCAGTCCTGACAAAATGTTGTCAGAACTGGAAGGGATCACTGTAAGAAGAAAACTGTGAGCTTCTGAGAGGAACTGATGGCAAGGTAACTATGTAATGTTCATTTGAAGTTACCTCATGTGTTTATTTTAAATAATTTTACTCAGTACAGGTTCTTTTTAAGGCTACTTACACACTAAGACGTTGCGTTAGGTGCTGCGTTAAGGTCGCATAACGTGCACCTAATGCAACGCATGGTGGTGGTGGCAGAGGACGTTAGCAAAGAGCCGCGTTAAGTGGCTCTTTGATGCGGCTGTGATGCGTATTATAGTACGCATGCGCTGGTGGAGACCACGTGAGCGGAACACTCCGCATCACGTGGTCCCGCCAGTGACGTCAGCACAGTGCAGTGAATATTAATTAGCCATGTGGCTAATCACTGCACAAGCAGGCTAACGCGGCAAAGCCGCTCTAACGCTATAGCATGCTGCACTCCAAGATTGACGTGCAGCGTTACAATGTAACGCAACGTGGGCACTGTGAACAGCCCATTGCAATTTCATTACTGTGCGTTGGGGAGCGTTACAGGCTGCACTAACGAGCGCCTGTAACGTCTTACTGTGAAAGCAGCCTAAAAGGTGAAACTAATATATGAAATAGGAACCCTTTGCAGGTGTTTTGGATGAATTAGCTGATTAGAGTCTGTCACTTTGAGCCCAGAATATTGAACCTTTTCACAATATTGTAATGGTGTGAGATTTTGGGGTTCTTATAAGCTGCAAGCCATAATCATCAAAACTATAACAATTAAAGGCTTGAAATATCTCACTTTGAATGTAATGAGTCTATTTCATATATTAGTTTCACCTTTTAAAAGTAAACCTGAGACGAAAGGGTGTAAAAGTTTTATACATACCTGGGGCGTCCACCAGCCCCCTCCACACACATTGATCCCTCGCCAGCTTCCTCATCCGCCTCCTGGATGCTTCGGTAAATACCCTGCTTCCTTCAGCCAATTGGCACAGCCTGTCTCCCTTGCCGTCTTCCTCCGCCTCCTCATTCGCCCAGTAAAACTAGCCAACTGGCTCAGCTAACTGCTTCAACTTGGCCGATTGAGGAGGAAGATGGCATGGAAGCGATCGGTGCAGAGGGGGTGGGAGGATGCCCCAGGTATGTATAAAACTTATTTCTTTATGTCTTAGGTTTCCTTTAAGGTACTTAGAGTAAAACTTTTATAACCTTAAAGAGACTCTGTAACATGAAAAACATCCCCTGGGGGGTACTCACCTCGGGTGGGGGAAGCCTCGGGATCCTAATGAGGCTTCCCACGCCGTCCTCTGTCCCACGGGGGTCTCGCCGCAGCCCTCCGAACAGCCGGCGACTGTGCCGACTGTCAGTTCAATATTTACCTTTGCTGGCTCCAGCGGGGGCGCTGTGGCGACTTTCGGCACGGAAATAGACGGAAATACCCGATCTCCGTCGGGTCCGCTCTACTGCGCAGGCGCCGGAAACTTGCGCCTGCGCAGTAGAGCGGACCCGACGGCGATCGGGTATTTCCGCCTACTTCAGAGCCGACAGCCGTCAGAGCGCCTGCGCAGGAGCCGGGAAGGTAAATATTGCGTCACCGCTGTACGGAGTGCTACAGCGAGACCCCCGAGGGACGCAGGACGGCGTGGGAAGCCTCATTAGGATCCTGAGGCTTCCCCCACCCGAGGTGAGTACCCCCCAGGGGCCGTTTTGTCGTTACAGTTCCTCTTTAAGTCTTGGGTACATATTAACTCTTTCACCATTGTAAAGCATTTGTTACCTATTTTACTGGTTCCGCCATTAATGTGCCTGTCTACACTTGTTAACTATGTAACCAAGTTGGACCTATTTGTATATTCAATGTCTACATATGCCAACCTGCGTATGTGCTGCCTTTTTCCTTCTGTGTTTCTTTGATTTTGTCTTGACTGCATATTCAATAAAGTTTTTTTTTTTTTTCAACTTATACCTTTGTATATAATTGTTGACCATGTCAATGTTGTAAACATGAAATGAAAATGGGTAGCTTATCATTTAAAGAGAGTCTGAAGCGAGAATAAATCTCGCTTCAGACCTCATAGTCAGCAGGGGCATGTGTGCCCCTGCTAAAACGCCGCTATCCCGCGGCTTAACGGGGGTCCCTTCACCCCCAAATCCACTCCGTACATCGCGGAATCTCTTCTGCATTGGGGCAGGGCTAACCGCCGCAGCCCTGCCTCATGCGCGTCTATCAGACGCGTACCTCCGCCTCTCTCCTGCCCCCCTCAGTCTTCCTTCACTGAAAGGGGCGGGGGAGAGGCGGCGATGCACGTCTGATAGACGCGCTGAGAGGCAGGGCTGCAGCCATTAGCCCTGCCTCCAGGAAGAGCAAAATCTACGACCAAGTTGGTCGTTGATTTTGCAGGTGGGGGGTGAAGGGACCCCCGTTTAGCCGCGGGATAGCGGCGTTTTAGGGTACACGTGCCCCTGCTAACTATGAGCTCAGCGAGAATTATTCTCGCTTCAGTGTGTCTTTAATCAGGATTTTCTCCTCCCTGGCCCCCTCCGCTGTCGGCTCCGGTAAGGCACGAACTTTGGGTGAAGTCGCTAGTGCTCGCCCCTGGCCGCCTTAAGAGCCCTGCGCATGAGCCATTCAGTCTTTAGGGCTTCCACGGTGGTCGGCACTATGATGTGAAGGCTATGCAGAGGGGACGAGTGCGCTTGATTTCACCCAAAGTCGGCGCATTACCGGAGTCCCCAGTGGGACAGAAGAGAGGATGCTGTGGACCCCACAGGCTTCGGTGGGCTGGAGGAAGCTCCCAGTAAGTCCAGTTTTTTTTTTTTTTTTCATGTTCATGGTCCCTTTTTAAAGAGACACTGAATCGAAAAAAAAATTATGATATAATGAATTGGTTGTGTTGTAATTACTAGAACATTAGTAGCAGATAAAATAGTCTCATTTTTATTTTCAGTTATATAGTGTTTTTTTATAACGTTGCATCATTCTCTAATATTTGCAGTTTACACACTACTCAGCATTCTAAATTATTTTACAGAGCAGGCCAGTGAACTTTTGAACTGTCCTCTTCAGGGAAAATTAAAAATACAGTGACTGACAGTTGAGATAACAAGCTTCAGAAGACAGAGCTCTCTACGACTTTGAAAGTCGTGGAGCTCATTGGCTCTTTTGCACATATAACAACTGGAGTTTCTTAAAGCGGACCCAAACCAAACATTTTTTGAATTCAAAATATTTAGTTACACGACTCTGACACATACAAAGATGAATAAACACTCCTTCAAGCCTATGAGCATTTCAGTGCATGCTTTTCACCCTTCTCTTATCATAACTAGGGTTATACAGGTGGCAGCCATTAGCAATTCCTCCTTTGCCGAGCACCACCTACTCCACCAGTTTGCCGGATTTTGTCCCGGCAATATGAAAGGATGGAGGGGTTTCTCCAATAAATGTAAAATATTTTATATTTGTCATCATGCAGCTGAAAAAAAAAATGCTATTTATTATTATAATTTAGAAAATAGATTTTATTTCTGAAATCTTGTATTTTTAATTTGGGTCCACTGTAAGGGCTGGAACCGACAAGGGCGATTTTGAGAGCATTTTTGGAGCGTTACAGAACGCTAGCGTTTTGCCAAAACGCTCAGCTAATGTAAATGGATGGGGCAACTTCCACTGGAGCGTTTGCGATTCCTCAAATCGCAAACGCAGGACATGCAGCATTTTGGGAGCGTTAGCGCTTCAATGTAAAGTATATGAAAACTGGCGTAATCGCTCATCAAAACCTGCATGGAGCGATTTTGCTAGCGTTTTAACGTTACCACACACTGTAACAAAATTAAAATTAATTGAAAGGACTAATCAGACTTTAAACCGCTAATCGCTACACAATCGCTGGCAAATTGATACACTTTGTAAAATCACTTCCTAAAACCCTCATGAAATCGCTTACAAACTGCTCATACAAAATGCTAGAGCTTGCGATTAGCGATAGCGTTTTGCAGTGGGTTCCAGGCCTTAGGCAGTGTTCCTTTTTGTGCTTTTTCACTGTAAGGGTTAATAATGTATGCGAATTATACTGTCTCTTCAGTCAGACCATAGTTTCACTCTAAGGGCTGGTGCACACCAAAAACCGCTAGCAGATCCGCAAAACGCTAGCAGATTTTTAAACGCTTTCTTATTTTTCTGCAGCGTTTCTGCTAGCGTTTTGCGGTTTTGTGTAGCGGTTTTGGTATAGTAGATTTCATGTATTGTTACAGTAAAGCTGTTACTGAACAGCTACTGTAACAAAAAACGCCTGGCAAACCGCTCTGAAGTGCCGTTTTTCAGAGCGGTTTGCGGTTTTCCTATACTTAACATTGAGGCAGAAACGCATCCGCAATCCAAAATCTGCAGCAGCCCGGGAGTATGCGTTTCTGCAAAACGCCTCCCGCTCTGGTGTGCACCAGCCCATTGAAATACATTACCCTAGCGGATCCGCACCCGCAAGCAGATCGCAAACCGCAGCGGAAACGCTCTGGTGTGCACTAGGCCTCACTGATAAGTAATTGCAAGCCATACAACTCTTGAATGGCAGAATACCACTTCTGAGTGCAGGGAACAGATGAAAATAGGTCAGTAGCTGGGGACCAATAAAAGACTGTCATTCAACTGAAACAAAAACTTACATTTTTAGCTTTCAAACACAAAATAAAACTGGAATTTTAGGAAAGCCCTATTTAGGAGTAGGACTATAGATACAATTGTTTATCTAATCCGTTTATTTTCAGTCCAAGTTTACATTAAAGAGAAAAAGCGAAAAAAAATTATGGATGATTTGTTTGTGTAGTACAGCTAAGAAATAAAACATTAGGAGCAGAGACATAAGTCTAATATTGTTTCCAGTACAGGAAGAGTTAGGCCAGAGACCCACTAGAAGCGCTTTCTAAGCGCTAGTGATTTGAAAAAGCTCTTGTTAATGCAATGCTATGGGGGATTTTTATAAAATCACATTGCTCTAAGGCCCGGTTCACATTAGCGTTCACTATCCGGATTTTCCGCATCTGATCCGGACCGTATACTGTACAAACGGAACGTACGTTCCGCATAGCAATGTAAAGTCTATGCGGACGTTCACACGCGTCCGTTCCGTACGTACCGGAACCGGATCGGATCCGGACTCTTTTCCAACATGCGCTATTTTTTGGGTCCGGATCTCCGGCCCACGCACCCGGACCGGAGCCGGACCTAAACCTGACAGCACCATCTGGAACACAGAAACCAATGGGAAACGGAAGGCACAGAACACACTGCCTACAAAAAACTGACATTCTACCCCACTTCCTATGCGTATCCAAGCGGCCATTTCGGATGGGGACACATGGGCCAAGCATGTCTGGAGTGAAGCAGCAGTGACAGACGTGCTGGAGCTGTTTGGCAGAATGTCGGAGGTGGAGGTGAGGCCTACAGCGGAGGAACCTGATTCTACAGGTGCACCAGGTGCACCTTCTGCTGACCCCAACATTTTTTTCTTAGAATTTCGCTATTTTTTGCCCACGGATCCGGATGGCAGCCTGATGCAAACGGACCGGATCCGGATCGGAACCTTACGGTTCCGATCCGGATCAGGTCCTGATCCGATCAGGATCCGGTCCGTTTGCATGGCAAAACGCAAGTGTGAACAGGGCCTAATAGGGTCACACCCATAGCATTACATTAGCAAGAGCATTTCAAATCACAAAGCGCTCAGAAAATCTCTCCTAGTGGGTTTCTGGCCTAAACCTGGGTAGGACTTGATTGGTCACTTTTCAAGCTGCATATATTTACATACAATTTGCATAAACTCTGATGGTAATCAGCAAAATCAGGATGAAAGAATCGGTAACCAAACCAACGTGCATAAATAACCATGTGCAGTCTGAGGCCTCTTTTCTAAGGACTGTTGAGCTGTGTGCTCAGCAAGCAGTTACCAGGTAGCAATGAGCAGATACCAGGCAGCAACAAGCAGTTACCAGGTAGCAGTGAGAGTTTGATAGGCATTTCACTGCCTATCAACAGTCCGTGGAAAAGAGGCCTGAAAAGCCATATTAAAACACCAATAAGATTGAGAACACAAAAAACAAGTGAACCTGGAAACTGAGTAAGGCCTGGTGCACACCAAAGCAGATCCGCAAAATGCTAGCAGATTTTGAAACGCTTTTTCTTATTTTTCTATGGCGTTTTGCTAGCGTTTTGCGGATTGCTGCAGCGGATTTCAGTATAGTACATTTCATATATTGTTACAGTAAAGCTGTTACTGAACAGCTTCTGTAACAAAAACGCCGGCAAAACCGCTCTGAACAGGCGTTTTTCAGAGCGGTTTGCGTTTTTCCTATACTTAACATTGAGGCAGAAACGCATCCGAAATCCAAAAAATGCCTCACCCCAGCATTTTTCGTTTCTGCAAAACGCCTCCCGCTCTGGTGTGCACCACCCCATTGAGATACATTGACCAAGCGGATCCGCAGCCGCAAGCGGCTGCAGAAACGCTGAAAAAGCCGCTCGATGTGCACCAGCCTGAAGAGATGAGAGGCTGCAGGGTAGCTTACCAGAAGTAGGAAGACAGGGATGCAGGGAGACCACGCTAGCACACACCACGCTAGTCCAACTAGTTTAGTTCAGGCTCTTTAACCATCCCTCTGCACACACACCTAACCCTACCTACTCCCTGCTGCATGCCTAGTTAACTGATTTACTACTGAGCACTGTGTATAAACAGCGCATTGCTGTCAGTTGTCGGCTGAAGTGCCGCTTATACACAGGGCTCTGTAAATGCAGCCCCACCTTCCCTGGCGGTAATATCCCAAGGGACCCGGCACTACTCTGAGAACAGCTCATAGCTAGTTAGAAAGGTACTTATCCGTTAGCTGGGCACATCCGGCAGGTAACGACAAAACTCCACCAGAGTTACATCTTTCCCTACTATCCATGTCGGCCTGGAGGGGGAATAGTAATTAGCGCCACCTGCTGGATGCGCCCGGCTAACGGATAAGTACCGTTAGAAAAAAAAAGGAATTTTTTTTAAATAAAGTGTAAAAGGGGTTTTAGGCCTGGTGCACACCAAAAACCGCTAGCAGATCCGCAAAATGCTAGCAGATTTTGAAACGTTTTTTGTTATTTTTCTGCAGCGTTTCAGCTAGCGTTTTGCGGTTTTGTGTAGCGGTTTTGGTATAGTAGATTTCCTGTATTGTTACAGTAAAGCTGCTACTGAACAGCTACTGTAACAAAAAACGCCTGGCAAACCGCTCTGAAGTGCCGTTTTTCAGAGCGGTTTGCGTTTTTCCTATACTTAACATTGAGGCAGAAACGCATCCGCAATCCAAAATCTGCAGCAGCCCGGGAGTATGCGTTTCTGCAAAACGCCTCCCGCTCTGGTGTGCACCAGCCCATTGAAATACATTACCCAAGCGTATCCGCAGCCGCAAGCGGATCGCAAACTGCAGCCGAACCGCTCTGGTGTGCACTAGGCCTTAGTGTAGATTGTGCCTGATTATACTGTATATACTTAGTAGTAGTAGTAGTAGTAGTATATTCATAATGGAACATGGAGTAATATGAATTTAGTCAGTATACTCACTAAGCTCTGAGGACAATACTGGAACTAAATACAGTAAAAACCTGAAGTCATATGGAGTCTGATATATTTATTTCCCTTTAAACAATGCACATTGCTTGTCTGTCCTGCTGATCCTCTGCCTCTGATACTTTTAGCCTTAAAGTGACACTTAAGATTAAAAAAAAAAAAAATGAGTTACTCACCTGGGGCTTCCCTCAGCCCCCTGCAGCTGATCGGTGCCCACGTAGAGTCGCTCCGATCCTCCTGTCCCCGCTGGCGGCTACTAGATATTGTGGCTGGGAACGCGAAGAATCACTCGCGTTCCCAGCCTGTCGGCGGCTAACGGCGAAACCGGAAGTAGCCGCCGGCAGGGACGGGAGGAACAGAGCGACTCTACGTGGGCACCGATCAGCTGCAGGGGGCTGAGGGAACTCATTTTTTTTTCAGGCTTAAGGTTCACTTTAAGGTGGCCAAACACCATGCAATCTGACTGTACAATCAATCACCAATTTTAGACTAACTGAAAAATATATCCAAGTCACAGTGAATCTATTGGTGCTATACTACATGCGGGGCTGTGGAGTCAGAGTTGAGGAGTCGGAGCAATTTAGGGTACCTGGAGTCGGAGTTGGAATTGAAGTTGGTGGTTTCATAAACTGAGGAGTGGGATACTCAAAATGGCTCAGTCGGTGGTTTCATAGGATTCTGAGCCATTTTGAGTAACTGGAGTCGGTGGTTTCATAAACTGAGGAGTCGGAGTCGGATGATTTTTGTACCGACTCCACAGCCCTGACTACATGGATGTTGGTAAGGTTGTATAAAAGTTGTACAGTCAGATTGCATAGTATGTGGCCACCTTTAGACCCTGAACAAGCATGCAGATCAGGTGTGTCTCCCTGAATAAACTGCAGGCTTGTGTCAGGTGTATAATTCAGACACTACTACTGACTAGAAAGAAGAAAAGGACTGCCAGGCAACAGGTATTGGTTTAGACTCCGTTCACAGTGGGGCTTTGGGCTCTATTCACAAAACTTCTCATAAATGACTTATTTATCACCTAATTGATACAAACAACCTTTAGGCCTCTTTTCCACGAACTGTTGATAGGCAATGAAATGCCTCTCAAACTCTCACTGCTGCCTGGTAGCTGCTTGCCGAACACACAACTCAACAGTTTGTGGAAAAGAGGCCTTAAAGAGACACTGAAGCGGAAAAAAAAATGATGATATTATGATTTGTATGTGTAGTACAGCTAAGAAATAAAACATTAAGATCAGATACATCAGTCTAATGGTTTCCAGTACAGGAAGAGTTGAGAAACTCCAGTTGTTATCTCTATGCAAACAAGCCATTAAGCTCGCCGACTAAGTTAATCGTGGAGAGGGCTGTCTTCTGACTTTTATTATCTCAACTGTTCCTGGACTATTTACTTTTTCTCTGCCAGAGGAGAGGTCATTAGTTCACAGACTGCTCTGAAAGAATCATTTTGAATGCTGAGTGTTGTGTAATCTGCACATATTATAGAATAATGCAATGTTAGAAAAAACACTATATACCTGAAAATAAAAGTATGAGAATATTTTCTTTGCTGCTAATCTTCTAGTAATTATTCATAGTGCACAACCAATTCATTATATCATTTTTTTTTCCCGCTTCAGTGTCTCTTTAAGCACATTTACAAGCAACATACCGTATTTTTGGGACTATAAGGCGCACCTTTTCTCCCCCAAACATGGGGGGGTCAGACACTTCTATGCTTCCGGATTCACTGGCTGCACTCACAGATACGTGCAGTGTCTCCCATTGAAGATCTAGCCACAGCTACTGGCAGCGCTCATCAGCCTCTCACACAGGCTTTCTTGCAGCCCTTCCTCCAGCCCAGTCACCTCTGCGCCGCTTCTGCTGCTGGTCCTGGAGGTGCGAAGGCATCATTGGCGCAGTCCTCAAGTGCAGGTCCTCTCTAAATAAGGGCAGCGATGCAGTGGTTGGGACATAGGTGGTGGGAGGAGGGGGGCACGCTCCTGCCGCTCACTTTCCGGGCTTTCATGCAGCCCTTCCTCAAGCTCTGTCAGGTGCTGCTCCACTTCCGTGGGGGTGAGAAGGTATCATTAGCGCAGTCCTCCAGCGCAGGCCCTCCCAAGATGAGGGCAGCGTTGCCGTTTTTTTTTTTTTTTTTTATGATGTTTACTGATATCCATTCGTGAGATGAATCATTGCTGAACTGGTGGATCCTGGACAGACTGTTGCTTCCTGATGTCCTACCAAATCATTGATACAACCTTATAATGTGGGTTGTCACCAGCTGGTAAGCCTCTTTCCTTTTTCTGGGCATCCATGATTGCAGAGCTGTGCCGTGACCCCAATATTTATTGTGGTGGAGATTTGCCTGCTCTTATTCTTTGTTGAAGACTCGTCTTCTGTTTTTGGACTCTGCGCTGATCATATATAATTTACCGGTTTGTGAACTCTGGACATTGTTCTTCTCTCAGCAGCGGCCACTTTGTTTCCTTGGCGCTGATACATATATGCAAACTGTAGTGGACCCTGAAGACCCTTTGTATGTTGCGGAGCAGTGCTTTTCGCGCTGCTAGATTTGGGCACAGCCGGCGCCACCATAGGTTATAATGGGAATCACAACTGAGCAGAGCTCAGTGAGTACCGTCGGCGCCGTCAAAGGACGGAGCCGAGGTTGCTTAAAAAACACAATAATTTGGCCTCCAGCAATCGTTGGAAGCCGAATTATATCATTCCCCCACTATCCATGGCAGCCTGGAGGAGGAATAGTAATTAACATGGCCTGGACTTGTGCAGAAGCAGGATCAGCCATATACCGGCTGTGTCCTGCGCCCAAGTCTACTGGCACCGATTTCAAATGTATGCCTTTGCATGAGGAGCCAGAAGACTATCAGAGCAACAGCAGAATCACATTAATTGGGGTACAGTACTTTATAATTTTAGGTACTTATCCGTTAGCCGGGCGCATCCTCTAGGTGGCGACAAAACTCCACCAGAGTTACATCTTTCCCTACTATCCATGTCGGCCTGGAGGGGGAATAGTAATTAGCGCCACCTGCCGGATGCGCCTGGCTAACGGATAAGTACCCAATTTTATTCTGTGTCACCGTGTGACATTTATAAGCATGTATTGGCTTGCTCAGTGTCCATCAAGAGTAATTAGAGTTCATCTTGCTATGGCAGTGTAGGGACTGTAGTTAGTGTAGCAGTGAGTGTAGTTAGCGTAGCTGAGTGTATCTGGTGGGCGTAGCAGGGTTTAGTGTACAGTAGCTTAAATAGACAGTTTGGAGGAAAAAGGTCCCTAGGATGCTCCTTTATCATGGACTCACCTAGGTTTAGTATAAAACATTTTTCCATGATTTTTGCCCTCTAAATCTAGGTGCGTCTTATAGTCTGGAACATCTTATAGTACGGAAAATACGGTAATTACTAAAAGTATCTTGCTCCTGATTACCTTCATTTCAATATTACTTTTATTACCTTAATTATATTTTTGCTCTTTGGGAGCTTAAAAATGTAACATAGAAAAGGTGAAAACAGATGAAAAAGCTTTGTGAATCCTGCTCTTTGTGGTGTGATGTAAGAGAGGCATTGTAATGCAGCAAGTTGCATTGCAATGTTAAATCTATGCAACGTTCCCAGTGCGTCTGGCTTATAGCTCCCAACTGTCCCTGTTTTGAACAGTTGGACAGAGACAGTCCCTCTTTGGGGACCCAGTCCCTCCGCCCCCCCTCATTTATCCCTCTTTCAGGACTGATGTATAGATCTATGTAAATATATGTATTTTTCTATTGAAAATGTGTTTAATTGACTAAATGTTCTTCCCAACGTTTAAATTGATATTTCTTATTCTAAAATGCTAAAGAAGATGCATTTACACCAAAGTAAAATAAACATATTACCGTTTCCCCCGTCATTCCGCCTATTTTTGCCTCTCCCCGCTGCCAATAAATAGCTTAACAAAAATATATAGGGGCCACAGAACCCCATAAGATGAAGGAAAGTGAACCAGGATAGAAAGAACCAGTATGAGTTGAATTATAAACCATCATATTTTTCTTATGAAATCTTTATTGTATGCAGAGGCGGCCTTAGAGTAGGTGGGCCCTGGGGCAAGGGTCATATGTGGGCCTAGAGCCATAAGTGTAGGCCATATACCATACCACCATGCTCATGGGCTTGTCCACTTCTAATGCAGTACACCTTATTATTGTTTAACAACAATTAAGTTTGTTAAAGGCCACTAAGCCAAACAAACTGGACATAGGTACTAAACTGGCTGGGAAGCTACAGATGGGTACCAGGCTGGCTGGGGAGCTTGGGATAGATAAAAGCTGGCTGGGGAGCTAGGGGTGTGTACCAGACTGACTGGGGATGGGTGCTAGGCTGAATGGGAAGCTGGGGAGCTCCACATGCCTTTTCTGCACCTCCACTAGGGGGCAGGGTGATATGTGTTGTGTTTGTTGGCCTAACTTTGCTGGCTGACTCTGATTCTGTTGGTGGTATTGTAGAGTCTTTACCTGTTTAGCAAATTTCCAAAATAAGATGCTCCTGAGTCCTGTGAGAGATTGACTGTCGCAGACTCGCAGTGGTCGGCGATGGGTCAGTGGTATTTTGCATGCCCATGGCCAGAAATGCTATGCTTATGATGTAAATCAGTGGGTCAGCACCTGAGCATAAGCTGACCAGGAAGAATGGGGCTCTCAATGCGAGTGCAGTGGGCATGAATGTGGGCCCCTTCAGGTGCGGGGCCTAGTGCGAACGCCCCACTTGCCACCCCCTAAGGCCGCCTCTGATTGTATGCCTGACTAGGGGTGTGGTAGGGGTGTCTCAAAAGTGTCCCTCTTTCTCATCTCAAAAGTTGGGAGGTATGCAAGATAATGTAGGGCAGTATTCCAACACACTGCATGCAATGCCTTATAACGTGTGCATGAACCTTTTCAGCTCGCGGGGATTTTTCACCTTATGCATCGGAGCAATTTTCACCTCCCATTCATTCGCTAATAACTTTATCACTACTTATCACAATTTATTGATCTATATCTTGTTTTTCCGCCACTAATTAGGCTTTCTGTGAGTGGTACATTTTGCTAAGAGCCACTTTACCGTAAATGCATTTTAACAGGATTAATAAGAAAAAAATGGAAAAATATGCATTATTTCTCAGTTTTCGGCCATTATAGCTTTAAAATAATCCATGCTACCATAATTAAAACCTATGTATTTTATTTGCCCGTATGTCTCGGTTATTATACCATTTAAATTGTGTCCCTATCACAATGTATGGCGCCAATATTTTATTTGGAAATAAAGGTGGATTGTTTCCGTTTTGCGCCCATCACTATTTGCAAGCTTATCATTTAAAAAAATGTTTGTAGTATACCCCCTTCAAAAGCATATTTAAAAAGTTCAGACCCTTAGGTAACTATTTGTCTTTTTTTTTTTTTTAATTGTAATTTTTTTTTTCCATTAAAAATTTTATTTGGGGGAATATTTTGGTTTGGGACATAAATAGCTAATTTTTAATTTGGATTGGATGGCGGCTTGCACTTTCATTTACGGAGAGACACGCCTCTTGAAGAAGCCGGGAGAGCCGGCGAAATCGATTGAGGACGCCGTCCTCCATCATGGTCACGCCATCCTCACTTATCCACGCCGTCTAGCCGGGCCCCTGGCTTCCCTTCTCACAGCACCACATCTCTCTGCTCAGCTGAATGGCTCCCATTTTACCACAAGCCACTGGACCAGTTCATCTGGGGACACAGTAAGAGCCCACAGGGCACATGTCTGTGTTGCTACTAACGGAGCAAACTATTACATGGCTGCACAGAAATCTGTCAATGCTATCCATGCATGAACTTTCACTCTATGCACCTTGCTATGATATGACTTGCATATGCTGTGCTACATTGATATGTGCTGAACTGCCGCCTCACTTGTTTTGCTACTCTGCCTGGCTGGCTAACTTGCATCACTGTGCTTGCTGTTAACAGTCTGTGTTAGGCTACATGGTTGGCTGTGGTGATTTCAAGCTATGGAGATATGAAGATTCTGCTTTACTCTGCTGAGCTGGCATGTGTACACAGACTGTGCTGTATATGTAAACCTCTGTGATGTGGAGAAATCATCTGTCTGTGACCTCTTTTGTTGCTATGAAGTTTGCCTGTGGGCACTAACTTGAGTGGAGCCTCCGAGTGGAACCCAATAGACTGATAGCAGATTCCCCTGGTTGTTTTTCTCAGGGTCATTTCAAGATTAATGAACGCAAAAATCATTGAATCTTATGCATTTACAGTCTTTCTGCTCTACAAATAGAGGCTGCGCAGAAGAGCCGGGACAAGGTCCTCCAGCACCCAAGGCTGAGACACCAAAGTGCGCCCCTCCATCCCTCCCACCCCAGCTGTCACACACTGATTGCTATTAGACTAAGAGGCGCCACAAGGCCCACAACCTCCCCAACACCTTAATATCTAGTTATATGGCTTACAGTCGCTGCTATGTATCCCCTTTTCTTATTTCTTTCTGCTTCATACACAATTAGGAATGTCAGCTGAATGAATTGTGCACCCCCTCCTACACTGCGCCCTGAGGCTGGAGCCTCTCCAGCCTATGCCTCGGCCCGGCCCTGAGTGCGCAGCCATTAACATTGCTCATGTGCACATGACTGAGGAACATCTGGTGGTTGTGGAGGGGTAGCCTTTATGGTGGGGGGTTTGGGGTGGAACTGGCTGGGTTAATGTGGGCGGTGGGTTGCCTGGTGGATCTTTTATTTTTCATGTTTTAACATTTTGGGCAAATAATATAAATAAAGTTTTGTATACAATTTGAATAAGGTCTGTTTGTATTCAGTCAGGTCATACCCCTCCTCTGTTTCATCTCATAGTTTGTTTAAAAGCTAATTTTTAATGTTAGTATGTGTGTAAATTGTAATATAAAAAATGTGTAGATGTGGTTTTACTATTTGGCCACAAGATGGCCACCTTCATTTTTGGTTTCCCTCCTTGTACAAGGGGGATGCGGAAATTCTTCCGGGCAAAAAAACTGAAGCCTCACGGGTGAGCGCTTCGGTTTTTCTGCAGGGGAAAGGGATCGGTGATCGGGAACCATGTTCCCATTCACTGATCCCAGGGCTACCGGGGGACACCACGGGGAGGCGGGGGCGCGCCAGCGATCGTGGGCGGGAGCGCATCACCGCATCAGAGCAGCCGCCTGGACGTGAGCATCACGTCCAGGCGGCAGAAATGGTTAACAGTGAAGCGTTCTCTTCATTGACTGTAGGTGGCACAATGCTGGCATAACGTGTGACTTTTCCATTCCTGTTTTTACAAAAAATGCAAGGCGAAGCCCACTGTGAACGTAGCCTAATAATAAATAAATATGGACAGCAGAAAACAAAGCCAGCGCTCACCAACATGGGCCGCATCTGAATGACCCATCACCTCATGTGCACCACTTAAATAGCTCAAATACACACTCAGCAGTCAAACAGATGTAAAACATATGCATAACTAAATACTTACCATGCAAAACAGGAAAAGCGCAATGGAAGCTGCTAGCCTGGTAGTTACAAAATGATGGAAACAAATACAGGTAGAAGGCTGCACATCCCTGACCTAATTCTACAATTGAATGGTTAATTGCTGTGGCGTACACCGCCGCCCCTATTGGACTAAAATTGTACGCCCCACATCCAAACAATGCAATACTGGTGTATGGAGAAAGTTTAGCTTCCATTATAGTTTTGCATGCAAAAATACAATACAATACAATACAATAAATATGGCAGCCTCCATATGTATACTACCCCTCCTCGCCCCCCCCCCCATTCCCTTTAGATTGTAAGCTCGCAAGGGCAGGGCTCTCTCCCCCTTTTGTGTTTTGGAAATCATTATACATTTTATCATGTTACTTTTATCACTGTCATTACCAATTCTGTATTTTGTATTCTGTATTTTGTATCATTTTTGTATTTTGTCACTAATTATGTATCTTGTAGATTGGTGTACACCACTGTCTGTATTATGTACCCCATGTTTGTTTCTTACTTTGTACAGCACCACAGAATATGTTGGCGCTTTATAAATCAATAGTAATAATAATGTCTCTCACCTCCCCTCTGGCTCATTTTAAAAAATAACAACAATGGGCAAAGCTTTTTCACCCGTTTTCCTCTGTTTTCACTTTATCTATGTTACATTTTTAAGCTTCCAAAGTGGGAAAATATAATATAATTAAGGTAAGAAATTAATATTCAAATGCAGTTTCTATTATTTATTTATTATTTATTTATTGTATTTATAAAGCGCCAACATATTACGCAGCGCTGGACAATAAATTGGGATACATACAATATTTAGGGGTGACATGCAGCAAAATGACAATACAGGAATACAAGAAAGACCAGATCATGCAGCACAGTATGAGTACAAGGTAATGCTTAGTCACTGGATGGGAGCATGGAGATTAGGCAAGTTAGGTTCACTCAGATGCATAGCATGGGTGTACAGTAATGGAGGTGCATGATCAGGTAGGACACAAAAGGAGGAGGACCCTGCCCAAAGGCTTACAATCTAGAGGGAGAGGTAAGGACACAGAAGGTAGGGGACGAGAGTTCAGCTGTGGGTTTAGAGCACTTGTGAGGGGTAGTAGGCCAGAGTGAAAAGGTGAGTTTTGAGGGCTTTCTTGAAGATGTTGAAGGAGGGGGCTGCCCTAATGGGTGGAGGTAGGGAGTTCCATAGTGTTGGAGCAGCTCTAGAGAAGTCCTGGAGGCGTGCATGGGACTGGGTGATGCGGGGGGCGGTTAGGCGAAGTTCATTGGAAGAGAGGAGTGAGCGGCTAGGTGTGTACCTCTGAGTAAGATCGGAAATGTAGGTTGGACAGGTTTTGTGGACAGATTTGTAGGTCAGACACAGTATCTTGAATCTGATTCTGGACTGGATAGGAAGCCAGTGGAGGGATTCAAGGAGGGGATCCGCCCTGGTGGAGCGATGGAAGCAGTGGATAATTCTGGCTGCCGCATTCATGATGGACTGCAGTGGGGCTGTTCGGGTCATAGGGAGACCAGACAGCAGGGCATTGCAGTAGTCAAGGCGGGAAATTATGAGGGCATGGATGAGGAGTTTGGTGGTGGCAGAGGTTAGGAAAGGGCGAATCTTACAGATGTTACGAAGGTGGAAGTTGCAGGACTTTGTGAGGTTTTGGATGTGGGGAGTGAAGGAGAGTACGGAGTCCAGGGTGACACCCATACAGCGGGCTTGAGAGGTAGGGTGAATGGTAGTGTGGTTTACAGTGACATGCACATCTGGGAGGTTTATGGCTGTCCGGGGTGGGAAGATCATAAATTCCGTTTTGTCTAGGTTTAGTTTCAGGATCCTAGCGGACGTCCAGGAGGAGATGGCTGATAGACAGGAGGAGACCTTGTCCATGGTAGTGGTGGATATGTCAGGGGTGTGGAGGTAGATCTGGGTGTCATCTGCATACAGATGATAGTTAAAACCCATGGAGGAGATAACCTTGCCAATGGAGGATGTGTATAGGGTGAACAGTAGGAGGCCAAGGACTGAACCTTGGGGGACTCCCACCGAGAGGTGGTTGGGGGTGGACGAGGACTCATTGAAGGCGGTCGTGAAGGAGCGGTTGGAGAGGTAGGATGAAAGCCAGGACAGGGCAAGATCGTGAATGCCCATGGACTGGAGGGACTGGAGGAGTAGGGGATGATCTACTGTGTCAAACGCTGCTGAAAGGTCAAGGAGGAGGAGAATGGAGTATTTACCTTCAGCTTTAGCTAAGGCAAGTTCATTGACCCCTTTGGTGAGAGCAGTTTCAGTTGAGTGGGCAGGCCGAAATCCAGATTGCAGTGGGTCTAGCAGTGAGTTGGCATTGAGGAACTGGGTCAGGCATTTGTGAACCAGACGCTCAAGGAGTTTTGAGGCAAAGGGGAGGAGGGAGATAGGACGGTAGTTGGAGGGTAGCAAGGGGTCAAGGGAGGGTTTCTTAAGCAGGGGTAGTACAGTGGCCTGCTTGTAGTCTGAGGGGAAGGTGCCTGTGGATAGGGAGAGGTTGAACAGGGTAGTGAGGACTGGGGCCAATTCCGTGAAGTGAGGCTGGAGTAAATCAGAAGGGATGGGGTCAAGGGGGGAAGTAGTGGTATGGGAAGTCTGCAGTAGGTGGATGACTTCCTCGGTGGTAGTAGGAGTGAAGGATGTGAGGGGAGGATAGGGTGGAGGAGGAGCTGGTTGGGAGGGGGTGGGACGTGAAGATTTAAGATTGGATAATCAGAAACAACTTACTTTGAGTAATAATTTTGCTTGTAAGTGTGCAGAAAGGTTATTTTTATCAATTAGGTCAGGGGTGTCAAACTCAAATACAAAGTGGGCCAAAATTGTACACTGGGATCTAGTCGCGGGCCAACCTTAAAGAGAATCTGTATTGTTAAAAGCGCACAAAAGTAAACATACTAGTGCGTTAGGGGACATCTCCTATTACCCTCTGTCACAATTTCTCAGCTCCTCGCCGCATTAAAAGTGGTTAAAAACAGTTTTAAAAAGTTTGTTTATAAACAAACAAAATGGCCACCAAAACAGGAAGTAGGTTTATGTACAGTATGTCCACACATAGAAAATACATTCATACACAAGCAGGCTGTATACACCCTTCCTTTTGAATCTCAAGAGATCATTTGTGTGTTGCTTTCCCCCTGCAGCCATCTTCCACTGAAGTGTCAGGCTGTTTCTTCCTGCAGAGTGCAGACAGCTGTGCCTGTATATGTAATTCCTCAGTATGTGAAAGCCCAGCCAGCTCAGAGGAGGATTTATCCAGCTTGTAAAAGATAAGAGAGAAGAGAGAAGCTGCCCTAATCTAATTAATACACAGGCAGTGTGCAGAGAGGGGCCTGGAGGGGGGAGATGCATCACAGAACCACAACACTGAAGAACTTGGCAGCCTTCCAGACACAGGCTGACAAGTCTGACAAGAGAGAGATAAGTTGATTTATTACAGAGACTGTCATAGTACAAAGTGCTGCAGTAAGCCAGAACACATTAGAATAGCTTTTGGAACTTGTAGGATGATAAAAAACAGGATGCAATTTTTGTTACGGAGTCTCTTTAATGTCTACTGCCCACCTTCCTCCCTTATAAAGTTCCATGGTGTCTAGTGGTCCTCCCTCCCCTATACAGGTCCCTGGAGTCTAGAGACTCCCACCCATGTGCTCTAGGGCTTTACCTCCAATATAGCTTCCCTACTGGTCTAGAGTGGGTCATACATAATGCAAAGTGGGGAAACCAACTACATGAGGGCCAGATTTGGCCGTGGCTGGAGTATGACATGCATGAATTAGGAGATTAATAAGAACTTTATGATAAGTATTGTGAATAGAGCTGAGATATTTCAACCCCCTTATTATGGCTCTGTACAAATTAACAAGCGTTTGCATATAGTATAATAAATAAAACAATTGTGACCTACACAAAAACAATCAAAATATATCACATGCTAGTCAGCATTGCATAGCATAACACATTCGCACACTAAGAACGGCTGTTTGATACATCTTCTGTTATTTCTCAACATTATTTTTACAGATACAGAAGCATCTCACGTGACGTCACACGTCCACTGCTGGCACAATCCTCTCTGCCCGTACGCCATTTGGCTTCAGCACGCACCGTTACGTGGTGCTACTCAAGTCACATGATTCTTCTAAACAGCGTAGCTTGGCGGGCGCAAAGTCACGTGACCTCGGCTGCTGCGCTGGTTGGAAGTCACATCTCTCTAGCGGCTGCAAAGAAATGCCGGTTTTGTAGTCGGTGGACGAAGAGAACGGGGACGCCGGGTAATGCGCCGTAGAAAAGCTTGGCCTTGTTTTCTGACGTGAGAATTGTTATGGGGTTTCTGATTGGTGGCGAGTCTCGCCTAATCAACTCACAAGCTGAAGTCACTTGTTGTGCTGCAACTGCCAAAGGGTTGCTGTGTGCAGGGTGAGCGTGCTTCCCCTTCCTGATAAGACACCTGGTGGGATGACCAAAGGAAGGTAGCAGGGGCCATCACAGCAAAATGAAGAAAGGCACTTGCTCTAGAACCCTGTTTGTAACAAAGGATGGCCGCCCCATGCGGTTCTATGTGCGGCCAGGACCCCTGAAGAGGAAGTTGTCACCTCTAATCGTTGAAGGCGGAGGTGTGGTGTGCCACATCCAGGAGCCTGGGGCTTTTCTTCTGGCCGACCCTATTGAGCAATGTGTGGCGCCTGGGTATGTCTCCACTGCCTACATTACTGACTGTGTCTCCAGCAACCGCAGCCTGTCCCCCCGGGCCTATCGTCTGCTGCCGCCCTGGAACCGAAGCAAGAACAGAGTGAAGGACAAGTCCCCTCTTTTTACAAAGAGCCCTACCAAAGAGAGTCCAGGAAAGGGCAACAGGGATCACCCTACATCTACAGTGACCCACCCAAGAGCTGAACCTGATGAACCAGAGAACCGCATTGAGCAAATTGAGAACAGTGGTACAAAAATAAACTATGAAAAGGATGATAAAATAAATATGAGCCCTGCTGGCAGAGCTGGAATGAAACAAACCGTTCAAGTGTGTAATGATGTACCTAATAACAACACCAGTGAAGAAGTGGCCAGGGGACTTGTAGAAGGCCACAAGAAAATAGTGCATGCTGCTGCTGTCCACAGTACATCAGCAGATGAGCCCTCTGGTCAGGAAGGTGGTCAGCAGCATCCACCTGCTTCGAGCAAGACTGCTGTAGAACAGGAGCTGAGTGGAGAAGTTGTTCCTGATACAGTAAATGACCTGGAGGCTGGAACAGATCATGAAAGCAACCTTGTGATAGATGAAGAATCTCTTTTTAAGATGGAGTATATGAGGCCAAAAAGAAAACTGAGAACTGACAGGCATCGGAGCTGCGAAGGAATCCAGCAGAAAACAAATGCAAAGCAACGTAAAGTAGTAAGCCAAGCAGATGTACACGAGATACCCAGAGATGCTGTACAGAATACAGCGCAAAACATTTCTCATTCCTCTGAGGCTCAAGTTGATGTAGAAGAGAGAATTGAGAAAACTGCAGAAGCAGAGAGTAGCGCACTAGAGAACTCTACTGCCAAGAAATCAGACAAGTGGCCTACAGAAAAGCAGGGTGAATTGGATACCTCTCTTGTGACTGCCGACTCTTCTCCTGCACTGAAACAGGGAAGAATGTTCTTTACTGAAGAGGAAGATATCGCCATCATGCAGTATGTCAGAGATAATGTCTCCTCCAAAAGGACTGTCACTGGCACGTTGCTTTGGAAGGACATGGAGACAAGAAAAGTGCTGAACAGAACCTGGCAGTCCATAAAAGCGCGTTATGTTAACTTTCTTGTCAACCAAAAATACAAACTACAACATGCAAGACTTTCTCTTGATAACAAGGACTCTGTAAAAATACCCAGAGATGTTGTACAGACTACAGCGCAAAACCTTTCTCATTCCTCTGGGGAACAAGTTGATGTAGAAGAGAGAATTGAGGAAACTGCAGAAGCAGAGAGCAGCGCACTTGAGAACTCTACTGCCAAGAAATCCGACAATAGGCCTACAGAAAAGCAGGGTGAACCAGTCACCTCTCTTGTGAGTGCCAACTCTGCTCCTGCACTGAAATGGGGAAAAATGCCTTTTACTGAAGAGGAAGATATCGTGATCTTGCAATATGTCAAAGATAATGTCTCTTCCAAAAGGACTGCCACTGGCATATTGCTTTGGAAGGACATGGAAGCAAGAAAAGTGCTGAACAGAACCTGGAAGTCCATGAGAGCGCGTTATTTTAACTTTCTTGTCAACCAAAATTACAAACTACAACATGCAAGACTTTCTCTTGATAACAAGGACTCTGTAAAAACTCCCAGAGACGTTGTACAGACTACAGCGCAAAACATTTCTCATTCCTCTAAGGCACAAGTTCTAGAAGAGAGAATTGAGGAAACTGCAGGAGCAGAAAGTAGGGCACTAGAGAACTCTACTGCCAAGAATTCAGACAAGCGGCCTACAGAAAAGCAGGCTGAACCGGCCACCTCTCTTGTGAGTGCAAAGTCTTCTCCTGCACTGAAACAGGGAAAAGTGCCTTTTACTGAAGAGGAAGATATCGCCAGCCTGCAGTATACCAGAAATAATATCGCTTCCAAAAGGACTGTTACTGGCACATTGCTGCAAAACAGTCCTCATTCCTCTGAAGAGCAAGTTGATATAGAAGAGAGAATTGAGGAAACTGCAGAAGCGGAGAGAAGCCCACTAGAGAACACTACGGCCAAGAAATCAGACAATAGGCCTACAGAAAAGCAGGCTGAATCGGGCACCACTCTTGTGAGTGCCAACTCTTCTCCTGCACTGAAACGGAGAAGAATGTTCTTTACTGAAGAGGAAGATATCACCATCCTGCAGTATGTCAGAGATAATGTCTCCTCAAAAAGGACTGTCTCTGGCTCATTGCTTTGGAAGGACATGGAGACAAGAAAAGTGCTAAACAGAAACTGGCAGGTCATTAAAGCATATTATTTTAAATATCTTGTCAACAAAAAATCCAAACATATACATGCAAGACTTTCTCTTGATAACAAGAGCCCTGTAAAAACACCCAGAGATGATGTACAGACTACAGCCCAAAACATATCTCATTCCTCTGAGGCACAAGTTGATATAGAAGAGAGAATTGAGGAAACTGCAGAAGCAGAGAGTAGCGCACTAGAGCACTCTACTGCCAAGAAATCCGACAATAGGCCTACAGATAAGCAGGCTGAATCGGACACCTCCCTTGTGAGTGATGACTCTTCTGCTGCACCAAAACGGGGAAAAATGCCCTTCACTGAAGAGGAAGATATCGCCATCTTGCAGTACATCAGAGATAATGTCTCTTCCAAAAGGACTGTCACTGGCACATTGCTTTGGAAGGACATGGAGACAAGAAAAGTGCTGAACAGATCCTGGCAGTCCATGAGAGGACGTTATGTTAAATATCTTGTCAACCAAAAACACAAACTACAGGATGCAAGACTTTCTCTTGATAACAAGGGCTCTGTAAAAATCGAAGATTCCAAATTAGAATTTGCAAATGTGACCTGTTCTACTCCTTTGTTTAATGCTGACCCTCAGAAGTCGAGTACAGATTCAAACCGCTCTCCTGAGGCCTCTCAGAGATCCTGTGATAGACAACCTGGTGTTTCCATGAATTCTCCTCAGGGACATAATGGCACACAACACGTCTCTTCACCTCAGACTCCTCAAAGACATAATACCATACAACATAGTTGCTCAGGTGTAACTCCTCGGGGACTTAATACCACACCATGTGGGTCTTCATCTGAGGCCATTAAGAAACATATCGTCACCCCACACTGTTCCCCAACTGAGACCCAACAAGAATTTAATACCAAACATGGTTCTGAGACCCCACAGAGACCTAATACCACAGAACATTCTTCTTTGGTTGAGCTTCCTCTTAGACATAGTCCCACACGACCTGGTTCCTCAGTTGAGGCATCTCAGATACCTAGTCCCACACAACTTAGTACCTTGGCTCAGGACCCTCAGAGACCTAATACCATACCACCTGAGACATCTCAGAGCAGTACCGCACTACACGATTCTTTGGCCGACACCCCTCAAAGACATCTTATGAGACGACATGGTGCCACTGCGGAATCACCTCATAAATCTGATATCGCACAGCATGGTTACTCTCTTGAGACTTCTCAAAAATGTAATGGTATACCACCCACTGACTCTACTCAAACACCTCAGATATGTGAAACCACAGAAATTGGCACCTCTGGAGATACCCCTCAAAAATGTGTTCGCACAAAACATGGTACGTCACCATCTGCTAGTACTCTTGAAAATAACAATTTTGCAAAGCATAGTTTCTCTTTAGCACATAAGAAAAAGTATTTAAAGGACAACTGTAGCAAGATGGCTATGGAGGCTGCCATATTTATTTCCTTTTAAGCAATACCAGTTGCCTGGCTGTCCTGCTGATCCTCTGCCTCTAATACTTTTAGCCATAGACCCTGAACAAGCATGCAGCAGATCAGGTGTCTCTGACATTATTGTCAGATCTGACGATTAGTTGCACGCTTGTTTCAGGTGTTTTCAGACACTACTGCTGCCAAATAGATCAGCAGGGCTGCCAGGCAACTGGTATTGTTTAAAAGGAAATAAATATGGCAGCCTTCACAGTCCTCTTGCTACAGTTGTCCTTTATGTCAGATTGGTAACGAGCCTTCATTTCAAATGTTACGTTAGGTGAGATCGCGTAATTAATTTTAGAAAGGCTCTCTGGCATTTTTAATTTACCGTGGAGCACTTATCCACTGCCCAATAAAACTATGCCTTTCCCACCCCCGTTTTATTTATTTTTAATTATAATGTCAGGTTTCATTGCTATTTAAAGAGACACTGAAGCGGAAAAAAATATATGATATAATGAATTGGTTGTGTACTATGAATAATTACTAGAAGATTAGCAGCAAAGAAAATATTCTCATATTTTTATTTTCAGGTATATAGTGTTCTTTCTAACATTGCATCATTCTATAATATGTGCAGATTACACAACACTCAGCATTCAAAATGATTCTTTCAGAGCAGTCTGTGAACTAATGACCTCTCCTCTGCCAGAGGAAAAGTAAATAGTTAACTAACAGTTGAGATAATAAAAGTCAGAAAACGACCCTCTCCACGACTTTGAAAGTCGTAGAGATAATGGCTTTTTTGTATAGAGATAACAGCTGGAGTTTCTTAACTCTTCCTGTACTGGAAGCAATTAGACTGATGTATCTGATCTTAATGTTTTATTTCTTAGCTGTACTACACATATAAATCATAATATCATAGTTTTTTTTTTCGCTTCAGTGTCTCTTTAAAGTAGCTTTAGGCCTGGAACCCACTAGGGCGTTTTTGGCAGCGTTTTGGGATCACCGGCGAGTCCCAACAACGATTTGTCAATGTGAGTGAGGGGGAAACCATTAGCCAATTACGATTAGCGGTAATCTCAAACTCAGTACATGCAGCATTTTGAGCGCTCAATGCAAACAACGAGGTACAGACTAACCAGCAAGCTCATGGTGACCCAGAACGTATTGGAGTGTGTAAGGGACTACAATGGTCCTAAAAGCCCCCTTACTAAGATGTTAAGAAAAACAAAAATTTGCTTTCCTAAAACAGAAAGAATTTGCGATAATTCAGGTTGGAGTGAGCTCGAGATGTCTCCCAGAGCACCACTGCTGAATATATGCAAATTAACCATTGTACCCTTAGAAGCTAAACACACCTCCAGAACCGCTGGATTGCAATGATGTGTCAGCTTGTTAAATTGTACAGAGCCATAATAATCCCAACATGCATACAGACTGTTTCGGATTGTTTGATCCTCATCAGTGCATGGCATGGATTAATTTGGCTCTATGGAGTAGGGCTTGTAAACCGAGAGGTACAGACTAACCAGCAAGCTCATGGTGACCCAGAACGCATTGGAGTGTGTAAGGGACTACAATGGTCCTAAAAGCCCCCTTACTAAGATGTTAAAAAAAAAAAAAAATTGCTTTCCTAAAACAGAAAGAATTTGCGATAATTCAGGTTGGAGTGAGCTCGAGATGTCTCCCAGGCACCACTGCTGAATATATGCAAATTAACCATTGTACCCTTAGAAGCTAAACACACCTCCAGAACCGCTGGATTGCAATGATGTGTCAGCTTGTTAAATTGTACAGAGCCATAATAATCCCAACATGCATACAGGGTACAATGGTTAATTTGCATATATTCAGCAGTGGTGCTCTGGGAGACATCTCGAGCTCACTCCAACCTGAATTATCGCAAATTCTTTCTGTTTTAGGAAAGCAAATTTTTGTTTTTCAATGCAAACAACATAAGCGCTGCATAAATCGCTTATGAAAGCAATTATGCAGCGCTTTGCGGGGCCGAGCAATCATTTATACAATAAAACTTTAAATACTTACCCGGTGTCTTGATTGCCGCCTTCTGTTTGTAGCTCCGCCCCCTAAAGTAAGAGGTCACACGAGGTCTCTGATTGGTCCTAGAGAAGTACCTATGACCTCTTCCTTTAGGGGGCGGGGCTACGGACGTAAGAAGGTCACTGGGTAAGTATAATAAAAGTTTCATTTAAAAAAAATGAAGAATGACCAATTGGAAGCGATGTACAGTTTACTGTACAGCACTTCCAAGCGCCGGGGAATCAGAATCGCTGCACACAGCGCTGCGGCGATTTTAAGCCTCGTACACACGAGGCACAAATGTAGCAAGGGAGCAAAAAAAAAAAAAAAAGCAACGACAGCTCGTCGACAGATCCCTCTGTGCAGCAGCCGTACACACGGCGCACAGAGGGAGAGAGATGCGGTGGAAGCTGTCGCCGAAGATTCCTCCCCCCCCCCCCCGCCGAAAGCTCCGTCCATGGTAATTGGGTTGCTGTCGCTAGTCCGCATACACACGGCGGACTAGTGACAGTTGTGGCGACAGATGTTGCCGGCGATTGGCCACAGCTCTAACTAGCGACGGTTCGTGGCGTGTGCGTTATACACACGGGGGACCTGTCGCCGCAACACGCACGTGGTTGCGGCGACAGTTGTAGCCCCTTTGTACAGAGAACCTGTACTGAAAAAAAAGGCCCCCGGGGTGGTACTTACATCGGGTGGGGAAAGCCTCTGCATCCGATTGAGGCTTCCCGCATTCTCCTCAGTCCCACGGTGGTCCATCTAGGCCCCTCCAAAGCCACAGCCAACAAATTGTCAGGCTGTGGCGCAGTAGCGCCTGCAATATTTACCTTCCCTGGCTCCAGCACAGACGTAGTAGCGGCTCTCAGCTGGGATCAGGTGTAAATGGCCGACCCCAGTTGAGTTTGCTCTACTGCGCAGTCGCAAGTTGCCTGTGCAATAGAGCAGACCTGACTGGGATCGACGATTTGTGCCTGATACCAGCTGAGAACCACTACTGCGCCTGCGCTGGAGCCGGGGAAGATATATATTGCAGGCGCTACTGCTGAGACCGGACTGAGGACGACTGGGGAAGCCTCATCGGATCAAGATGCTTCCCCCTGCCGAGGTAAGTTCCTTCCAGGGGCTGTTTTTTTCAGTACAGGTTCTCTTTAAAGGATACCCAAGGTGACGTGACCATGGATGCTCAAATAACGAATTCGGATGAAGCTGGGATAACCGGCAAGGAGGTTAAAGGACAACTGAAGCAAGTGATATGGAGGCTGTCATATTTATTTCCTTTCAAAGTGAACCAGAGACGAAGCATCCTCATGTATTTTAACATATATATCAGTGGGAACATTAGAGAAAACACCTACCCTGCTCTCTTTCATTCTTCACTGCTCAGCTTGCTTCTTATCAGCCCTGATAAAACCCCCGACTGGAGCATTCAGTCTGGCTTTGCTCAGGAATTTTTATAGCAGAGTCATTATAGCAGAGCCACAAGGGGGCAGGCTTGGGCTTGAAAAGACATCAGAGAAGACAGACTCGGCTATAATGATTCCTGAGCAAACCAAACTGAATGCTCAGTTAGGGATTTTATCAGGGCTGATTAGAAGCAAACTGAAAAGTGAAGAATGAAACAGAAAGTGGAAAGTGGGGGTAGGTGTTTTTAAAGAGAACCAGAGACAAAGCACCCTCATGTATTTTACCATATAGATCAATGGGAACATGACAGAATACACCCACTGTGCTCTTTGTTTCATTCTTCGCTGCTCAGTCTGCCTGCTATCAGCTCTGATAAGAATCCCTGACTGAGCATTAAGTCTAGCTTGGCCCTGTAATGATTATAGCTGAGTCAGTCTTCTGTCTTTTCAAGCCCAAGCCTGCCCCCTTGTGGCTTTGCTTCCCTGCTATGTATCCTCGTAGCAGGAAAGCAGAGCCAGGAGGGGGCAGACTTGGGCTTGAAAAGACATCACAGAAGACTGACTCAGCTATAACATTCCGGGGATAAAGCTAGACTGAATGCTCAGTCGGGGATTCTTGTCAGGGCTGGTAACAAGAATACTGAGCAGTGAATGATGGAAAAAAGAGCATGGTAGGTGTTTTCTTTCATGTTCCCATTGATATATATAGTAAAATACATGAGGGTGCTTCGTCTCTGGTTCTCTTTAAGGGAAATGCCATAGCACACCTTTGTGCTTGCTATGGCGAATCCGTCACCGCTCACGTCTTGGTTCCAGTGATCAATTTTGGCCCACTTTGCATTTGAGTTTGACACCCCTGTATAAGTGGACTTACAGTTTTAGAAGGCATGTTTATTGGATTAGGGATTGTATGTAGGAGAAAATCACTCTTTTCTTTTTTGCTACTCAGGTGATGGAATGCTGACCTTCAGTCCTCCAGCAAAGAGCCCTTTTCCTGATAGGGAAACCTCAAGTGACTTGGACGACCTACACATATTTGAGATTGCTAACATGGAATTTGAGGTATGCTATTTGTGCTGGTTTAATGTCTGTTGATCACACTGCAGATCCGTGAGCCTACAAACGGTCTGAAAGAATACTTGAGACACATAACAGCGTGAAACAGATGATTTACAAAACTGCCGCGATCCTTTCTGATCCCCATGTCCTCTGCTCCACCCAAACAGTACTTCCTGCATGATAGCCAAGTGTTGGCAGCATTAGGGTCCGTATTTCTGTTCCTGGCCAGGAATTATCTGCATGGAGTTTGCATGCTCCCCTGAGTGTCTTCTGGTTTCCTCCTACATCCCAGTCCTACTGGGAGGTTAGTTGGCTTTCCCTCCAAATTAGCCCTAGGCCTGGAGACATGAGTCTGACAGGGATATTCAATTGTTAGGTACAGTAACATGGGAATACTTACTTATATCTGTGTCCACAGCAAAGGTTGTGGTTGATCATTAAGGTGCGTACACACGTCCAACCTTACGCCTTATTGTCGTTTAAACTGGTCTTTTGAACGACTTGAAGTGCAAACAACATGTCGTTCAAATGTGCGTACACACTGACCAACAAAGCGGCTGATATCCTAATTTACAACTTGCTAATGGACAATGGACTGGATAGAACAATGGACTAGATTAAATGACTGGTCAAACGACTGTATGTTTGAACGTCTATTAGTTGAACAAAAGACTAGAAGTCATTTGTACACACATACGGACCTCGACTGCACGTACACATGTCTTGTTCAAACGGCAAGATGGGCAGAAATTCAGGACGTATGTACATACCTTTAGCCCTCTCTTTCAAGGTTAGCTGAACTTGTTTGTCGAGCAGTTTAGCTGCACAGCTGCCAGCCATGAGTGTCATTCAGCTGCAATTACATGCAGCCAAATGGTAGCGTTTGGTAACACCACGTGTCAATTGGCGTTACCTGGCGGTGAAAAAACATCTCTTATTGTGTCGGAGAACGGCAACCGCCATGCTCAGATACAATTCCATGGGGATGGTACCTGCCCACCTGCTGGTAGCAAAGGGCGGGCAGGTAGACAGGAGCAGCTGACAGGCGGTATATTCACCTCCTTTCAGCTGTTCGTAGAAAAGATGCCTTAGGGTCCTTCTACATTATATCAGTTGCTGTCCGCTGTAACTGAAAGGACTACTGATGTGGAGTCCAGTGTCCATGTTTCCCTATGGCCCCCTTTCACACTAAATGCTGAAAAACTGAAACTTTTCACAATACGCTGCTATGGAGAAAAATATGCATTAAAACGCAATGCAAACGCATTAAGTGTGAACGGGCATTAAGACTGACACTGCAAACAGTAAGCACTATACAGACATGTCACCTGGGTATAGCCACATGGCATGTACTGTGTCTATGGATACAGTGGTGTGGCGCATGATCAAGCAGGCATTATTATTATTTATTGTATTTATAAAGCACCAACATATTACACAGCGCTGGACAATAAATAGGGATACATACATTGCAACAAGGGGTGACAGACAGAGCGGTAGAAAACGGTTATACAACATAGCACAAGGTTATACTGTACATGCAATCAGGGTATAAAATGCATTTTACAGAGACCCGGCAAAACAAGTACGAGTTAGTCCATGAGAAGGGTGTCATCGCTTGGGTAGCAAAATTAAGGACACACTAAGGAAGGGTTTGGGGATGGGGGGGGGGGGGGGGGGGGGTGCCAAAGGCTTACAATCTAAAGGGTCGGGGAGGGACACATTGGGTAGGGCTGTGGGAAAGGTGGTTGACTGAGAGAGTTAGTGTGGTAGATGTGGGGTAGGCCATTTTAAAGAAATGGGTTCTGAGGGCTTGCTTGAAGGTGTTGAAGGAAGAAGTGAGTCTGAGGGGGAGTGGAAAGGAATTCCATAGGGTGGGGGCAGCTCTTGAAAAGTCTTGTAGGCGTGCATGGGATTGAGAAATGCGTGGGGAGGTCAGGCAGAGATCATTGGAGGACCGGAGGGGGCGGGCAGGTATATCTGTTGACAAGCTCAGAAGTGTAGGTTGGCCAGGTCTTGTAGATTTGTAGGTAAGGCACAGAACCTTTTTTTTTTTTTTTTTTTTTTTTCTTTTTTTTTTTTTTTTAAGTTTCTTTTTTATTAAGTTTTTAGAAACATACATTGAAATATAACATTCCCCAAAACAGACGAGGATACAAACAGAAAAAGAGAACACTTAGAAGAGGACTACAAACGGACACTATACATAGATATTTTTATACATATGGATGATTAACGTCAAACTTGAGAGAGATTAGGTCTCGATAAGAAAAAAATTGAATACAGTGCATGACATATGATCCGCTAATTTCACAGGTAATTCAACAGACTCCTTTTTTTTTTTTTTTTTTTTAATATAATAATTCACCCCACCTCCACCTCCAAGCCACATCCATTTAGGTGCAAAAGCACCGAGTTCCCAACAGGGGTTTGGGCCTGCTAAGAATGGTGTATTTGAGTGTACCTCTAGAGTGTACATGAAATAAATGGATCTATTCCCTCTGAACCACCTGTAATAGTGCTAGTTTTTATTCTGCGGACAGTGTATCCCGGTTCTTGATCCAAACACCCCAAAGTTTTTGGAATTTATTAGCACAACCCCTAGCGATGTATGCTGCCTTGTTTAAGTGCAGAGATGAGTTCATTAAATTTTTCCAGAATGAAATTGTTGGGGGGTCTTGTTGTTTCCATTGTAAAAGAATGGATTTTCTGTAGTAAGATAGCAGGAGTCCAAGACACAGAACCTTAAAACTGGTCCTGAAGCAGATAGGGAGGCAGTGTAGGGTTTTGCAGAGGGGAGAAGTGGAAGCATAGTAGTGGGAAAGTCTGATGAGTCTAGCTGCTGCATTCATGACTGATTGAAGCGGTGCAATGTGTTTCAAGGGGAGGCCAGATAGTACGGCATTGCAGTAGTCAAGGCAGGAGATGATGAGGGCATGGATGAGAAGCTTGGTAGTGTCTGGGGTCAGAAAGGGGCGGATTTTGGAGATGTTGCGAAGGTAGAAGTTGCAGGTTCTGGTAACATTTTGGATGTGGGGGGTGAAGGAGAGATCAGAGTCTAGGGTGACGCCCAGGCAACGGGCCTGAGAGGTAGGGTGGATGGTAATGCTGTTGATAGTGACGTGAATAACTGGGAGGGGTGGTGCAGCACGAGGCGGGAAAATTATGAGCTCGGTTTTATCCAGGTCAAGCGTCAGGAACCTAGCTGACATCCAGGAGGAGATGGTTGAGAGGCAGGAGGAGACCTTGTCCATGGAGGAGGGGGGGAGATTGGGGGTGTGGAGATAGATTTGGGTATCATCGGCATATAGGTGGTATTTGAAGCCCAGGGAGTAGATGTGTTTGCTGATAGAGGAGATGTGAATTGAGAACAGTAGGGTGCCCAGACCTGGGGGACTTCGACCAAGAAGGGGGTAGGAGTTGAAGAGGAACCATTGAAAGAGGTGGTGAAGCGGTGATGAGAGAGGTATGAGGAGATCCAGGCCAGGGCGCTATCACAAATCCCTAAGGACTGAAGGAATTGAAGGAAGCGGGAGGGGATGGTCAACTGTATCAAATTCTGAGGACAGGTCAAGGAGTAGCAGGATGGAGTAGTTTCCTTCAGCTTTGGCAAGGGTAAGGTAATTTACTACCTTGACTAGAGCGGTTTCTGTTGAGTGAGCAGGGCGGACACCAGATTGTAGGGGGTCGAGTAGGGAGTTGGTGCTGAGGTAGTGCGAGATGCGTCTGTGGACCAGGCGTTCGAGGAGCTTTGAGGCAAAAGGGAGGAGAGAGATTGGGCGGTAGTTGGAGGGTAGGGAGGGGTCGAGTGAGTGTTTTTTAGCAGGGGAAGTACAGTGGCATAGGACACCAGTGTACACTATGCTAGATTGGCTAGATACACTAAACAGCTCAGGTTGGCCAGGTCCCCACTGGTGGGGCCAACCATGCAGAGACAACACATATTTATTTTTTAACACAAGGTCGTCATCCTTACCTGCACAATGTGCTAACACCCTTTCCCAGGTGCAGGATAGTTGTCTTTTGGATGCCATTAGTGCCATACAAGTAAAAACACTGTTGGCTTATTCGCTAAGTGGCGTTTACTAATCAAGCGCGCCGGATGTCTAAACCACACCACAGGGCTGCTGTACCTTCTCATACAAGTCAATCAGCCGTCTAATGATCCAATCTTTTTCATCCAAATTCACCAAATCAGTGTAGTACAAGGGTAAATTGAGTGAATATATTGAATGGATAATTTAGGCAGTTCACTTATATTACATAAGAGATTAAATTATTAGTGGCCACCAGTAGACAAAAATTGTCTAGCACAGGAGCGCGCAAGCTTTTTCAGTCTCATTCCTCTCTTCCCTCCCTGCAGCGTTTTGTGTGGTGAGTGATGACAGGTTACTCACCCAATCACAGCTTCTTCCAGCTTCTCCACGGCCACAGTGGTGTCATGTGACACGCACTGACTGCAGGTCACATGACGTAGCTGTGGCAATAGAGATTGGTGCTGGCAGCTGCCATTGGGTGAGTTAAACCTGTCATTAGGCTCGCAGGAAGGGAGGAGAGGAACCTGGGTACGGTCCATGGACTGTAGATTGCCCGGCTCTGGTCTAGTGTGTACAAAGCTTTAGTTCTATGCGTGATGATGGGATTTACATTCATTTGTAAAAAGAAAACATTTATAACTTATAAAGCCTGCCTTTTATTAAAATATATATTTTTCCATTGTACAGATTGATGACATCGCAGATAGTGGCGAGGAGGCTCCAATGGCCGACTCGCCGGAGGAACCAGCCGGCACCAGTAGTGCGCCCTCTGCGGATGAACCTTCCACTGCCTCAGAAGCATCTGATCACAATGGCCTTCAGAAAGCCATCACCGACATGATGGGAGAGTTTAAGCTGACTATGTACTGCGTAATGCAGGCCCTCTATTTCAACAACGGAGAGCTGGGCAGCACCAGACACTTCCTCCGCACCGGGGCGCGCCCCGACGGCTACCCCATCTGGGAGCCCCAGGATGACTTGGACCTTAAAAGGAATGACCCTTCCACACAGACGCATTTAGTAGAGAAATACGGCGCCAATAATGTAGCTAAAAGACTGGCTTTTTTGTCGAGTTAGCAGAAGTATCTTAGAGTGAATTAAAGAGGGACTTTAACCAAGGTTTGAACTTCATCCGAGTCAGTAGCTGATACCCCCTTTCCCAGCAGAAATCTTTACCTTTTCTCACATAGGTCATCAGGGGGTTCTGTATGGCTGATATTGTGGTGAAACCCCTCCCACAGTGTGATATCATCACCATGCCCCTGACTGTTTGCTGTCTGTGAACCTCATTGCATTGTGGGAAATAACATCTTTTTCCAACTGCCAAGCAAGCAATATCTCCCTCTGTGCATAGAACTCTCAGTAACGAACATTCGGTACAGATCACCTGGCGGAACTAAAGATGTCACCACATTTCAGAATGTAAATCAGGGAGAGGAAAGATTTTACCATGAGCAAACACTGACTAAATAACCCATAAGTTAATATTGTAAAAAAAAAATAGGGAATTTAACTAGTTTATGTTCACTGCATTTCTTCTTTAGAGAACTGAGCACCAATGTAAACGGTTTTTGTTTTTTTTTCAAATGTAGCTTCAGATAAGGAGGGAGCTTCCAAACTGAGTGTTCCATTTGGGGAAGCAATATTACTCACCTACAGGGTGCTGCTCCTCTGGTCCCCCCCTCCTGTTTCAGGCTGGCCGCAGTTAGTATCTCCTGGCAATGCTGTGAGCATGTGCGCTGAAAGATGTAGAATGTGAATGCTAGTACATTCTCTGCACTTGCACCCACAGACTACATCTCCCAGCATGCATTGCAGCGCACTCACAACACTGCTGAGAGAAACGGACTGTGATCGCTGTGGGAGGTTCATTTAAAAATGTTTTACATTGGCGCTGAGTTCACTTGAATATGAAGAGAATATAAACTTATAAGATGATTTGTATGTGTGGTACAGCTAAGAAATGGAACATTAGTAGCAAAGATATGAGACTCATATTGTTTCCAGTACAGAAAGAGGTAAGAAACTTCACTTGTTATCTATGCAAAAGAGCTTCTCTGAGCACTCCGCCTAATTTAGCCAGAGAGCAGTGCTATTTTCTGAAGCACTTACCGTATACATTAAAGAAACAGTGAAAGACAACTTTAGATAAGATGTTACTGCTGAGAAATTCAGAGTCATTAGCTCTGCTCTGTTTCATAGTTTAAAATGCGGAGTGTAGTTTATAAACTGCAAATATGACAGAATTATGCAATGCTATAAAAAGAAGGCTACATACCCGAAAATAAAAATATGAAACTCTTTTCTTTGCTGCTAATGTGCTATTAATTATCCACACTACACATACAATTCATTATATCATAAGTTTTTCTTCGGCTTCAGTGTCCCTTTAATGCGGTGATGTACAGCATTGTATATTATAGGTCAGTATTAATATATATATTTTTTTTTCTGTTTGGTCACCCATTCATTTTGCACCTTCACTGCTTTAATAAATCTCTGCGGCTTGTTCATATGCTATGTTGATCATGCATGTCCCTTTTGGAATGATGTAGATTTTAGTGTACAGAATTGTATAAAATACCACCTCCTTTTGATCTGTGCCTGGAATATTGTGTTTGTTGTCTTGGTTTATCTTATTTAGAAAATAACTTTTCACTTTGACACCTGAAGTGAGTAGAATATGGAGGCTGCCATATTTGTTTCCATTTTCAACGATACCAGTTGCCTGGCAGCCCTGCTGATTTATTTGGCTTCAGTAGTGTCTGAGTAACACTAGAAACAAGCATGCAGCTAATCTTGTCAGATCTGACAATAATGTCAGACACCTGATCTGCTGCATGCTTGTTCAGGGTCTATGGCTAAAAGTATTAGAGGCAGAGGATCAGCAGGGCTGCCAGGCAACTGGTATTGCTTAAGAGGGAATAAATATGGCAGCCTCCATATCATTCTTGCTTCAGTTGTCCTTTTAAAGAGAACCCAGTGGGAACATTGGGCCAAAAAATACTTATGGAGAGGAAAGCCTCTGGATCCACGCTGTTCTATGCTGCTGCCCGGGAGCACATTGCAATCACACTCCTTGTGCACGAGCTGCTCTGGTATACTGCGCAGGCATGGCTGTGCTTGCGCAGGAACAGTACGGCCGCGCTCCTGTATGAAGAGGAGTGGGGAGGAATCTGTCAAGAGCTTATCACATCCCTTTGGAGGTCCGCAGTGGGCAGGAGAGCGCCAGAAGACGATGCAGAAGCTTCCCTCTCCCTAGGTACGTATTTAACTTCTGACCTGAGGTTCTCCACTGGTACACACTTATGAGGCATGTCATCCACTGGGATCAGAACCCACTCCCTCACGTGAGGCTGTATAGGTGCACTGCTAGCCTGTAGGCTAGTGACGTGTTCTGTGCTATGAGAGGGGGGGGGGCACAGAGAGATACGGGAGAAACATGCAGCAACGGGGCAAGTAGAAAGAACAGTTTTCTCTCGGCTGAAGCAATGTGCCAGTTAAATCACTTCCTGGGGGGAGGGGGGATATTGGGATTGGGGGCCAATGTTTTCATGCAAGATTCTTGGCAGAGGTGGTCGTTAATCGGCCAACTTTTGTCTAGTGTCTGTACAAGGCTTTAGCAACTCATAAAGTAGGTAAAACAAATACTTATTTTTAGTAATTTCTTGCTTGGTGGGAGCTTTAATGATATTTTATTGGTAAAGTTTGAAAATATTTCCTTGGATAAAACTTAGTTAAGTAGTCTCTAGCATCAGTAAGAGGAAGTATGGCAACTTGTGCTATTACTGGAGCCGATAGTTTTGCAGGTGGGACCATGGCTGTGTTATTGGGCCAATCATTGCATTGATTGGCCCAATAATGGACAATAACAGAGCCATAGTCCTGCCTGCGAGACTGTCGGCGCCTGTAGAAACACAAGTTACCCTACTTCTTCCTCTTACTGCCGCTAGAGCTTGCTTTCGAGGTGGGGCTTATTTCGAGCATGCTAGAAATTCCTTCTAGGCTTTCTTTCAGGAGACGTCTTAATTTCGGGGAAACAGAATATCACTTGCGGCAAAACACTTGCAGGGAATCATCTGCGGTGCCCGCAGACACAAGTGTGATCCCTGTGCAGTAGCAGGAAACTGCCTGTAAGAGCAGCACCGCCGCACTCTGGCATGTCAGAAAATGTGCCCACGAGAACATATCAAGTTCTTGTTGGATACGTTCAGAGGACCCACACAGCAACATGGGGGGCCAAGGACGACCTCCCTATGCCAAGTTCCATTGTAACCTGCAGGGGGATATCTCTGACTGAGGGAGTCTGAGATGGTATTATAAGTTACAATACCACCCCAGACCCCCTCAGCCCCCCCCCCCCCCTGCCTAGTGCAAGTTACAAAGGCCCCCAAACCCCCTCAGTCAGACCAGAGAACCCTCTTTCCCTTTGTCAGAGCGCAGGAGAAAAAACAATAATCACCATCCAGGGAACCAGGAGACGCCTAATCCAACTCTTCCTTGGGCGACTGATTCCAACAGCTACAACACAAGTCCAGGACGTCAGTGTCATGGTGTTGTGATCATGTGGTGATCACTTGATGGGCAGCCAAGGACACTGGGCACCTAGGAGGAATCCAGTGATCGATGGCCTCTCCTGGTCTCTTCCGTTCTTTAGTTGCAACATCTCTCCCGTTATCGGTCACAATGAGCTCTATTCTCAAAGACTTCCCGCATGCGGTAAAGTACATGCGGGAAGTTTGCACCCAAAATACCGTCAAGTTTGCATTCTCTAAATTTTCCGCATGTTTTTCCCGCATGCGGTAAAAGTGCGGGATTCATGCGGAAAACTTTCCGCAAAAGTCGGTATTTTCCGCAATAAAAGATCAATTCTCAAAAATGTTCAGGCGCATCATTTCGTCGTTAATTACCGATTTTTTTTTATCACCTACAAGTAGTAGGTGATATATTCCGCATCCCATTGACTTTAATGAAGTGTGGAGGCTTAAGGGCTGTGCTTGCTGGATTTTAACTTTTTTTTTTTAACACTTTTTCATGCGACCTTTTTACCGCATCATTCCCGCATGAATAATGGCTGTTTCCGCATCTTTTTTCCCCGCATGCGGAAAACATGCGGAAAATGTTAGTGAATGTGGAAAAAATGCGGAGTTTACCGCTGGCGGGAATATATCGGTAACATTTTGCGGAAAATTTGGCTCTTTGAGAATAGAGCCCTTTGTCTTTTCCTCACCTGTCTACCTTCCCACACTGCTCACCTGCTGAAACCAGCGCAGGGGATTTGGGTGCAGCCGGCGCCACCATAGGCCGTAATAGGAGTTACGGCTGTAGCAGCGCACAGGGAGTAACGTCAGTGCCGAAGTTACTTTTAAAACCTAATAATTTGACTTCCAGCAATTGCTGGAAGCCAAATTATTTCATTCCCCACTATCCATGGTGGCCTGGAGGGGGAATAGTATTTAATACAGCCGGGAAATTGTGCAGCAGCAGGATCAGCCATATACCTGCTGAATCCTGCGCCCAAGTCTCCAGTGCCTGCATCCTCTACTGCGACGGGAGTGCGAACATGGATGAGCGCGGCCAGGACTACGCAGGCGTACTGGACGGTGACTGCCTGAAGCAAAAGTGAGTCGCGGTGAGGGAACGGAGGATCGTTCGGTAACTTTGCAGGCACAGGTCAGCTGCAGGGGGCTGGCAGAAGCCCCAGGTAAGTGACACTTTTTTTTTTTTATATCTTCAGGTCCACTTTCAGGTTCCCATTAATAATCCAGTTTCCTGTACAACTGACTGATCATTGTGATCGATTGGAAACAAACCGCTCAGGCACACCAACGGAGAGGAAAATTATTGTATGATCGATCGTTTGGGAGATTGTACCGTTATTAGGAACCCGACAGTATAAATTACAGATGTGCCATCTAGCCCAAAGAAATGAGATTTAGGAAGAAGAAGCTTAGAGAAAGCAGATGTTTTTTCTGATCTATTCCCTGCCCTGCCCTGCTCGCTGCATGGCCGCTGCACTCACATCAGGCGCCAGCAGGGGGAGACGCGCTCTTCCATTCATTCATTGCGAGATCAGTGCTGACAGCTCTTTAATGAGAGGAGCAATATGGCCGCGGCAGCCTCGGAATTCCCAGCGACGCTGAGCCTCAACGGGAGTACCAAGGTGGCGCCTGGCTTCTGCGCAAAGCACTGTGGATGTGTCGGCTGGGAACTGGGAAGGGTGGCGCATGCGCAGAAAGGACGCCGGCAGCATGGCGGATAACAGAGTGACAGAGGCGCTGCTGCAGCGGCTGCGGGATGCGGACAGCGGAGGAGTGGACAGCCTGCAGCTGGCACTGGAGCTGGGGGTGGATCACCAGCAGGTGGTGGGGGCAGTCAAGAGCCTGCAGTCTCTGGGGGAGGTGAGTATAAGAGGAGCTCTCTGATAGAGGCTGATGCAATAGCATCCTATAGAAGACACACCACGTGACACTACAGCTGTTGTGGGACTACATACCCCAGCATGCCCACTGAAGTAGCATTCCAAGGTTGTGCTGGCAACTATACTCTTCTCTAGTCTTAACCATAGCTCCCAACTGTCCCTCTTTCGGAGTGACAGTCCCTCTTTGGGAGCCCTGTCCTTCTTGCCTCCTCATTTGTCCCTCTTTCAGAACTTTGTCCCTCTTTCTATGTCAATATATATATTTATCTACTAAAAATGTGTTTGACTTTAAACTTTATTCCCATACATTACATTGACATCTTACTCATTTTAAAATGTTAATATGAAGGAAAAAGAACCAGGATAGAAAGGACCAGTGTGGTTTGAATTATAAAACATATTTTTCTTATAAAATCTTTATGGTATGTGTGACTAGGGGTGTGATGGAGGCATGGTCAGGGGGTGTGGCTTAAGTGTCCCTCTTTCTCATCTCAAAAAGTTGGGAGGTATGCTAAACAACAGTAGAGCCATCTTCAGTTCACATCATGTTTTCATGAGTATTCATAGGCAGCTTCCGCTGGATGTTTTAGTTTTGGACTCCTGAGGCTGGGTTTCTATTTCTAGGCATTGTTGTTAGAGATGGACTTGAGCTGGCTGTGCAACTGATGATTTTGTGGCCGATCAGCCATGTGGGTCGATTATTATGAAATTGCATGAAAATTGGAGCCGCAACAAGCATGCCTGATCGACGATTCAACCGATTTCAGGCTGAAATTGGTGGACTGTATCGATTGGACATGCTGAGAAATCTAAGGCCAACGTGCTTAATTAGGTGTGTGGCGTATACAGTGTGCAATATCGTAACCGAACATGATGGAATTCCCGGATGCTATCTCCTCAAATGTTATATGTGCCCCGCAGGGCTGTGCATTAAATTACTTTATCTGTCCGCTTCCGCCTAGTGTTTACTGTGCTTCCGCATTCGTTGCCCACGTGTGGCGGGCACAAAGCAGTGATGCATCTGTGACATCACACACCCGCCACACGTTATCCAACCGCATCACATGGGGAAATAATGCAAAAGCACAGTGGACAGGTAAAGTATTGTAATGCATGGGCACATAATATTTGGGGGACGGTGGCAGGAGGCTGATTCCTGAAAGATTTTAATGCGGATCTGTATTTGATTGATCTGCCCATTCATTGCTAGATGTATAGGCATTTTTGTACTTGACATCTGTTAGTCTTCAGCCTGCCTCTTTTTTAGAACAAAATAGGCTGCCTCGCTGTATCTAAACAGCATGACTGTACAGCAATAGTTCCTAATGTTTCTGTAGAAATATTGGGGAGCAGCAGCATACAGCCCACCACTAGGTGCTGCTGCAGGTTTTCTCCCAGTGCCATCTGTCGCTGTACAATAACAGCTGCTAAATAGGCAGGGGGAGGGGTTTCAGAATCATCCCAGCATCTTTCTGTGGGAGGACAGTAGATACCCCACCAATGCAGTATGAATGGCTTCACAGTAGACCAAGTTTTACAGCATAAAAGCTGTGCATTGAGCATGCCACTGAACTGGGTATTTATGTTCCTTTTTTATTTTCTCTGCAGGTAATCGAGGCGGAGCAACGTTCCAGCAAGAAATGGGAGCTGAGTGCGGAGGGGCAGGAGATTGCCCAGGAGGGCAGCCAAGAGGCCCGAGTTTATTACAGCTTACCCAAAGATGGCCTGGCACAGGCGGAGCTCATGGTCAGTCCAAATGTGTAGATTAGGGATAATCCATGAGATGCAAATTCTTCCGAGTTGATGCAAATTTTATGTAAATATACACAGATTGATAATGGAGCAATCTGTTTAAAGGGGAACTGAAGTAAGAGGTATATGGAGGCTGCCATATTTATTTCCTTTTAATCAATACCAATTGCCTGGCAGCCCTGCTGATCCTCTGCCTCTAATACTATTAGCCATAGCCCCTGAACAAGCATGCAGCAGATCAGGTGTTTCTGACTTTAAAGCCAATGGGTACCGCTGTAAAAAAAAAAGTCAGATACTCACCTAAGGAGAGGGAAGGCACTGGGTCCTAATGAGCCTTCCCTCTCCTCTCCCGGTGCCCTCGGTGCTGCGCTGGCTCCCCCGTTCGCGTCCGCCGCCGCAGGAACTTCGGAGGTCTTCGGGAGCACTCGGGCTTCTGAAGACTGGCCGCTCCATACTACGTATGCGCTAGTGCATCATAGAGGGCGCTCGCGCATGCGTAGTATGGAGCGGCCCCGTCCTCGGGAGCCCGAGTGCTCCCGAAGGCTTCCGAAACATCCCTTCGGCTGCAGAAGTGGCAGTATTTGACCGAACTGGTCGAATATTGCCACGGGGGATCCTGCGCGGGACCGGGCACCGGTAGAGGAGAGGGAAGGCTCATTAGGACCGAGCCTTCCCTCTCCTTAGGTGAGTATCTGGCTTTTTATTTTTTCAAACGGTAAACATTCACTTTAAAGTCAGATCTGACAAGACTAGCTGCATGCTTGTTTCTGATGTGATTCAGGTACTACTGCAGAGAAATAGACCAGCAGGGCTGCCAGGAAACTGGTATTGATTAAAAGGAAATAAATATGGCAGCCTCCTTATACCTCTTACTTCAGTTCCCCTTTAAACCTGGGTTTAAATTGATGGGTCTTTTCAAACTGCGTACATTTACATAAAAATTTGCATAATTTCAGAAGAATTTGCATCTCAGCCTTATGCTGCATACACACTTAAATTAAAAGTCTTTGGAAAATGAAAGATCACAGACCAATTTTACCCCCTTCTATGTAGTATGAGAGCCATACCTTCACAGTCTATTCTATGGAGCTGAACTCCCCAAAGTTGGTGTACACCTGCAAAAGGTCAGTTCCTGCAAAATGCATTCATAGTCTATATCGGCAGATCTCAATACACAATTTGTTTAACAGACATTCATCTGCAGATCAGATCCACCAGGGTGGATCTTCAGATATGCAGATGAATGTCTGTCACACAAGGTGTTTTTTTTGGGGGGGGGGAGGGGGGGGAGGGAGGGGTTGCATCAGAAGAGATCACAAAAGCATAAGTACTCAGTGGACATCAACCCTAAGGGCTCGTTTCCACTATCGCGAATCTGCATGCGTCCAACGCATGCAGATCCGCACATGTAATACAAGTGGATGGGCCTGTTTCCACTGTAGCGTTGTTGAGGTGCGTTTTTTTCAGCGTGAAAAAAACGCACAAAAGAGCCAACGATTTCGCCTGCGTCGGGAATCCGTGCGAATCGCCGCTAATGTATTTAATAGTAAAAACGCATGCGTTTGTTACATGCGTTTTTACCCGCGATTTCGCGTGCGATTTCGCACCTTTTTCAATTTTATTTAGCCCTGGCAGTGTCATGGTTAATTTCGCATGGCACCCTGCCATGCGAAATCGCAGGCGAAATCGCGGGTAAAAACGCATGTGGAAACGCATCCGCATGCGTTTTTACAAGCGTCGGAATGCGGCCGAAATCGCGTCGCAACAGTGGAAACAAGCCCTTTGACTCCCTCTACTACAAATGGGACCTTATTCACCACTCTTTTTATCCTAAGTTTTCTCCTTGGTAATATTTTCACACCTTATCAAGAAAATGCCTGTTAAAGAGAACCCGAGGCGGGTATTTTAAATCTTGAGAGGACACAGGCATGTTCTGTGCATAATCACATGCCTCTGTGCTTCTGTATTGCCGCCTCTAGTCGTTTTTTTTTTAGACACTACTTAAGAACGGGATAGGAGGCGCCCGGTCTAGGAAGCGTCACAGTATAAGTTATTACTGTAGTCGAAGTGCATCAATTGTCAAATTAATAAAAAAGCCCGAATGTTTAATCGTGACTCCTTTGAGCCCTTTTGTCCTGCCATACACCTGTGAGGTAGGACTATTTTATTATTCCATATGATATAGTGATTGGAATAACCATCCATTACAGTAATAACTCAGTGTTCTCCCCAGGCTCTTTTAGCCGGGTGCTCCACCCGGCTAGATTTGGTGACCACCCGGCTGTCATCGGCTCACCTCCTATGCTGTAAGCAGAGTTGCCCTGCATTTTCATCTCAACCCACCCGGCTACTTTTTCATGCCACCCGGCTACTATTTCATGCCACCCGGCTGGAAAAAAATTCTGGGGAGAACACTGTAACTTATACTGTGACGCTTCCTAGACCGGGCGCCTCCTATCCCGTTCTTAAGTAGTTTCCTTCCCTCATATACACTCTATATCGAGGGTGATTTGAGTCAAGCTTCCCGACGAAAAATCATTTTTCACCAGGAGCAGCGACCAGCTGGGAAGCGCAAGGCCGAGTGGAGACGGTACTTCTCCACCTGCGAACACAAGTGGTTGCCTTTGCTGCAACCCAGACTTGTGAGTATATATATTGCTTGATTGAACCTTATCCATATACACTAACGATATTGCACCAGAGTGGGCTCCCGGATCTGTTTGTGTTTTTCTCGTCGCCTCTACATATTTTTTTAGACACGTTTTTACAAAAGACTTCTTTCTAGTCAGAGGATGGGGCAGCAGTAATTTATTGGAAATAATCCCCTGACATCTGCTTCAGGCCCAGGGCTGGGTGACTTAATTCACAACACATGCCTGTTCCTTTTGTTTCAGAAACTGCCCTTTGCAAAGATTGGGTTCAGCAAGGCCATGTCCAATCGCTGGATCCGGCTGGATAAGTCCTCAGAGGGTGGCCCACGAGTCTACCAAATGGTGAGTGTTTGGACGTTACTTTTTTTGCTCTAGCTAGTTATTCACAAATTTTTTGCCATCTTCAGGCTAAAGGTGGTGAATTTACCGCCTGTCTCTTCTACCATGAGCCGGAAGGCAGCGGGCTTGATAGCGCTCGATATGGGCGGTGAAGAGGCGGACCTCTGATGGAGTCACATCTGAGCGCGGCTCTACTCAGGCGTGACTTGTTGGGGCTCTTTACCACTGGGCAACACCACCGCCTGTTAAACGATGACACGAGTGGTGTTACATATGCTGTTGTTCAGCTGCATTGACATTTCACTCGAAAGGAGGCCGTGACCAGCAGCCAAGAGGGTAATTGCTCGATAAGTGGGCAGTTTACCCATGGATCTGAAAGAGACCTTATAAGGGTGACCTATAGGCTGACATTACGGACCTTCTCCTGAAAATCCAGTTCGACTACCATGCTGATCCTCCAGGTTTGATACCTTGAGTCGCTCACCTGCAACAAATGTGTAGATAGAAATGTCAGAACACCATATGGCTATACGCTTGTTTAACTGTGGTTACCCACAATGCATCACTACTGAATATGCAAATTCTCTTTATGCCCCTGAAGCAAGGCTTACAGCCAGAACCGCTGGTGTATAGCGGTTGTATAACTTATGCATTTTACAGACTCACATCAACCTGACATGCAGACAGCCTGTTTGACTGTTGGTCCTCCTCAGTGCATGGCAGGGATTGATATGGCTCTATGGGATAGGGCTTGGAACAGTACAACAGAATATACCCAAGCAGCTCGGGGTGACCCAGAACCACTAGGAAAGTATAGGGGTCGAAAAGAGACCAAAGGTATTTTTTTGTTAATGATACATACAGAGGTCACATGGTTGCAGTGCCAGACTTCCTGTATTTCAGACATACCCCTTCCTGCGCCGTATTGTGAGGGGCTTCAAGTATTCCCCCTCCTTTCAGTGCTCGCTATATACAAAAGTTTACTATACCAGAGTTTACTGCCACGAGTTTATACTGTACTTTTATCTGTCAACAACTATTGCTATGTACAACTAGTATTACTCTATTATATTGAACTGTCTGTGTTTAAATGTTGTTGGCTCAAACTAGAAACATGTACGCTGTAGCACTCTACACAAGATAAATTGACAATTATGTTTTTTTTTTTTGTGTTTTTGAGGGGGGGAGGGGCATGCCTGGAGAGTGTCCTTCTTAGATGTGTGAACGTGTGAGTGTAAATGTTTGTTTGTTACTCTATACTTCTCCCTCACCTGCGTGAGTGGACGTTGTTTCTAAATTTTTGTTTGACTGTAACTGTTCTCTTATGCTTATAAAACCAATAAACAGGATTTAAAAAAAAAAATACAAAAGTATTCCCCTCCTTTGTGTCAGGAAGGGAGGTAGGGGGTGCTGCAGTCATAGAGCGCTATATTCAGCATTTCAAATAAGGACTGGAAAGTTTTGTACTGGTTTAAAGAGACTCTAACACAATGTTCAGCCTTATTTCTTCTATCCTAGAAGTTCCTATACCTGTTCTAATGTGGTCTGGATTACTGCAGCCTTTTCTAGTTGCACTGTCTCTGTAATATATCTACAGTAATCTTTTTTTTGTCTAGCTTTGTCGACTCGGAGGAATGGGCTGCCTCTGTAATGGATACAAGTTATGCATGCCCCCTGCAGGCTCTGTGTGCTTTGTTTACTCCGCACTCTCAGCTCTCAGTCAGTTTAAGCTTGACGGTGATGTGGTTTGTGAGGCTGAGTGGGGAGGGAGCTGCCTGTCACATGCTGAGAAACTGAGAATCTCAGACTGGAATGCAGCTAATTCACTATAATAAAAACTTGTAGTATACTGTACGTACACACACACACACACACACACACACACACGCACGCCCAGTGCACACCGAGCGGTTTTTGGAGCGATCCGCCGGCCGCATCCGCTTATAAAAACGCTTGGCTAATGTATTGCAACGGGATGGTGCACACCGGCGGTTTGAGGTTTTTGCCAAGCCGCAAACGCGCCTCCTGCTGCGCGTTTGCGGTTTTCGGAAGCGTTTCGTCCTCAATGTAAAGTATAGGAAAAACGCAAACCGCTCTGAAAAACGCTACTTCAGAGCGGTTTGCCGGGCATTTTTGTTACAGAAGCTGTTCAGTAACAGCTTTTACTGTAACAATATGTGTAATCTGCTACACAAAAACGCACCCAAAACCGCTAGGTATGTTTAGAAAACCTCTCTAAACATGCCTAGAATCGCTCTGAAATCAGCTCCCAAAACCGCTAGCGTATTGCGGATCTGCTAGCGGTTTTGGTGTGCACTGGGACACACACACACACACACACACCACTTCCTGGTTTTAGCGGCCATGTTTTTTGTTTGTAAACACTGCCTAAAACTGGCGATTAAAAGCCAGGAACGCGGCGGAAATGGCAGAGGGATCCAGGAGATCACAATGACTCGATTGTACAGATTCTCTTCAAGAAGCTTGTAGATTTGCTTTTTTAAAGAGACTCTGAAGTCTCATAAAAATCATCATGTTTTTACACTAAAAAATGTCTTAACGAGATAGCCCTAACTAAAACGCTGCATCCCCGCGGCTGAACTCTAACTAAATCCCCCCTAACTATTCCGCCCCCCCCCCCCACACACACACACACACAGAATAAACGTCTGTTTCTTGGTCGTGGATTTTGCTGTCCCGGGAGGTAGAGCTTTCAGCTGCTGCTCTGCCTCCATGCGTGTATCTCCACCTCTCCCCCACCCTCCTCAGTGAAGGAAGACTGAGAGGGGCGGGGAGAGGTGGCGATCCGCGCTGATAGACGCGTGTAGAGGCAGAGCTGCAGCCAAAAACCTCTGCCTCTCACGGAAGCACTCCACACAGTGTGCACCGGGGAGTTTGGGGGGATTTAGTTAGAGTTCAGCTGTGGGGATGCAGCTTTTTGGTTAGGGCAATCGTGTTAGAGATTTTTAATATAAAAACATGATTTTTATGAGACTTCAGAGTCTCTTTAAGTGTACAGGTATTTCTAAAGAAAATGTGGCTTTCCAGTAAGATAGTCCAGAGTCTGTACGTGGTTTTTATTTTTTTCACACCATAAAGCTTGTTGAGGGTTTCCATGCATATCCAGTGTTGTTTTTCATCCTGATAGGTGGACTCGGTGGAGGATGCTGTTAAGGACAAGCTGCACCTGCTCCAGCAGGGCAAGGCAGACAGTGTGAACGAGAAGGACAAGAATGAGCTGAAGAAGAGGAAACTGCTGAATGAAGTGTGAGTGGCAGCAGCATAGAGACGTTCTCCCGCAGGGGCAGGTAGATGGATGAGAGAGAGGAAAGCCTAAGACACGCCTTAATTTTAATCAACCAATGTTACCACCTCCACATGGAGGAGCCGATTGTGTATGTAAGCTCTCATGATACATGGAGGTGGTAAAATTAGCCAATCAAAATTGGATGCATGTACCAGGCTAAAGATCAATTTCAGTTACAGCATATTTACAGTAAGGTATACAGCTTACTGATGCTCCTTTCCCCTTTGTCTGCCTACTATCTCTGTAGACAGTAAAGCCTTTTATACATGTACAATTACTGTTACTTTTCTTTTTTTCTCTTAAAGAGAATCTGTATTGTTAAAATCGCACAAAAGTAAACATACCAGTGCGTTAGGGGACATCTATTACCCTCTGTCACAATTTCGCCGCTCCCCGCCGCATTAAAAGTAGTCAAAAACAGTTTTAAAAAGTTTGTTTATAAACAAACAAAATGGCCACCAAAACAGGAAGTAGATTGATGTACAATATGTCCACACATAGAAAATACATCCATACACAAGCAGGCTGTATACAGCTTTCCTTTTGAATCTCAAAAGATCATTTATGTGTTTACCTTCTGTCCCCTTCTTCTCTCATGCACTGAACATTACAGGCTTCCTGCAGACAGCTCTGCATGTGCCTGTGTTTGTAATTCCTTAGTATGTGTCAGCCAGCTACTTTCACAGCCTAACAGAGGAGGATTTTTATCCAGCTCTCTTCTATCACTGATAAGATAGCAGAGAAGCTGCTGGCTTATGTAAATAAAACACACACTGGAGTGTGCATAGAGGAACAGACCAGCAGGAAGAGTTGGCAGCCTTCCAGACACAGGCCGACAAGTCTGACAGGGGAAAGATACATTGATTTATTACAGAGACCGTGATAGTACAAAGTGCTGCAGTGAGCCAGAACAGATTAGAATAGGTTTAGGAACTTGTAGGATGGTAGAAAAAACGTTGTAATTTTTGCTACAGAGTCACTTTAACCATTTCATGCAAAATAGATGCTTACAAACGTCTTATTTGTGCACCATTAGTGCAAATAGGACGTTTCCTGGCAGTATGATTTATGGATTTTAGGGTTTTTTATGAAAGTTTCAGACGCTAAAACCAGGAAAAAATCATGCCGCCAGAGTCTCGGCAGCAGTCCCTGCTCTCGCTCACCTCTCTGGGATTCAGCGCTGCAATTTTACCTCCTTCCTCCAGGTGGCGCTGTAACTTTGTAGTGAGATCACTGATGGCAATCTCACCAGAGTGATTCAGAGCCTCCGTGGAGAGGAAGTAGAATGGCTGCCTGCGTCAGGATCCCCCGGGAGATGAGTAAAAACGTCCGTTGCGCTCCATTGCTCTGCAATGAGCTCTCAGCGGCTGGCCCGAGCATAGCCAGGGAGGTTAATGTCCATTCTGCCAAAGTGCATGCATGCCCTGAGAGCGGATGTGCGTGCACGCTTCCACTCTTCAGCTTATGGCATGAAATGGTTAATTGAGTAGCAGGCGGCATGGACCTGACGAACAGTGTTAGGCCCCTTTCAGACGGGCATCTGACAAGGCGGTGAATTGGCGGGGTGAATCCACCACCTGTGAGCTGCTTTCTTGCTTGAGCCCCTCGACCGCCCTGTAACACCACCTCGTGTCATTGCTTGACACACGTGCTGTTACTATCGCTGCAATTTGGCTGCATTTACATTGCACCCGAATTTCCCTGGCGGGTGGCAGACAGGTGACTGAACGGCTCGGCAAGTGTGCAGTTCAGCCTCCCGTCTGAAAGAGGTCTTAGGGTCATGGGGGTTGATGCAGAAAAGGCCGGTATCCCTGCACACCAAGTGGCACTTTTACCGGCCTAGTAACGCTAGTTGTGCCGATAGCACAAGAGCGTTATCACAACAATGCATGTAAACAGCATACGTGCGGTATGGCGGTAGTGTAGCACGCGCTACGCTACCCCGTACTACGTGTATGCTGTTTATGCACGTTGCTATGGTAACGCTATCGTGCTATCGGCACGACAAGCGTTACTAGGTTCAGTAGAGGCCGGGAACAGTGCCGCGCAGTGTGCAATGTAACTGGCCTTTTCTCTCCGATCAGCTTTCCTTCAAAGGAAACATGAAGTGAGAGGGAATAGGAAGCTGTGTTCCATGCGGAATAAGGCAATTCCATTCATCGCTACCCATGTCTGAATTTCACTATTACCCAGATCTGAACAACTAAACCGATGTAATCTGCTCTCCACCTGAGTTGTGACTAGAGTTTCCGTATAGCTTCACGGCAACAGGACTCCAAACAGAGTAATAATGGTGTCACGGTTGCAGAGAGGAGCAGTGTTTTCTTGATCTTCGTTTTTTGATACTTATGCGATATGTTGAGAATCCTGATTAATCATTGGTTGCTAGAACGGCTACGGCTGTTATCAGCCAAGTGACTATCCCAATGAATTGAGAACAGAATACCCAAGCAGCTCAGGGCAATCCAGAATTACTAGGAAAGTATAGGGGACTAAAAGAGACCAAAAAAAAGAATGCTTTTGCCATTTGTTGTGGCAAGGCATCCTCACCTGTGTCACATGGGCTGGACCTGTGGCATCGCCATGCTCTGTGTTAAGAGTAACAGAACATGAAATAGTACTGAAGCAGAGCTGGCCTGAAAAGTATTTAGTAAATGTTGAAGCAGTGTCTAAATGTGACACTAGAGGGCGGCATAAATACTACTGACAGACACGATTTCCTCAAGGGGTGCCAGCATTAATCCTTGATGTCTGGGTGTAGCTTCATCAGAAAGTTCAGTGGATTATAGCTATAGCTGGGTGCACAGGTTTATAGATTGAGAGAGTGTGGCCACTACTTTGTTAGTTTTTTGTGTTGCACTCGGTACTGTTTTAGCAGCACTAGTCTACCCTGACATTTCTAAGTCATACTGCATTTTAAATCCAAAAACCTCTTGTGAAATCTCTACTCATGCCAATACTGTATATCAGTATGCATGAGAGCTTACAGCATTTCAGACCAGTAAAATGATAAATAAAGAGACTAATTGTGTTCACACACACAAAAAAGCTGACATTGCCTGTTTAACAGGCACACTTACTTTAAAAACCAGCAAACTCTTGCATGAGCACACAAGGAAAACTTGATTTAAGTGCTCTAATATTATGACTTCAAAACAGCATTGAAGTGGTATGACACTCCAAAACATTAAAGGGACTCTGTAACAAAAATGTCATTGTGTTTTCTACCATCCTACAGGTTCCTAAACCTATTATAATGTGCTCTGGCTTACTGCAGCACTTTATACTATCACCATCTCTGTAATTGATCCGCTTATCTTTCCCCTGTCGGACTTGTCGTCCTGTGTCTGGAAGGCTGCCAACTCTTCAGTGTGATCTGCTATGCATGCCCCCTCTATGCACACTCCCCTGTGTGTGTGTGTGTGTGTTATTTACATTAGCCAGCTTTTCTCTGCTCTCTTATCTTTTACAAGCTGGATAAATCCTCTGTTCACATACTGATGAGTCACATACTGCAGAATTACAGACAACCGGGCAGAGCTGTCTGCAAGAAGAAACAAACAATCAGCTTGTAACTCTTCAGTGAGCTGCAGTGGGAAAGAAACACACAAATGATCTCTTGAGATTCAAAAGGAAGGGTGTATACAGCCTGCTTGTGTATGGATGTATTTTCTATGTGTGGACATGCTGTACATCAACCTACTTCCTGTTTTGGTGGCCATTTAGTTTTTTTACAAACAAACTTTTTAAAACTGTTTTTGACTACTTTTAATGCGGCGGGGAGCGGCGAAATTGTGACAAAGGGTAATAGATGTCCCCTAACACACTGGTATGTTTACTTTTGTGTGATTTTAACAATACAGATTTTCTTTAAGGCCGGTTTTACACCTAAAGAGAAACCGTGACCAAGAATTGAACTTCATCCTAATCAGTAGCTGTAATAAAAAAGTGCTTCGTTTTTACAATAATTATGTATAAATGGTTTAGTCAGTGTTTGCCCATTGTAAAACCTTTCCTCTTCCTGATTTACATTCTGACATTTATCACATGGTGACATTTTTACTGCTGGCAGGTGATGTCAGTGGAAGGAGATGCCAAAAAAAAAAGCAGCATTTGGAAACAGCTATTATTTCCCACAATGCAACAAGGCTCCCACAGTGTGATGCCAGCACCATGGTCCTGACATCACACTGTGGGAGGGGTTTCACCACAATATCAGCCATACAGAGCCCCCCGATGATCCGTTTGTGAAAAGGTAAAGATTTCTAATGGGAAAGGAGGTATCGGCTACAAATTGGGATAAAGTTCAATTCTTGGTTATGGGTTCTCTTTAATAGACTGCCTTTGAGCAGAGACCATAAAACCTTAGATCTACTTTGTAAATGTTTAAACATAAAATAAAATCATGGGTTATCTTAAAAAAAAAGTTTGACTTCCTTGACTTCACTTTGAAAGTTTTTGAGGGAAATGTAATGGTCTTAGTAAAAGTGCTTTGTACACCTACAGCAGGTGACAGTGACTCTCTCAAACAATTACTGTGCTGTAGAGCTGTGTCTCTCCTTTCCCCTGGTCTTCATAATGTGAATGTTTTTCAGGCAAGCGCAATCCTGGTAATTTATTTATCTCTCCTTTTAAATCTTTCAGGACTGTTAAAACTTACTTGGTGACAAAAGGAAGTGGTTTCAGCACCAATATTACCAAACAAGAGACGGATCTCACGCCAGATATGATTGCCAGGTATTTATCTTTCTCTGGGAGATGTTATATGAAGGCTGTATTATAGGAAGAAAAGAGTGTGAAGTAGAACAGCAGTGTTCTCCCCAGAATTTTTTTCCAGCCGGGTGGCATGAAATAGTAGCCGGGTGGCATGAAAAAGTAGCCGGATGGGGCGAGAAGAGAATGCAGGGCAACTGTGCTTACAGCATAGGAGGAAGTGAGCCGATGACAGCCGGGTGGTCACCAAATCTAGCCGGGTGGAGCACCCGGCTAAAAGAGCCTGGGGAGAACACTGAACAGTATGGGCTAACTCGTAAACCACCCTACAGAGTAGCGCCAGGTTGTAATAAAACTCCCTGTACACCAAAATTGATGGTTCTCTGACTCCTATCTGTCACCATGTCTTTTGTAGTGAATTTGGAACAAAAATTGCAAAGGCAGGGAGAAGCCTTCACAAATAAGTCCATCCAGCCTTAGACACCTCCACCAGGGGATTCAAAGCAGGGGTTTTCCAACTGGGAGCCGCAGCACCCTGGTTTGATTAAGCACCTCTCAGGGGTACCTCAGCTTTCATTCCCACCCTTTCTGCATTGCCATCAGGTAATGCGACCACACATTGATATGCATTGTGGCTGCATTACCCACTAGTTAGCCTTTAGACCCGGTAGTTGGACATCAGTGGAATTAGGGTGGAGAGACGGATCAGTGCAGCTTGGCCTGGATAGGTAAGGAAATGTTTGTCCAGTTAATGACAGTATCTTACAATTTGGAATGGGTGCTGAGCGCAGGGCTGTGGAGTCGTTCCAAAAATCCACCGACTCCGACTCCTCAGTTTAGGATTCCACCGACTCCGACTCCACGACTCCGACTCCTCTAATTTGCATATTACAATTTTGTTGATTAAAAGTATGTAACATGAAATTCGTCTCTTAACTGGCAACGCTTAGGAATTTTACAAGACAACTGAAGAGAGAAGGATATGTAGACTACTATATTTATTCCCTTTAGACTAAAACTAGTCCTTGGTAAGAGTACTTGTAAAAGGTACAGACCGAAACAAAGAACATCTATCAGGCCCTAGGCAATGTAAGTGTGGGTACATGTAAGAATGATGTGCAGGTACTCTGCAGGGGAATGAGGAGATTGTAAACAGACAACACCTCTGTGTTCAATGTGCACAGCATTCTCAGTGGATTCCCTGCAGCTCTGTGGGGAGTGCATATGTAGAGTATAGTACTACTGTGTAACAAAGTAAACCTGAGACAGATGAAATTAAAGTTTTATACATACCTGGGGCTTCCTCCAGCCGCCTTCAGGATAATCAGTCCCTCGTTGTACTCCTCCACCACCTGGATCTTCTGCTATGAGTCCAGGTACTTGAGCCAGTCAGGCGTAGTGCGCATGCACACACTCCGCCGCCAGGAGCATACTACACCTGTGCAGCACTATTGCGCAGGTGCAGAATGTTCCTGGCTGTGGGAGCGGCATGCGGCCGGACTGCGCTGACTGGCTGAATTACCAGGACTCATAGCAGAAGATTCGGGTGGTGGAGGACAGCGAGGGACTGATTAGCCTGAAGGGGGCTGGAGGAAGCCCCAGGTATGTATAAAACTTTACTTTTCATCCGTCTCAGTTACCCTTTAATTTGTAGTCGCCAAACCAAATTTTAATAACATATCAAATTATTTGATTTCATCAGCAAAGGGAGTGCGTACATTTGCATAAATCAGCATCAATGCAGAATTATTTCCATCTCGTTGACCATCTCTATTAGGGACACGGCTACACATCAGGCTTTATTCTTACAGCATAGATGTTATTTAGTATATATAAGAGATTCCTGTGTACACATCATATATACAGTCACAATCAGATATGTATATCTGACCTTAAAAATACGGGGACTGCTTTATTGAAGCAGCACAAGTAACTAATTTTGATTGGTTTATTTCATTTTTGTGGACAAAGCACAGCTTTTACTGTATATATACTGTATATATACATTATTTTTAATGACTATTATCTGAGAAATAGAACATTTTATCATATTTTCTATTTTAATTACAGTTACAAATTCATTAGGAGTCGGTGCATTTTTTACCGACTCCGACTCCAGGCACCCAAAATTGCCCGACTCCACGACTCCGACTCCACAGCCCTGGCTGAGGGGATGCTGCATAATTAGAGGGGGTGTTACTAACTGCAGTCCCCATGTGGGGAAATGGGGGAGGGGGGGGTTCAGGCTTTCACTTCTTGCAGGAGGATGCTGCCTAAAAAGCACCACTAGGCATTTCAGTAGTTTTTTGGGGGTTTTTTTGCCGAGGGATGCCTTCAAAAAATTTCAAAACCATCAAGGGTGCCCTCCCCCAACAAAGTATGAGAACCACTGATTCAAAGAGTAACTTTACAAAAGGCAGTAGAAGTCCACCACAATCCATAGGAATGCTGCCACCAGTAGGGGAAAAGTGTTCCTGACACACTGTCTGTAGGGTCACACTGCAAAACTGTAATAGGCAGGGGTGAGCCTGGGGTGCCTGGCACCTGGGTGCAAGATTTTCTCTGGCGCCTATGGGAGTGGTTAAATTAACCGCGCCCAACCACATAACCACACCCATGTCCTGCCTAATCACACCCACACCTTTCACCTCTTTACGCATGCATGTGATACCCCATTCCTACCCCTCTTCCATGGGCTTGCTCCTAGCTGGCTTTGGCTTCCTGCGAGTCTGCTAGTCTCTGGACTGACTCAGGCTGAGAGGCTCTGCGAGTGCGACGCAGTCACACACTGTGTATTTATGGCTGCCTGCGGCCACCCTACTCTCGCTCGCTGACGTCGGCTCCTCCACCCTGCCAAGCCCAAGGTGGGCTGCCTGTATCTTTCCCGTTGTGCCACGCAGCCTGCCAGTGTTGCCACCCTTTCACGTTATTTTTACTGACAAATACCTAAAAATTTACTGACAAAAGATTATTTTTACTGACAAAATTCCCCCACTAAATGCACATAAGAGACAGCTTTTCCCCATGTAAATGCACATAACAAGAGACCGCTTTTCCCCATGTAAATGCACATAACAAGAGACCGCTTTTCACCAGTAAGTGCACATAACAAGAGACCGCTTTTCACCAGCAAATGCACAGAAGAGACAGCTTTTCACCAGCAAATGCACAGAAGAGACAGCTTTTCACCAGCAAATGCACAGAAGAGACAGCTTTTCACCAGCAAATGCACAGAAGAGACAGCTTTTCACCAGCAAATGCACAGAAGACACAGCTTTTCACCAGCAAATGCACAGAAGACACAGCTTTTCACCAGCAAATGCACAGAAGACACAGCTTTTCACCAGCAAATGCACAGAAGACACAGCTTTTCACCAGCAAATGCACAGAGACAGCTTTTCACCAGCAAATGCACATAAGAGACAGATTTTCACCAGTAAATGCACATAATGACAAACAGCCAGTGTCCCCAGAATATATAGCCAGGGGTATATGTCCCCAGTATATGTAGGCAGGGGTATATGTCCCCAGTATATGTAGGCAGGGGTATATGTGCCCAGCATATGTAGCCAGGGGGTATATGTGCCCAGCATATGTAGCCAGGGGGTATATGTGCCCAGCATATGTAGCCAGGGGGTATATGTGCCCAGCATATGTAACCAGGGGGTATATGTGCCCAGCATATGTAGCCAGGGGGTATATGTGCCCAGCATATGTAGTCAGGGGGTATATGTGCCCAGCATATGTAGCCAGGGGGTATTTGTGCTCAGCATATGTAGCCAGGGGGTATATGTGCTCAGCATATGTAGCCAGGGGGTATATGTGCCCATCATATGTAACCAGGGGGTATATGTGCCTAGCATATGTAGCCAGGGGGTATATGTGCCCAGCATATGTAGCCAGGGGGTATATGTGCCCAGCATATGTAGCCAGGGGGTATATGTGCCCAGCATATGTAGCCAGGGGGTATATGTGCCCAGTCTAGGTAGCCAGGGGGTATATGTGCCCAGTCTAGGTAGCCAGGGGGTATATGTGCCCAGTCTAGGTAGCCAGGGTGTATATGTGCCCAGCATATGTAGCCAGGGGGTATATGTGCCTAGCATATGTAGCCAGGGGGTATATGTGCCCAGCATATGTAGCCAGGGGGTATATGTGCCCAGCATATGTAGCCAGGGGGTATATGTGCTCAGCATATGTAGCCAGGGGGTATATGTGCCCAGTCTAGGTAGCCAGGGGGTATATGTGCCCAGTCTAGGTAGCCAGGGGGTATATGTGCCCAGTCTAGGTAGCCAGGGGGTATATGTGCCCAGTCTAGGTAGCCAGGGGGTATATGTGCCCAGTCTAGGTAGCCAGGGGGGTATATGTGCCCAGTCTAGGTAGCCAGGGGGGTATATGTGCCCAGCCTAGGTAGCCAGGGGGGTATATGTGCCCAGTCTAGGTAGCCAGGGGGTATAGGGTCCCCGTTTAGGTAGTTAGTGACAGGAGCGCTCCGCTCCCCTCTAGCCGCCGCCGCTCCCCCCCTCACCTTTCCGCAGCTTCAGACCTCAATCAGCGGGCGACCCGACCAGTGAGAGGGCGCTGGACGCACCCGCTCTATATGCGGAAGTGATGTCACTTCCGCATATCAGTGCGGCGTGCTAGGTCCTAGCGCCCGCCTGATCGAGGTCTGACGCGGCGGTGCCGGCGGCTAGAGGGAGCGAGCAAGCTTCGGCCACAGGGGGAGAGCGGCGGCCGGGCTGCGTCAGTGCAGTGCACCAGGCGTAATGTGAATGAGCCCTTAAGGTGTTTTTTAATATTGTTGTATGACATGGCATATATAGACAGAAATCTGGTCTCTTATTTTGTTTCTTATACTTGTGCATCAATATTTTACCTATTTCCAGCGGCTCCTGGAGGGACAAGAAATTCAAGGCTTATAACTTCAATGCAATGGGAGTCATGCCAGAGTGTGGGCACCTGCACCCCCTGATGAAAGTCCGCACACAGTTCCGACAGATCTTCCTGGAGATGGGGTGAGTAAAGTGAGGACTTAAAGGACAGCTATTGCCAAAAAAACTGTAAATTGTAAAATGCACAAGGAGTTTATTCCTAGGTTGCAGTCACTTAAAGTAGATTGGGAAAATCTGACAGGTTTTGGATTAGTCCATCTCCTCATTGGGGATTCTTGGGTATTTCTTTAGAAAAGGACTTCCTGAACTGCAATTTAAATATGATTTGAATGGAAAACCACAATGTTCATACTTGGAGAGAAACGTTTAAAACTTAGCTTTTACTAAATATGTAATAGAACAACAATTAGCCTCCAATTACACTTATTAGGGCAGTTTGAGACAGTTATGAGACAAAGACGTGGCTATATGAGCTCAAATCCACTATAGCTCTCCCCTCTGAACAGATTAAAGTTGCACTTCTAACACATCACTCCACCACAACCCAATATTTCACTTGGGTTAAAGTTCCTCTTTAAAGCAGAACTGAAAATTAAAAAAAAAAAGTTTTACTTACCTGGGGCTTCTGCCAGCTCCTTGCAGCCGTCCAGTCTTGCGCCGGTGGATTTTGACTACTCTCTGCCTGCCACCTGCACCCACCTCTGCCTGGATTTTGACTACTCTGTCTGCCACCTGCACCCACCTCTGCCTGGATCTTGACTACTCTCTGCCTGCAGCCTGCACCGACCTCTGCCTGGATTTTGACTACTCTGCTTGCCGCCTGCACCGACCTCTGCCTGGATTTTTATTACTCTGCCTGCCGCCTGCACCAACCTCTGCCTGGATTTTGACTACTCTGTCTGCCACCTGCACAGACATCTGCCTGGATTTTTATTACTCTGCCTGCCGCCTGCACCAACCTCTGCCTGGATTTTGACTACTGTCTGCCACCTGCACAGACATCTGCCTGGAATTTTATTACTCTGCCTGCTGCCTGCACCAACCTCTGCCTGGATTTTCACTACTCTGTCTGCCACCTGCACAGACATCTGCCTGGATTTTTATTACTCTGCCTGCCGCCTGCACCAACCTCTGCCTGGATTTTGACTACTGTCTGCCACCTGCACAGACATCTGCCTGGAATTTTATTACTCTGCCTGCTGCCTGCACCGACATCTGCCTGGATTTTGACCACTCTCGGCCTGACTCATTTGTGCAGTTTCACAATTTCTTCAGTTTATTCATACATTTAAGTAATTCAACAATTTTGTGTTCTAGTTAATTCATATGCAGAATGTCTACCTGGCCTTTATTCTGACATATTTTGGTGAGTTATGAATTAAGAATTGGAGGCCTAAAATTCTTGAAAAAAATGTACCTGCAGTGAGGAAGGTGGAAAAATATACTCACCTCAGTAGCTAGAAGCTTCTGGTTAATCCACAACCTTCCCGGATCCCTGTAGAACCCACCGCTCTAGCGCTAGATCCCTCTTCATCTTCTAGTCGCGCTCCCAGCCTTGGACAAGCGCATCTGTAGTGGGCATGCACGTGTAAGGTCTGCACATGTTCAGTAGAACAAAGCTTTTCTCCTCCATGCATGAGCACTGTGTTCTTCTGGGCATGTGTGGACCTTCATTGCACATGCTCAGTCTGGATACACTCAGAAACCTATACATTTCACTTGTTGAACCGGTAAAAAAGGGATCTGTGCTGGAATGGTGGACAGCAGGAGGGTCCAGGAAGCCTCTGTACCATCCAGAGGTTTCCAGCTACTGAGGTAAATATCTAACTTATCACTTCAGGTTTACTATAACGCATAAGCTCCTTAGTGTTGGAAACACATTGATCTGCATGTGCTTTAAATTAAAGTGAACCTGTACCCTTGGACAGAAGGAAAACTTAGAGAAATTCACCCTGTATGTATTTAGAGACTTCCGCCTGTCTAATATCCCCTCATCTGTGACTAATCACAACTGTAATTTGAACTCTAAGCTTTGTCAGCTCAGGAATCTTCTCTGCCTCGGCAGAGCAGCTAATTGGTAAACCTAGGATGTTAATGTCTGCTTCCATGAAAGCAGGAAGTAGAAACAGTGCAGATTTATTGCAGGATTTGTGTCAGCTGTTACAAAGAAATGTTTTTTTTTCCTTAAAGCTCATTATGCTGCTGCTTATCTTTTAGAGCAGAGAGGAAATTCTGAGTGCAGTTTTGCCCGAATGTTAAAGACAGTGAGTAAGAGGACTTGCACTTTAATCTGAAGACTGTCAGTAATAATGACATCTGGCTCCTTTGTATTGTCTGTATCCAGCTTCACAGAAATGCCCACAAATAACTTCATTGAGAGCTCCTTCTGGAATTTCGATGCCTTGTTCCAGCCTCAGCAGCACCCGGCCAGAGATCAGCACGATACCTTCTTCCTGCAGGGTGTGTATTGTGTGCTGCACTGAGCCCGGCTCCTCCCTGTACACTGCCATGTCTCACACTGTCCTGTTATCACAGATCCTGCCCTGTACACTGCCATGTCCTACACTCTCCTGTTATCACAGATCCTGCCCTGTACACTGCCATGTCTCACACTGTCCTGTTATCACAGATCCTGCCCTGTACACTGCCATGTCTCACACTGTCCTGTTATCACAGATCCTGCCCTGTACACTGCCATGTCTCACACTGTCCTGTTATCACAGATCCAGCCCTGTACACTGCCATGTCTCACACTGTCCTGTTATCACAGATCCAGCCCTGTACACTGCCATGTCTCACACTGTCCTGTTATCACAGATCCAGCCCTGTACACTGCCATGTCTCACACTGTCCTGTTATCACAGATCCTGCCCTGTACACTGCCATGTCTCACACTGTCCTGTTATCACAGATCCTGCCCTGTACACTGCCATGTCTCACACTGTCCTGTTATCATAGATCCTGCCCTGTACACTGCCATGTCTCACACTGTCCTGTTATCCCAGATCCAGCCCTGTACACTGCCATGTCTCACACTGTCCTGTTATCACAGATCCTGCCCTGTACACTGCCATGTCTCACACTGTCCTGTTATCACAGATCTAGCCCTGTACACTGCCATGTCTCACACTGTCCTGTTATCACAGATCCTGCCCTGTACACTGCCATGTCTCACACTGTCCTGTTATCACAGATCCTGCCCTGTACACTGCCATGTCTTACACTGTCCTGTTATCACAGATCCTGCCCTGTACACTGCCATGTCTTACACTGTCCTGTTATCACAGATCTAGCCCTGTACACTGCCATGTCTTACACTGTCCTGTTATCACAGATCCTGCCCTGTACACTGCCATGTCTCACACTGTCCTGTTATCACAGATCCTGCCCTGTACACTGCCATGTCTTACACTGTCCTGTTATCACAGATCCTGCCCTGTACACTGCCATGTCTCACACTGTCCTGTTATCACAGATCCAGCCCTGTACACTGCCATGTCTTACACTGTCCTGTTATCACAGATCCTGCAGTGTGCCCTGTACACTGCCATGTCTTACACTGTCCTGTTATCACAGATCCTGCCCTGTACACTGCCATGTCTCACACTGTCCTGTTATCACAGATCCTGCCCTGTACACTGCCATGTCTCACACTGTCCTGTTATCACAGATCCAGCCCTGTACATTGCCATGTCTCACACTGTCCTGTTATCACAGATCCTGCCCTGTACACTGCCATGTCTCACACTGTCCTGTTATCACAGATCCAGCCCTGTACACTGCCATGTCTCACACTGTCCTGTTATCACAGATCCTGCCCTGTACACTGCCATGTCTCACACTGTCCTGTTATCACAGATCCTGCCCTGTACACTGCCATGTCTTACACTGTCCTGTTATCACAGATCCAGCCCTAGCATCAGATTTCCCCATGGATTATCTGGAGCGGGTGAAGAAAGTTCATACTGAAGGAGGATACGGCTCACAAGGGTAAGAGTCCAGCCATTGTCACCTTCCCTGCAAGATCCTTACTTCCTGTGTCTTACCCAGTCTCTTTTTTCCCCTAGCCCTTACCACCTGCCCGTGTCACACCTTGTGGTGGGAGGGACAGACTCCGTTTCATTGTTTCAGTGTGAAACCTGCTGGCCACGAATACTGCTTGGGTAACACGGGGAGTCCAGTGAGGGGAGAGGTTCATCAAGCCTCACAACCGTAACCAAATTATTTGCAGCATCCACATAGGATTCAACCCTCCATGATGTAATATACAGCAAGTTTTTATTTGTACATTAGCAGTGGTACAGCACACACAGCATGTTTCGGTCAGTGGCCCTTTTTCAAGTGCACTTGAGAAAGGGCCTCCTATGTGGATGTTGCAGTTCATTAGGGACAGACTCCATGTCACATAGCTCCTCCTGTCTGCGTCACCCTGTGGGGGGAGGGACAGACTCCATGTCACATACCTCCTCCTGTCTGTGTCGCCCTGTGGAGGGAGGGACAGACCCCATGTCACATAGCTCCTCCTGTCTGTGTCACCCTGTGGAGGGAGGGACAGACTCCATGTCATGTAGCTCCTCCTGACTGTCACCCTGTGGTTGGGAGGGACATACTCCATGTCACATAGCTCCTCCTGTCTGTGTCACCCTGTGGTTGGGAGGGACTGACTCCATGTCACATAACTCCTCCTGGCTGTGTCACCCTGTGGAGGGAGGGATAGACTCTATCACATTATTCCTCCCTATGGTAAGGGAGCAAAATCCATGTAATTTTATCAACCTGTAATGGGAGGGAAAGACTGCATATCAATGGCTCATCCCTCCATTCTGTTTCAGCCTGTGGTGGGAGGGGAAAACTCAGTGCCACATAGCTCCTACCTTCTTTCTGTGTCAGCCTGTGGTGGGAGGGACAGGCTCCATATGACATAGCTTCTCCTGTCTGTGTCATCAGGTAGTGGGAGGGACATACTCCATGTCAATAGCTCCTCCCTCCTTTCTGTGTCAGCCTGCGGTTAGAGTGGCAGACTTCATATCACATAGCTCCTTCCTCTTATCTATGACGGTGTAAAGGGACAGGCTCCATGTGACATAGCTTCTTCTGTCTGTGTCATCAGGTAGTGGGAGGGACATACTCCATGTCAATAGCTCCTCCCTCCTTTCTGTGTCAGCCTGCGGTTAGAGTGGCAGACTTCATATCACATAGCTCCTTCCTCTTATCTATGACGGTGTAAAGGGACAGGCTCCATGCTCCAGCTCCTCCCTCCCTTCTGTGTCACTCTGGGGTGGGAGGGGTAGACTTATGTCAAATAAGTAATTAGTTTCAAAATTAACCAGTGTCTGTATTCCTTATAGTTACAAATATGACTGGAGTATCAATGAGGCCAGGAAGAATATCCTGCGGACGCACACCACAGCGGTCAGCGCACGCATGCTGTATAAACTAGCACAGCAGGTAATCATGGGATGTAGAGATGTGCTGTGGTGATTATGCCCAAGAAGGTGCTAGACTAGAGTGAAAAACATGGTCAGATGGTTCTCATGTCTTTAATCGTGAGAGAAAGGACTGCTTTCCCTCCCATTAGCACCAGGGAAACCTTTTTTACTATGTTCTCCTATTTTTAGCATGCATGCACAGTCTGTATTATAAGGGTGCTGTATTTTGACATGGCATGAATAGCTGCCATCAGATCATCTGGCAAACGCACAGCATTCAGAGAATAATCTTCAGGTGTGTGTGTGTGTGTGTGTGTGTGTGTGTGTGTGTGTGTGTGTGTGTGTCAGAGCTGTAGCAGTGTGTGTGTGTGTCAGAGCTGTAGCAGTGTGTGTGTGTGTCAGAGCTGTAGCAGTGTGTGTGTGTGTCAGAGCTGTAGCAGTGTGTGTGTGTGTGCGTGTGTGTGTGTGTGTCAGAGCTGTAGCAGTGTGTGTGTGTGTCAGAGCTGTAGCAGTGTGTGTGTCAGAGCTGTAGCAGTGTGTGTGTGTGTGTGTGTGTGTGTCAGAGCTGTAGCAGCGTGTGTGTGTGTGTGTCAGAGCTGTAGCAGCGTGTGTGTGTGTGTGTGTCAGAGCTGTAGCAGCGTGTGTGTGTGTGTGTGTGTGTCAGAGCTGTAGCAGCGTGTGTGTGTGTCAGAGCTGTAGCAGCGTGTGTGTGTGTCAGAGCTGTAGCAGCGTGTGTGCGTGCGTGCGTTTAATAGAAAGTTACGTGAACATATCTGTTATGTGATTCTAAAGATTTTTTTAAATAAAGAACTTGATTATTTAAATACTTATGTGCCCAGTTACCGGCTCTACCTATTTATGGTTCAGCTGTTCCTCACTTAGAGTACAGGTATCTGTATTAACTTGTGAAGTGCCCCATCTCCGAGTCTATTGCCAAACCTTTCTCCTGCTTTTCATTTGGTGTTTAACTAGTTCTTTGCTTGAAAATTTGTACATTAGTAATTTTTGTCAGAAAAAATAAGATACAAAATCTATACTGGGCTACAGGAGGAAAATCATAAATGCCTATGTTTTTAAATGGGTAACCATAGTAATGTCACTTGAGGGTGGACTGGCCCATGTACAGTGTTTGTGGCTATATAGCTCAGGTGTTGTGCTCGGTGAATGTTACATAATCCACTTTCTGCCATAATGATCTGACTGTGTACAATGTTTACACTGATGTGCAATTTTTGTCAGAAAAAATAAGATACAAAATCTATACTGGGCTACAGGAGGAAAATCATAAATGCCTATGTTTTTAAATGGGTAACCATAGTAATGTCACTTGAGGGTGGACTGGCCCATGTACAGTGTTTGTGGCTATATAGCTCAGGTGTTGTGCTCGGTGAATGTTACATAATCCACTTTCTGCCATAATGATCTGACTGTGTACAATGTTTACACTGATGTGCATTGTGTATTGCAGAAGGAGTTCACTCCGGTGAAGTATTTCTCCATTGACCGTGTGTTCAGGAACGAGACGCTGGATGCCACCCATTTGGCAGAATTCCACCAGATTGAGGGCGTGGTGGCGGATTACGGGCTGACTCTGGGGGATCTGATGGGTGTTCTGAAGGAGTTCTTCAATAAACTCGGTATGTACAATGCTAAGGTGCAACTCTGCTCAGTCAGTGTAGAGATTAGTATCAGGGAGTGCTGAAGCCCAAATCCTGGCCGAAACAAACTTGGAATATGAAACGTACATCTGTCACTATATATTATAAAGTACACCTGAAGTGAAAGATAAACAAATGTACCTACAGTCCCAATCCTAAATCGGACTTTCCTTGAATCTCATAGTCTTATGTGTTTTACAGTGTACTGAAGGTAATATGATGAGATACACGTGTATGTACAATGCCAAGCACACAAATTACTTTGCGGAGTTCCTTTTTTTTTCCTTCTTTTTCTGCTTGAGAGAGTTAAATATTCAGGTATGCAAGTGACATTTTATCTCCAGTTGGGACCCCGTGGGGATATAGCGTAATTCTCACTGATAAGGAATTACAGGCAGAAAATTCTTTCTTGGCAGAAAATAGCTTCTGAGTGTTGGGGATAGTTTAAAGAAAAAAAAAAAGTACGTATGTTTTAGTGCTGGGACACGGCAAGACTGTTGCCCTTGAGCAGAAATAAAACATTACATCTAATTTTTTTTTTTTTTTTTACATAAAATAAAACCGTAGGATATCTAAAAAGTCATTTTTTTAGGAGTAGAAGGATAGATACAATTGTATCCCATAAGTATATTTTAACCTCAGATTCACTTTAATCCGTTTCGTACCCAGGGGATCAGAGCCTTTTTTTTTTCTCTTTTATTGGCCCACAGTGATCAGGCAGTCAGGATAAAATCGTCTCCTGACCGATGCACGGAACTCCAATATCTTATTCTATACTCGAGAGCCGCCTGCTATACAGCATCATGCTTTGGCAGCCACAAGTGTGGCGTAGTCTTAACAATCGGCGGTCCCAAGCCAGTTAAGGGTTAGAAATCTAGGTTTTAAGTTTCCCCTGCATTCCCATGCACACAATGATCACTGAATTTTGGTGTGCTACAATGTGCCTGGCAGGATGAAAACTGCAAGCCAGTTCATATTTTTGTCCATTGTGGAGAAATTGGCTGCACACAGACATTAAGACAGAACTGAACATAATGAAGTCAATGCTCTTCCCCCCCCCCCCCCCCCCCCACCTCCCCCCACCAACTTGCAGAGCCTTCTTGTCCCTTTTGTATGATTTGTAATGTCTTATTTTCTTTGTTTTAGGCATCACAAAGCTGCGCTTCAAGCCTGCATACAACCCTTACACTGAGCCCAGTATGGAGGTCTTCAGCTACCATGAAGGTAATGCCTGAAGCCACATTAGACTTTTGACACCCAGATTGTCTATTTTGTTCAGTCTTTTGCCTTTACAAGCACCTCCTTTTTTATTTTCCAACTTAGTTTTTGGCAGTTGCTACTTTATGGGATTACAGTGGGAGGTGTCCTGCTGATCCTCCTTGCCCCCCCCCCAAAAAAAAGTGCTGTTCAAACTCCTCCCCTTGCTGGCTGACTGAACCTGAACCACCTCTTCCATATGGCTGTAAGGGAGAGGTATTAATTTGCATGTTTGCCCACTTTTCTTAGTAGGAGGAATAGTGAGCAGCAGATGGTACTTAGCTGTAAGTACTTAGAGGTACTGTATTCAAAATAACATGATAAAATTGTTTTTTTTCCCTTTACAATATTAATAAATTATTTAGTCAGTGTTTGCCCATTGTAAAATCTTTCCTCCCCTTGATTCATTTCTGAAATGTATCACCAGCAACAATAAGTACTGGCAGGTGATGTCTGCAGAATGTTTGGTTACCTAGAGTTCTAAAGCCAATAAAAAAAATCTGTGGTCTCCCAGATGGTTCTGGGGGTGGGAGGAGAATTCTGCATAATAAACAGCCTAGGCTGTGACATCACTGGGAGGGCGGGGCTACATACCAATATACAGCAATATATAGCTATAGGAAGTGTTTCTGATGCTGAACACAGGAAAAATTACTGTAAAAGTGAGTCTAGAATATTTGACTGCATTCTACTGTATGTCACTACAGGGCCTCTTAAACACCATTTTTGATTAGTTCCACTTATGCATGTGAAGGGTTATTTTAATATAGATTTTATTTGGGTAGGGGTTTCAAGATAAACGGTACCGGAATGCTTTATTAATGGAGGCCCTTTATCGGGTAGCTAAACCTGCCATTAGGTCATGTGTGTGTGGGCTCTTTTACGCTACAGGAGATCGCAATTTTGATGTGATTTTAAAAAGTCCTGCATGTTGTGTTTTTTTTTCTTGTGTTGCTGGCATCCATTTTTCCATTCATTTTTTTCCCCCACACCTTTTTCTCTTATCTAGCTACCAGCAGTGATGTAGCAATAGGGGGTGCAGAGGTTGTGACCGCACTGGGGCCTTTGGGCCAGAGGGGCCCCAAGGGGCCCTCTCTCAACTGCAGTATTAGCTTATTATTGGTCTTGTGTTGGTAATGATCACTTCTAGAGATGCTTTGTATTATAGTAATCATTAACAATCTGGCCGGCTATTTTCACACCATGACATAAATCGGTCATACAGGATTTCAATAATGGTATTATAACATGATTCCAAGGAAGGATATCCCGCTACACCAGATGGCAGAGTAAAAATCCAAGTCTTTATTAAAACATCGTAAGATACACAGGTACAAGCGCACGCGTATCGGAGCTACTGCATGGCTCCTTAATCATAAGGCCCTGTCTCTCTACTACTGGTATTCTAACATCTTGGGAAAAAAAAGACAAAGCAAAAATCATAAAAAAATAAGGAAAAAGAATGCAATATTTTTGACATCTATTCAGCGCCTATTTTCCTGCAGTGTTGCTTGCAGAACAGACTTCCCTCCTGTCATCATAAAGTGTGTGTGCGTGTGCGCGCATGTGTGTCCGTCTGTCCGTGTGTGCGCGCCTGTCCGTGCGTGCGTGCGTACGCACCTTCAGAGTGACAGCTCTGCATTGCAAAGTGTACCTAAGCCGAAGCTCAGGTACGAATTCACATACTTAAGAATCCGGATTCTGAAATCTGGATCCTAATGAAGCTTCCCACAGCATCCTCCGATCCCCTTTTGCCACTCGCGGCCCCTCCAGAGATCACTGACAAGGGCTTATCTGTAACCTAATCGGGACTGCGCTCATTTTCAAGCAAGAGTGCAGCCGTGCCTGAGCAGTAAGCTAGAGCTGTTTCCGTGCTGCTGTGCTTGCTCCGGTGCAACACTGCCAACACTTGTGCCAGACGAGGAGCGCAGCCCTGATCAGCTGGAGGGACCGCAGGCGGCAACGGGGGACCAGACAGAGAGGGAACCAGAGTCCGGGTCTCTTTACTGTGGGGCTAAAATCAGGCCGGCTTTATGCCTATTATTTGCGGTTGGATGCAATGCTCCTTCTGCGTCCCACCACAACAAATGACAATCCTATGACCCTGTGGCAGAGTGCTCCGCCCCCCTCTGTTATGTCACTTGGATTCCCGTCAGTCTGCCCATATGCACCATAATGTACTGTGCTCCGTCATTTACACCACGTGCATTGCCCATAGACAACCATTACCCCAAACACCATGTGTTAAGCTCGGTGCTTGCGGTAACGCGCTGCTGCCCTTGCGTCAGATCGGTTGCTTCCAGTGCCCTGCAAGAGACTGCAATAAGTGTGAAAGTCTCCATAGACTTTAATTGTTTTTTCTGCTCCTTGCAGCAAAATGGGGTAACACAATGCAGGTTTATCCTGCTAGTGTAAAAGGGGCCAAATGCCGTGTGTGCTTGTTGTCGGTCCTAATGCTGAAGAGTGGCCACCAGGATTGAGCTCCACCCCAAGCTGGCATCCAAACCAAGGCTGTGGAGTCAGAGAAATTTTGGGTACCTGGAGTCTGAGTCGGTGGTTTCAATAAACTGAGGAGTCAAATTATTTTTGTACCAAATCCACAGCTCTGATCCAAACGCTGGTTAGGTAACGCTTGCAACACCAGAGCTGAACTTCAAGCAGAGGGCAAGCAATCAGCTGTTCAACAAGACAGATGTCCGCACACTGATTATGTCCTCAAACCACTGCTATTGGTGTTAAAAGCTCATATGATGAAAAAAGAAAATCCCTGGCTGTCACCTGCCGTTTCATGTGTGCGCCGCGCTGCCTTCACTATAGAGCGGAAAGAGATTTTCTTTTTCATCACTGAGTTTTTGGGATGTGCTCGGTGTGCGGACATCTGTTTTCTTGAAGAACTGCTAGAATGAATTTAGTGTGGCTTATCACGTAACATCTGCCTGGCTTTTGGTCACCCTTCCAGCAGATGGTCATTAGTTATGTAAGCACACTACATGTTCACCACATGAATGCGGCAATACTTTCAAGGAAATGTGTGTTAGTTTGTGCGATGCGTGAAATGAGACACTGCTCCTCGATGTAACAAGAATGCTGTTTAGTATACGGTCTTAAGGTGGCCACACATCAATCGACTTAGCGGCCGATCGACCATCTTTTTGATTTATTATAATTGAATTGGATGAAACTCTGTGCCGCCAAGAGTATGTTGGATCGACAATGCTACCAATTTCGTCCCGAAACTGGTCGGATGTATTGGTCGGACATGCTGCAAGATATGGGTGCGCAACGGCAGTGGTGCGCAATATCGGGACAAGCAACGAACACAATGGAACCTCCGAAGGCAGCTTTGTGTCTTATTTTCTCCACCTGGACTAATCCAAAGGCCATAGCAGAGTTTTGCATGAAAGATCTGGTATGAGCTTGCTGCCTCCTTCACCTTCCCCTTCAGGATCTGAATAAATGTAAAAGACAGCCCCAATGACTTTATTTCAGTGTTGCCACCTCTGTTACACCTTATCAGCTGACTAAAAGAAACTGCCCCACTAGAACCTGCCCCGTTTGGGAGGGTGATTAAAGAGATGTGCAACCAGAAAAATCCCGCTGCACCAATTGGTTGGGTGAAATAGAAAATCCTTTTATTGCTCTTTAATCCATCATCAGTGTTACAATAAAAAAGCTCACGCGTATCGGAGCGTTTGCTGAAGTTCAGCTTTAAAACGCTGTGTGGGGTCACTGGGTAGGACCTCATAGGTGGCCGTATCTTCCAGTTGCCGTAATGCTTCTTTTTTGTAGGCAGATGAGTCTAGGACCACCACAGCTCCTTTGTCTGCATTGCGAATGACTATTGCTTTATTATTCTGGAGGGACTGCAGTGCTTCCCGCTCCTGTCGTGTCAAATCGGAAGCTGCGCTGTTGGCTTTAATTCACATGAGATCCTTTTCAACTAAATCTTGGAAGGTGTCAACAATCGGAGTTCTGGCCTGAACGGGATAGAAACGAGGATTGGAGGTGGCCACGGGGCCCAAAGCCGCCCCGGAGGCTGGGCCATCACTCATGCTGGACAAATGGTCCAACATGAGGATGAGAGAGGCCTCCCGAAAGGGAGGGATCTGCCTAACCTCCGGGGCGGGAAAGGGCAGGGGCCCCGGGGACACCCCCGGCCCACCCTCCACACCATCCAAGCCATCTGCCTCCAAAAAATGTTTCCTCACCATTAGATTGCGAACAAATTTGTTCACATCTAACATGGTATTGAAGAGGTCAAAGTGGTATGAGTGTGCATAAGATAAGCCTCTAGAGAGGAGGGAGACTTGGGCTTGGGAGAGTTCGATATTGGATAAATTAATTACATTTGAGGTGGCCAGAGAATGAGTTATCTTCCGTTTCTTTCGACCTGCCCTCCTGGTCCGTCTCCACCCCTCTTTCTGTATCTCCACTTGTTCTTTTTTGGCCGCTGATAATAGGTCGGTTGACCTGGAGGGGTTTCCTGGGTGGTCAGTCCACGCTGGTCCCCCCCCCCCCCCCGTTTGGGGGTGCCAGAGAAGACGGACTGAACCCTTTCTTCCCTGTTATCTGGTGAGTCAGAAGCAGAACCTGCACTATCTGCAGAGCTAAAGCTAACTTTCTTGTGCCTGGGTCTGCGAAGAATGGATCTTGGTGACCTGTGTACTGTTTCCCACCTGCCCCATTCATATACGACATTATTACTGTAATCCCCAGAATCCCTAAGAAATTTGACACGTTTGGTGTTCATGATTAGATTTTCTAGTATGGAAACGTTTTCTTTCATTTTACTCATGAGTTCATCAAAATGTTCAAATGAAGAGAACTTATTCAGTTCTCTTCTGGTGTCCAGGATTTGAACTTTGATGTCTGCTAATTTTTTTTCCTCATACACTATGATCAGCTTCATGAGACGAATGGAACAATCGGTTAACACCTGGTTCCATTCGATCACAAACTGATTCGAATAAATGGTTGTAGGAATTTTATTAATGCGTAACCCCCTGGGGATCATTCCCTCTGCCACATAGTGTTTCAGGGTAGTGATATCCCACCACAAACGCGTCTCTTTATCTAATAGACCCTCCAAGCCTGAAAAGGAAGATTGTAAATTCATAGCAGGATCAATGTTATACATTCCTGGTTGTTTAGAAAAAACAGACATGTATTTATCAATCTTATCGGGGTACATTAGAAGTTCGCCTAAAATGTCCAATGCAAAGTCAGATTCCGGTTCCGCTATATCTAAACCAACTGAATCAGCATCCTGTACAGCTGGAACGGGATCTGGGGAAGATCTATTATTTGCAGGATCCTGCCCAGGGAAAATAGAGCTGTCTTTAAGGGCTTCTGTATTGTGTATTTCATGAACCTGCAAATTGTCCTGTATAGAGGAATTCATGGAGCTGTTATTGCTTTTACAATGTTCCTCATTGGCAGCTGTGAAGCCCCTAATAAGTTCCTGAACATGAGAGGATTTAGGGATAGCCCCCTTCTTTATCCAGTCCTGTAAATTCCCTTTAACACGTAAAGTAGAATAAGGAAGATTACTCACATCAGTAGAGGCTTGATTGGATCCTTTGGTGAGACATAGTTTCAGGTTTTCTGCTACAGCAAGCAGTGTGGCTCCAGATGTATTCATCTGTTTATGGACAGCGCCTGTCCGCTCCCCCCGCTCCTCATGTTGTATATTGGCATCTGTTGATGATAGCAGCAGTTGGTGGGGGACATCTGCCCGCTCCCACCGCTCTTGTAAGTGTAGATCGGATTCCGTCCGTAGTGCCTGCGGAGTGTGGGAGGGGAGGGACGCCAGCTGAGTTGGTTCCTGGTTATGGGCAATGACATCACTTCCGCTTTGTCTGGGCGCATCCGCTGTTGGCGTGGTGTCCTGTAGCGGCGGCCATTTTGTTGTAGCCTGTTTCCCCGCTGTAGCTGGCTGTGAGCCTATGCGTCCTAATCCTCTGTTCTCAGCGGGAGGGGGTGCAACACGGCTTCGCAGGGAACGAGCCTCCATTCCAACTCCCAAACTTGGTCCACAGCTCCAAAGGAAAAGGAACACACACAGTCACAGGTATGTGGGATGTGAAGGCTGCCTCCGATATCATCAGTGTGCTGTCTATAAAATATACATATCGACAGCACTCACAGGGAGGGCCAGAAAAGGTTGCAATGATGTCAAATGCTGGCAACAACTGATGTGGAGCATATAGTCACAAAAGATGGTGTGAAGGTTACACCCATACACGTAGGAGCAGGTCCCAGCTGGCCATACAAATACTTGGAGGAAAGGAAAGGAGAGACCGCTGCACTCACGTGTATAACCAAAAGGGAGCAGGGAAATCAAATGCCAAAGTCCACATGCAACCAGAAAAATCCTGCTGCACCAATTGGGTGGGTGAAATAGAAAATCCTTTTATTGCTCTTTAATCCATCATCAGTGTTACAATAAAAAAGCTCACGCGTATCGGAGCGTAAGATAGCTCCTTATTCATAGCTTACAAACAAAAGTATGTTCACAGGTTATATAGTGCATCAGGTCACACCCCTGGGGGTGTGGACCCCAGACTTAAAGGTATATACAACACAGTGCTGCTAAAAAGGTGGTATATATCACCATAATGCATATATAAGATCCCTATTTAAAAACAAATACATACAGCATGACAAAAATTAAACAAGAATTGGATCTGGTACAAACCAGACTTAGAGATCGAGGATATCAAGATGATCTAATCTCGGAGGCTAGAGATCGGGTTTTACATAAAACTAGAGCTGATCTATTAACTCCTGGATCTGGTTGTGGGAACAGACAATTTAATAAAGGTATAAACTTTGTCACTTCATACAGTCTGGAATATGCCCAGATCGTTAAAACTATTAAAAAATACTTGCCTGTCCTTCACTCAGATCCTAAATTGCAAGCCGTATTGGCGGAGGGTTGTGGCTTTTCCTCTCGACGCGCTCCTACTTTGGGCGCTAGACTCTCCCCTAGCTTGTTTCATAGTGCCGACAGACCTAGACCCACTTGGCTGAGATATTTAGGCTCTTACAGATGTGGCTATAGCACATGTAGGTACTGCGATGTTCACGAACAAACACGGGAGGTTCTCTCACTCTCCAGACATACCAGCTATGACATTAGACAGTATATCAATTGTCATACTCATAATGCTGTATATCTGGTTATTTGTGTGGAGTGTGGGATGCAATATGTGGGTTGTACTACCCGTCCCCTCCGCCAGAGAATTTCCGAACACTATCATGGGGCTGGAAGGTGTCTCAGGAACGCTGCGAATATTACCCGTGCCTCGAGCGTTTCCAGACATTTTTTCCATGTCCATTCAGGCAACATGTCGGGTTTCAGGTTCCATGGTATAGAGCGGGTGTCACATTCCTTGAGGTGGGGAGACATTTATAGGAGACTTCTAAGGCGAGAAGCTTTCTGGATCTGGAAATTGGGGACACGTTCCCCTTTAGGATTAAACTCCAGATTAGATTTAAACACATTTTATGATAAATAATGTTAGGTATCATCCAACATATAAAATAATGCTAGATACTATGAATACTGGGTAGTTATCATGTTAGGTTGCTATGATGTCATGCTGTATGTATAAGTTTTTAAATAGGGATCTTATATATGCATTATGGTGATATATACCACCTTTTTAGCAGCACTGTGTTGTATATACCTTTAAGTCTGGGGTCCACACCCCCAAGGGGTGTGACCTGATGCACTATATAACCTGTGAACATACTTTTGTTTGTAAGCTATGATTAAGGAGCTATCTTACGCTCCGATACGCGTGAGCTTTTTTATTGTAACACTGATGATGGAATAAAGAGCAATAAAAGGATTTTCTATTTCACCCAACCAATTGGTGCAGCGGGATTTTTCTGGTTGCATGTGGACTTTGGCATTTGATTTCCCTGCTCCCTTTTGGTTATACACGTGAGTGCAGCGGTCTCTCCTTTCCTTTCCTCCAAGTGATTAAAGAGATACCGTAACCAAGAATTGATCTTCATGCCAATCAGTAGCTGTTACCCCCCTTTCCCATGAGAAATCTTTAGCTTTTCTCAAATAGATCATCAGAGGGCTCTGTATGGCTGATATTGTGGTGAAACCCCTCCTACAGTGGGATGTTAGGACCATGGTCCTGACAGTTTCCTTTCTGTGAACCTCATTGCATTGTGGGAAAAAAATGTTTACAGCTGGGTCCAACTGCCAAAAAACAAGCAGCATCTCCTTCCACTGCCATCACCTGCCAGCATTAAAAATGTCACCATATGATAAATATCAGAGTGTAAATCAGGAAGAGGAAAGATTTTACAATGGGCAAACACTGACTAAATCATTTATACATATTTATTGTAAAAATGAAGCACTTTTTTATTACATTATTTTCACTGGAGTTCCTCGTTAACTAGCAGCAGGGCCACACCCTTCTCCCAAGTCCTGATTGGGTTGGGAAGAGAGGCAAATGGTAACTTGAGCACGCCTCCTCTTCCTCATTTTGCAACTCGTGGAACAGTAAGGACTATGATGATGTCAAATATATGACACTTTATTCAGCTTTTATACCACCAGAAGAAGGGGGAGGGAAGAGGTGAGCTTATAAAAAGTTTGAGTGAATGGGGCTTGGGGTACATATACACATCCACTTTTGATTGACCGATCTTACCACCTCCGTGTAGTATGAGGGTCAACAGACTGTGAATACTATGAACAGATTGTGTAGGTAAGCTCTCATACCCTACATCAAAGTGGTAAAATTGGCCAATCAAAATTGGATGCTTGTACCAGGTTTTAACGTTAGTGGGAAGGCCCTCCCAAAAAAAAGATGCAAGTTTCTTCTCCATATTAAGATGAGGGAAGGCTCTGGGTCCTATGGAGCCTCCCCATTCCTCTCACAGGCCCCGCTGGCTCCTCTGTTTGAATCCCTCGCTGCGGGATGCTTCAGGAACCAGAGTGCTCCCAAAGATAGGCGGATATGCGCTGCGCATGCGTGAGAGTGCAGGCGCCGTATGTAGTGGCCGCCTTCGGGAGCACTCGGGCTTCTGAAGCCTTCTGCAACTGCATAGAGCAGTATTTGTCTGATCAGTCGACTGCTGCTACCGGGGGAGCCGGCGCTGGAACGGGGACCAGGAGAGGAGCGGGGAAGGCTCTATAGGACTGAGCCTTCCCTCTCCTTAGGGCAGTGATAGGCAAACTTGGCTCTCGAGCTGTTAAGGAACTACAAGTCCCACAATGCATTGCAAGAGTGACAGCCACAGTCATGATGCATAAAGGTAAATGCATTGTGGGACTTGTAGTTCCTCAACAGCTGAAGAGCCAGATTTGCCTATCACTGCCTTAGGGTAAGTACTGTATCTGTTAAGGGGCCCATACACTCAGCCGATTTTCTGGCCGACCGATCGATCGATCCATCGATTGCAAATCGGTTGGCCAATCGACCGATCGATGGCCGATTTCGATCGATTTCGATGGATTTCGATGGATTTCCATCGAACTGGCAGGGTGGAAAATTTAGGTCGATCTGATGAGATTGCTTATCAGTTTGCATTGGCCTTAATGGAAATCTGATGGCAAAAAAATGCCATCAGATCGAATTTCAATAGATTTCAAACTGAAATCTATTGGTATTCTATCCTGGTAAAAAAATTTCTAAAAACGCATCAGATGCATTTCTTATCTATCTGCTGCCAATCTGACGAGTGTATGGGCACCTTTAGATTTTTTTTTTCACGCTTTCCATGTACTTTAATGGAAACAGTGGCGTAACCTTGGCCCCTGCAAGGGATGCAGCCGCAGGGAGGCCCTTAGGGGGAAAGCCTGGGGGGGCTGGCTCTGGGGCTCTTCAATACCATTTTTAGGGGCCGGATGGGGGCGCAGCGCAGGAAGGGGGAGCAGCAGGCACAAACAGCAGTGGGAAGAGGGGCCTGACTCCTCCCCTCCCTCACCTTCGGTTACCATTAGCCCTCCCCCCCCCCTCCAAAGTTTTGCAGGGGTGCCCAGTGATTTCTAGCTACGCCCCTGATTATGGCAGTAGCACAAGGGAACTTGCTTCATGATCTGAGATAAAATAATCAGGCCTCATTATGCGTTTCCCATTAAAGCATTTTTAGGTGTTGATTATATAACTGACATTAGGCCTTATAATCCCCATATTTGTCCAATAACACAGATGTGCTCTTTCATTATCCTCCCTCTGGGCAGCATCCTCTATTCTGGCTCCCCTCTCTGCTTACTGCAGGATTAGAAGCAGTTGCATAATACAAATCAGCTTACAATAGCTAACAGAAGCCGGGGCTCCTCCCTCCTCCCCGAACACACACCGCAGCATGGAGGTGACTGCGTCTCAAAGGAGGGAAGATTAAACTGCTTCCTGATCGAGGTCCTTACTGTAGATTAAAGTTCTTCAGTGACAACAGCAATGAGGGATTTTGGACGGAGAAAAAACCTGAAAACACAGAGGTGATTTGTGTGTTTCTGAGGGAATCTGTTATCAAGCTGATTGAATATCTGTCTAATGGAAGCTGCCAGCGTGTAAATCTCAAGCTGTACACTACTTCCTGGGCAGTTACCTAAAGTGATTAAGCATAAAGGGGTCCTGTAACATGTAGGTATGTTCTAGGGCAGTGATGTGCAAACTTGTCTCTCCAGCTGTTAAGGAACTACAAGTCCCACAATGCATTTGCCTTTATGAATCGTGACTGTGGCTGTCAGACGCCTGCAATGCATTGTGGTACTTGTAGTTCCTTAACAGCTAAAGAGCCAAGTTTGCACATCACTGTTCTAGGGAAAAAAATTGAATTTGTTTTGCTGACCTGGAAAAAAGTACGCCATCATTAGTAATAATGGGAAAAGCAGCGATTAGTGACAATGTAGGGAAATTTGGGCCCGCAAAGCAATGATTTGCACCTGGGGTTGCAAATAGTTACATTTTGGCATCTGAGGCCACCAGGAAAAAAGCTGGCACTGGGGCTACCCGCTACGCAAATTGTGGCTATAAATAGATGTAATGAAGCACCTGCCATTTATAGCAGTAATTTGCTTAGTGGGTAGCCCCTCTGCACTTGCTTTTTTTGGCGGTAGCCTCAGATGCCAAAATGTAACTTCATTACCGCTAATCTTGGCTTTGCGGCGGGTTTCAAGTGAATGAGAGCGTTTTTCAAAACGCAAAGGCTGTGCAAAACGCTGCAGGTGGGTCCCAGGCCTTACTTAGATTTCTGAATTGAACAAAGTCTGACTCTGATTGCATCTGTTCTGTTCACAGGTCTGAAGAAGTGGGTGGAAGTGGGTAATTCTGGAGTCTTCCGTCCGGAGATGCTGCTGCCAATGGGTCTTCCTGAAGGCGTGTCTGTCATTGCGTGGGGGCTGTCCCTGGAGAGGTGAGCTTGTACCTTCATGCAGATCACTGCTGTAATACCCCAGGCTTGTGTAAAGGTGGCCAATAACGATACAGTTCTCTGGATTGTCTCATTTAATTGTAAAATATCAATCAGCAATGATCACTTGGGCCCAGTAACAGAAAGAAAGCGGCTATCTAATTCAATCAGATTAATGGAATCTGTTTTTTTCGGATTGATTCCAATAATCTGATGGAATTGTTTAGCAGCTTTCCTTCCATTAGTGATGGTAATGGCCAGACAATTTCCACAGAATTCCGATTTCGGAGTTTATAATTGGAAATTCGGTTACTGTGGTAATCCCAGGCCAGTAAGAAGACTTTGGAAGTATTAGACCAATCAGGTTGCACTGCTGTGTGAATATGGACAGCATGCTGTGGATTTCTGCACGCAGCTGAATGGCTTGGCGATTCGGGCTGCGTCTTCGCAGCTTAATGGGAGTCGCGACCAAATTGGAAACTGCCGTGGCTCTTAACCACTTGAGGACCACAGTCTTTTCGCCCCTTAAAGAGACTCCGTAACAAAAATTGCATCCTGTTTTTTATCATCCTACAAGTTCCAAAAGCTATTCTAATGTGTTCTGGCTTACTGCAGCACTTTCTGCTATCACAGTCTCTGTAATAAATCAATGTATCTTTCCCCTGTCAGACTTGTCAGCCTGTGTCTGGAAGGCTGCCAAGTTCTTCAGTGTTGTGGTTCTGCTATGAAGGGGGACTTCCAGGCCCCTCTCTGCACACTGCCTGTGTATTATTTAGATTAGGGCATCTTCTCTCTTATCTTTTACAAGCTGGATAAATCGTCCTCTGAGCTGGCTGGGCTTTCACATACTGAGGAAATTCAGACAAGAGCAAAGCTGTTTGCAGGAAGAAAAGAGCAGCCTGAAACTTCAGTGCATGAGAACAGGGGGAAAGAAACACACAAATGATCTCTTGAGATTCAAAAGGAAGGCTGTATACAGCCTGCTTGTGTATGGATGTATTTTCTATGTGTGGACATGTTGTACATCAACCTACTTCCTGTTTTGGTGGCCATTTTGTTTGTTTATAAACAAACTTTTTAAAACTGTTATTAACCACTTTTAATGCGGCGGGGAGCGGCGAAATTGTGACAGAGGGTAATAGGAGATGTCCCCTAATGCACTGGTATGTTTACTTTTGTGCGATTTTAACAATACAGATTCTCTTTAAGGACCAGAGCCTTTTTCTCCATTCAGACCACTGCAGTTTTCACGGTTTATTGCTCGGTCATACAACCTACCACCTAAAGGAATTTTACCTCCTTTTCTTGTCACTAATACAGCTTTCTTTTGCTGCTATTTGATTGCTGCTGCGAGTTTTAGTTTTTATTATATTCATCAAAAAAGACATGAATTTTGGCAAAAAAATTACTTTTTTAACTTGCTGTGCTGACATTTTTCAAATAAAGTAAAATTTCCTATACATTTGAGCGCGAAAGTTATTCTGCTACATGTCTTTGATAAAAAAAAAAACCATTGAGTGTATATTTATTGGATTGGGTAAAAGTTATAGCGTTTACAAACTATGGTGCCAAAAGTGAATTTTCCCATTTTCAAGCATCTCTGACTTTTCTGCGCACCTGTCAGGTTTCATGAGGGGCTAAAATTCCAGGATAGTACAAATACCCCCCAAATGACCCCATTTTGGAAAGAAGACATCCCAAAGTATTCAGTGAGAGGCATGGTGAGTTCATAGAAGATTTTATTTTTTGTCACAAGTTAGCGGAAAATGACACTTTGTGACAAAAAAAAAAGTTTCCATTTCTTCTAACTTGGGACAAAAAAAAATGAAATCTGCCACGGACTCACTATGCTCCTCTCTGAATACCTTGAAGTGTCTACTTTCCAAAATGGGGTCGTTTGTGGGGTGTGTTCACTGTCCTGGCATTTTGGGGGGTGCCTAATTGTAAGCACCCCTGTAAAGCCTAAAGATGCTCATTGGACTTTGGGCCCCTTAGCGCAGTTAGGCTGCAAAAAAGTGCCACACATGTGGTATTGCCGTACTCAGGAGAAGTAGTATAATGTGTTTTGGGGTGTATTTTTACACATACCCATGCTGGGTGGGAGAAATATCTCCGTAAATGACAATTGTTTTATTTTTTTTACACACAATTGTCTATTTATAGAGATTTCTCCCACTCAGCATGGGTATGTGGAAAAATACACCCCAAAACACATTATACTACTTCTCCTGAGTACGGCGATACCACATGTGTGGCACTTTTTTGCACCCTAACTGCGCTAAGGGGCCCAAAGTTCAATGAGTACCTTTAGGATTTCACAGGTCATTTTGAGAAATTTTGTTTCAAGACTACTCCTCACGGTTTAGGGCCCCTAAAATGCCAGGACAGTATAGGAACTCCACAAATTACCCCATTTTAGAAAGAAGACATCCCAAGGTATTCCGTTAGGAGGATGGTGAGTTCATAGAAGATTTTTTTTTTTTGTCACAAGTTAGCGGAAATTGATTTTAATTTTTTTGTTTCACAAAGTGTCATTTTCCGCTAACTTGTGACAAAAAATAAAATCTTCTATGAACTCACCATACTCCTAACAGAATACCTTGGGGTGTCTTCTTTCTAAAATGGGGTCACTTGTGGGGTTCCTATACTGCCCTGGCATTTTAGGGGCCCTAAACCGTGAGGAGTAGTCTTGAACCCAAATGTCTCAAAATGACCTGTGAAATCCTAAAGGTACTCATTGGACTTTGGGCCCCTTAGCACAGTTAGGCTGCAAAAAAGTGTCACACATGTGGTATCGCCGTACTCAGAAGAAGTAGTATAATGTGTTTTGTGGTGTATTTTTACATATAACCATGCTGGGTGGGAGAAATATCTCTGTAAATGACACATTTTTGATTTTTTTTTTTTACACACAATTGTCCATTTACAGAGAGATTTCTCCCACCCAGCATGGGTATGTGTAAAAATACACCCCAAAACACATTATACTACTTCTCCTGAGTATGGCGATACCACATGTGTGACACTTTTTTGCAGCCTAGGTGCGCTAAGGGGCCCAACGTCCTATTCACAGGTCATTTTGAGGCATTTGTTTTCTAGACTACTCCTCATGGTTTAGGGCCCCTAAAATGCCAGGGCAGTATAGGAACCCCACAAGTGACCCCATTTTAGAAAGAAGACACCCCAAGGTATTCCGTTAGGGGTATGGTGAGTTCATAGAAGATTTTATTTTTTGTCACAAGTTAGTGAAAAATGACACTTTGTGAAAAAAACAATAAAAATCCAATTTCCGCTAACTTTTGACAAAAAATAAAATCTTCTATGAACTCATCATACACCTAACAGAATACCTTGGGGTGTCTTCTTTCTAAAATGGGGTCACTTGTGGGGTTCCTATACTGCCCTGGCATTTTACGGGCCCAAAACTGTGAGTAGTCTGGAAACCAAATTTCTCAAAATGACTGTTCAGGGGTATAAGCATCTGCAAATTTTGACAGGTGGTCTATGAGGGGGCAAATTTTGTGGAACCGGTCATAAACAGGGTGGCCTCTTAGATGACAGGATGTTTTGGGCCTGATCTGATGGATAGGAGTGCTAGGGGGGTGACAGGAGGTGATTGATGGGTGTCTCAGGGGGCGGTTAGAGGGGAAAATAGATGCAATCAATGCACTGGGGAGGTGATCGGAAGGGGGTCTGAGGGGGGATCTGAGGGTTTGGCCAAGTGATCAGGAGCCCACATGGGGCAAATTAGGGCCTGATCTGATGGGTAGGTGTGCTAGGGGGTGACAGGAGGTGATTGATGGGTGTCTCAAGGTGTGATTAGAGGGGGGAAATAGATGCAAGCAATGCACTAGCGAGGTGATCAGGGCTGGGGTCTGAGGGCGTTCTGAGGTGTGGGCGGGTGATTGGGTGCCCGCAAGGGGCAGATTGGGGTCTAATCTGATGGGTAACAGTGACAGGTGGTGATAGGGGGTGATTGATGGGTAATTAGTGGGTGTTTAGAGGAGAGAAGAGATGTAAACACTGCACTTGGGAGGTGATCTGATGTCGGATCTGCGGGCGATCTATTGGTGTGGGTGGGTGATCAGATTGCCCGCAAGGGGCAGGTTAGGGACTGATTGATGGGTGGCAGTGACAGGGGGTGATTGATGGGTGGCAGTGACAGGGGGTGATTGATAGGTGATTGACAGGTGATCAGTGGGTTATTACAGGCAATAACAGATGTAAATATTGCACTGGCGAATTGATAAGGGGGGGTCTGAGGGCAATCTGAGCGTGTGGGCGGGTGATTGGGTGCCCGCAAGGGGCAGATTAGGGTCTAATCTGATGGGTAACAGTGACAGGTGGTGATAGGGGGTGATTGATGGGTAATTAGTGGGTGTTTAGAGGAGAGAAGAGATGTAAACACTGCACTTGGGAGGTGATCTGATGTCGGATCTGCGGGCGATCTATTGGTGTGGGTGATCAGATTGCCCGCAAGGGGCAGGTTAGGGGCTGATTGATGGGTGGCAGTGACAGGGGGTGATTGATGGGTGGCAGTGACGGGGTGATTGATGGGTGATTGATAGGTGATTGACAGGTGATCAGTGGGTTATTACAGGGAATAACAGATGTAAATATTGCACTGGTGAATTGATAAGGGGGGGTCTGAGGGCAATCTGAGCGTGTGGGCGGGTGATTGGGTGCCCGCAAGGGGCAGATTAGGGTCTAATCTGATGAGTAACAGTGACAGGTGGTGATAGGGGGTGATTGATGGGTAATTAATGGGTGTTTAGAGGAGAGAATAGATGTAAACACTGCACTTGGGAGGTGATCTGATGTCGGATCTGCGGGCGATCTATTGGTGTGGGTGGGTGATCAGATTGCCCGCAAGGGGCAGGTTAGGGGCTGATTGATGGGGAGCAGTGACAGGGGGTGATTGACGGGTGATTGACGGGTGATTGACGGGTGATTGACAGGTGATCAGGGGGGATGGATGCATACAGTACACGGGGGGGGGGGTGGGTTTGGGGGGGGGGGGTCTGGGGAGAATCTGAGGGGTGGGGGTGATCAGGAGGGAGTAGGGGGCAGATTAGGGACTAAAAAAAAAAAAAATAGCGTTGACAGATGGTGACAGGGAGTGATTGATGGGTGATTAGGGGGGTGACTGGGTGCAAACAGTGGTCTGGGGGGTGGGCGGGGGGGGTCTGAGGGGTGCTGTGGGCAATCAGGGGGCAGGGGGGGGGGGGGGAAATCAGTGTGCTTGGGTGCAGACTAGGGTGGCTGCAGCCTGCCCTGGTGGTCCCTCGGACACTGGGACCACCAGGGCAGGAGGCAGCCAGTATAATAGGCTTTGTATACATTACAAAGCCTATTATACATACGTGCAGCGGCGATCTGGGTGCTAGTAACCCGCCGGCGCTTCCGAACGGCCGGCGGGTTACAGCGAACGGTGGGCGGAGCGCCGCATAGCCACTCCCGCAGCCACCCCCGCCGATGGGCGTATTGCGGTCGTTTGGGCCCGGACTTTGCCGCCGCCCATCGGCTGGGGGCGGTCCTTAAGTGGTTTAGGTGGCCATACACTGGTTAGATTAGCAGCAGATAGATCATCAGATAGATTTTCTGATCTATCTCATGTGTTTAGGAACATTTTTTTACTAGGAACAGATTTCTAATAGATTTCAGTCTAAAATCTATTGAAAATCGATCTGATGGCATGGTGTTTCCCCGAAAATAGGACAGTGTCTTATATTTATTTTTGCTCCACAACATGTGCTAGGGCTTATTTTCAGGGGATGTCTTATTTTGGAAGAGACACATTAAGGAACAACACATGGCTATTGGAAAAACTGAAACAGCAGTATTTGTGCACAATATGTGAGTTTTATACAAAATCTGATCTCACTTCACATTTGCTGATAAAAGACAAATGATAGAGTACAATGGCAAAGTCACTGTACTGTTTGCTGAGGTTCTGAATTCTACTCCCTGACTCACACTCTTATCTAAAGGTGCCCATACACTGAGCCGATTAGGGATTGATCGCAAACCGATTGACCAATTAATCGATTTGTGGCCTATTTCAATCGACCTGACATGCTGGAAAATCTAGGTCGATCTGTTGAGATGGCTTATCATTTTGCATTGGACCTAATGGAAATCTGATGGCAAAAAAAGCCATAAGATTGATTTTCAATAATTTCATACTGAAATCTATTGGAAATCTGTTCCTAGTATAAAATGTTCCTAAATGTTCCCCATACTAACTGCTGAGCTTATGGTAGCAAAGTGGTGCTGGCAGGAACTCCCTCCACACAGTGCAAATCCAGTCTCCTCCTTCCTCACACACCACAACTCTTTCTCACCCCCTCCCACTGTCCTAGAGCAAATAGGAGATGACTAGCCAGCACATCTCACTCACCAGGGGGGCTTGCAGAGGGCAGGGGAGAAAGTGACAGCAACACTGGTGGATGGGAAGGGCCAGAGATAGCCGAGGCTGACATTGTCCAGGGATGAGTCCATCCACACACTGCTTCCCTGGCTGACTCTTCCTATTGCACAGCTGTGTCCCCTCCTCTCTGCCACTAGGTCTTATTTTCAGGGTAGGGCTTACATTTCCAGCCTGCTTGAAATCTGAGCTAGGTTTTACTTTCAGGGAAACGCGGTATGTACAATTTTTGTAAAAGCTAAAATTATTTACATGTTACCAGTCACCTTTAATTACCTCATTCTGGGATAGCTCAGCCTATGCAAAAGAAACCTATAACTGATGAACGACAGATTTTGCTGCTTCGCATGACAATCGTTGACACAAATGTAGCTAAACGGTGAGCAGCTGCTATCGGCTGTCCTGCCAGGTACAATACCGACCTGCACAGCCTAACTTACTAAAAGCCAAATAAATCCGTGTGGTAGAAAGCCACTAGGAGCAAAAGGAAGACTGCTGCACATTGCTAGAGGCTCTGTATTTAGGGGGGGGGGGGGGGGGGGGGGAGGTTTGTGCTTTATTTAGCCGGCTGCTTTAGCAGCCAGCTGGCACATGTATCCGGCGATCCCTGCTGATGCCGGATACCAGGGACTCCTGCTGTGTTATTTTCACCTTTTCATAACGTTTATAAATGAACTTTTGCACGATATTCACGTTTTTGATTTTTTTTTTCCACCTGTATGTATCAGCAATTACATTATTAATAATCCTTGTGAATTCATGTAGTGGCCCCATCCTCACACTTTATTTCTCTTGCCCACTCCATTGCAGGCCAACCATGATAAAGTACGGCATTAACAACATCCGAGAGCTGGTCGGGCACAAAGTCAACCTACAGATGGTCTACGACAGTCCGATATGTCGCCTGGACTCGTAATCCGGCAGAAGCTGGAGATGTTTTGGACTCTGTGTAGTTTTTTTCGTCTGTATGAGAAGGAAGAGTGTTATGAGGGTGCACTGAGCTCTGTACAGTCCTATAAAATATATTATAGTTTGTATACTGGGGTTTTCATGAGGGCTCATTACTGCACACTGTCTCAATGCTGCTTCCTTGGAGCACTGGGAGGTTTGTGTAAGTATTGTTCCACTATGGCTGCGGCAGGGGCGTAACCACAAACCATGGGGCCCCCAGCAAAACTTTGCTAGTGCCTCCTCAATGTTTTCATCCCTTCCCTTGGTAACCCTGACAGCCTGGGGCCCATCTTACAAGGCTCATAAAACAAATGTGGTCATTAGGATCTTCACACCCATAACAGGTGTAGCCATAAACACCTGATCTGAAGTATCAGAGGAAGGGAAGGTTAGTAGTTGCGCCCCCCCCAACCCCTCTGGCTTCCCTGCAGTTGCACCCCCACCACCACAGTTATGCCTCTGGGCCGTGGTCACATCAAGGCAGCAGAGACCCAGAACTGATAGTCAAGGACCTCATCTCTGCCCGATATACAGTAAGTGGAAGAGTTGTGAAAGGGGATATGGAGGCTGTCCTATCTATTGCCTGACAGGTGTTGCCAGTGTGTATCAATATAAAACGATGTTCTAAGTGAGACCCAAGCCTGTCTGCTGTCCGCCCTCCTCTTACCACAGGGGGGAGGTGCAGACTGACCACATTTGAGTACAGCCAATCACGTATCCGTATTTTTATAACTAAATGATAGGTCGGTATCGCTTAGCAGTCTTTAGAAGCTGGGTGATGAGCATTTTATTTATTTACATAAATAAACACCGTTGAACTTTTAGTATTTTTGCTACTTAGCTACTAGTCTGATATATAGCGATTCTCGCTAAGCCACTTTGCAAAAGGGAATATTACACAGGAATCTACAGAAGTTTACTGAAACTCTCTGGTCGCATTTATTTGGAATAAATATACAGTTCAGAAACCAATGTGTGATGAGTTCGTTTTTTCAGTTTTGGCTTATAGCAAAGTAATTTGGTGTATTGTTATTCATTAGCCCAGTCATCTATGTTAAAGAGTACCTGTAGTGTAAAAGCCAGAGCTTGTCATAACTAGTTCTATCTTAAAGAGACACTGAAGCGGAAAAAAAATATGATATAGTGAATTGGTTGTGTACTATGATAATATTTTATTTGCTGCTAATCTTCTAGTAATTATTCATACTTTTATTTTCAGGTATATAGTGTTTTTTCTAACATTGCATCATTCTCTAATATGTGCACATTACACAACACTCAGCATTCAAAATGAGTCTTTCAGAGCAGTCTGTGAAGTAATGACCTCTCCTCTAGCAGAGGAAAAGTAAACCGTTCACTTACAGTTGAAATAATAAGTCAGATAACAGCCCTCTCCACGACTAACTTAGTCGGAGAGCTTAATGGCTTGTTTGCATAGAGATAACTGGAGTTTCTCAACTCTTCCTGTACTGGAAACAATTACACTAATGTATCTGATCGTAATGTTTTATTTCTTAGCTGTACTACACATACAAATCATAATATCATAATTTTTTTTCGCTTCAGTTTCTCTTTAAAGCAGCAGGGTCAGCCATACTATGCCAGAAAAACAAACATATGTAAGTAGATAACTACAAGTTCTACTTGCATAACAGATGTATTATACTGTCCACGTTTTGATTTTAGTGAATTTTATATAGTAAATAAAGAGAATTCTGCTCCTGGCATTTGCCATCTTGACTCCCTCTGACTAAAGCCGACCCTGTTTCAGTTCCTCCCTTACTTTTTTTTTTTTTTTTTATTCTCCTAGAATCTGCACTGTCATAGCTAGCTTGCTTTGTAAAAGCCAGGCTGACTGAGGTAACATTTATTAAGGCAGAAACATTTCTGAATAGATTGGAATGATGAGGTTCTAGGTTGCATAAGAAACACAACATTGGTTCAACAGAATTTTATTTTGTGGCTGGCCATTCCTCTTTAACCACTTAAGGACCAGCGGTCTCTGGGCACTTAAAGACCAGAGACCGCTGGTCCAATCCCGACGAAATCCCGACGGATCGCCGCACATACCCGCCGCTCGCCGAGACCCTCAGGACATAGACTATACCGTCTCTATGACGGCAGAGTCATGTGAGCAGGACAGGAGCCGCTTTCATTGGCTCCTGACCCTGTTTTTCAATGTAAGCCAATGGGAACGGCTTACATTGAAAGACAAGGTCAGGAGCCAATGAAATCGGCTCCTGACCGGCTCACATGACTCTGCCGTCATAGAGACAGGCAGAGCCTGTGAGATGCGGCGAGAATCGTCGGGTTCGAGCGGCGCGATCGGCGGGTAGCGGCGGATGCGCGCTGCGGATAGTGATTGAGATCTACGCCCTGCCAGCCAGGAGCCCACCAAAACAGGGCGTAGATCTCAATTACTGCGGTCCGAAAATGGTTAATTATACAGGATTGTGAGGGTGTCTGGGTTAATTGATTACCTGATCCTGTTTAATTTCTCCAGGTAGGTGAGAGCTCCGCCCCCCTGTGGAGATGGGTGGAGGGGGGGTTTAAATCTCTGCTGAGGCTTTGGCTGCCCCATCTTGAATACAAGATGAAATGATCACTGACCATTTCCACACAGAAGACTTTGAAATTATGCCAGAGATAAAGGATGGCTTCTAAATAAATAAACAGTTCTCGATATTTATAAAACAGATATAGACAGATATTTGTGAAAAAGAAGTTTTTTTTTTTTTTTTTTATTATTTTCACAACATTTTTAAAGAAATCTGCACATGGCATCCAGCACAAGCAAATTTGGCATTAGGGTAAATAAAATAAATACAAAAATATAAAACCAGTGACATAGGGCAGAGCTTGTGTGTGTGAATATGTCCAGGTTCCAAAACCTCCGATCAACAGCATTTCAATAAAATAATTGGCAAAAAAAAGTGACATTCACACAGAATAAAATAAGTGGTCTTCAGGATTTCATTTTTGTTTGCTTTGAATGTCCTGAATATTTGTGGTAACTTTTTGCATGAAAATAGTACATTAACCTTCTCACAAGCGACCATTGTGGGTTCTTCCTGGCAAAGGCCTCTTTCAGACGCACAGCAAAACAACTGGCTAAATGTGCTTTTTAGCTGCCCACTTGCACTACGCAAAATTAATTTGTGTGGTATGGTAAATAGAAACGCATTATGCCCCATCTAGCGGTTGGCTGGGGTGCACTACATGAGACGATCGACCGCGCTGGACGCTAAAGCGCCCAACAAATAAACAGGAGCTGCTGACAGGCAGTAAAGGACAACTGTAGTAAGTAATATATGGAGTCTGCTATATTTCCTCTTAAACAATACTAGTTGCTTGGCAGTCCTGTGGATGTGTTTGGCAGCAGTATTATCTGCACCACACCAGAAACAAGCTTGCAGCTAATCTTGTCCGATCTGACAATATTGTCAAACACCTGATCTGCTGCATGCTTGTTCGGGGTCTATGGCTAAAAGTATTAGAGGCAGAGGATCAGCAGGACAGCCAGGCAACTGGTATGGCTTAAAGTACCCCTGACCTGCCCCCCCCCCCCCAATACTTTTCATATTGTTTTATTACTGGGGCTGTGACTAGCACATGGCACCATCCTCCCCCGTGTCCCCCGTTCTGCCATCAAATATGGGCAGAGAGGAAGTGGCAGTTCTTCCCTCTGCCAGTCCATAATTCCACCACTCGCCACTATAGTTTCACATTTGATTCACTGCATGCAGTGCGCTGTGTAGCTGCGCTCTGTGTGAGCTTGTGGTAATTGAGGTCGGAAAGATATCTGACCTCAATTATCACAAACCCACACATTGCGCAGCTCCCCTGCACGCTGTATGCAGTGAATCAAATGTGGAACTAGCTTGCGAGTGGAGGGGGCTGAATTATGGATGAGCAGAGAAGAGGAAGAACCGCCACTGCCCATATTCAACGTCCTGCTCAATCGAAGATTATGACTGAGCAGAACGGGGTCTACAGGGGGGTAATGGAGAGGGGAGGATGGTGCTGTGACATGGGCCTGTAACGTGGCGGGTAGTGGCGCATCGGCGGCGAGCGGCGATCGATCTTTTAAAAAAAAAAGTGAAAATCAGCCCACCAGGGCCTGAGCAATCCACCGCGGCGGTAATGGACGAGCTGAGCTTGTCATTACCGCCAAGGTGGTTAAAGAGGCCATAATTCTCTTCCCGCCTCCGAGTAATGGGGGCGTGTAAAGACTCGTTGACAGGCCTGAGATGTGTTTTCATTTACTTCAACACCGTAAGTTCAATTTTAAGTGATACTTAAACCACTTAAGGACTGCAGGTTTTAACACCACCCCCACCCACAGCTTTCTGTTGGTGGGGTCTGATCGCTTCCCATATGGTTTTTGTTTTTTAATAAATGACACTATTTTTTAATTTTGTATTTCGCTGTCTAACAGTCCCTAGCAGCGATCGCCGCTGGGAGACTGATGGAGCGGAGATCAGCGCACATCGGTGCGTGCGATCTCCTGCAAAACGCGCCCCCAGGACTGAATGCCGATCTGTGTTAGGTGGTCCTGGGGCTGCCACTCCACTCATGCCCATTGGTGTGAGGCGGATGTATAGTGGTTAACAAATTAAAAGGTTAATGTGCCAGAGGAGCGCTTCTTCTCTCGTTTTTCTGTAGTGGCAGATGTAAAGTCTGACATCACCTGGAGAATTTTGTGCCGGTGTACACCAGGGTGAGGGAGACTGAGTGGAACAAAATGTCTTCAGTGTTGCTAACGTCACAATTGGGGATAGTCAATGAGATGTCAATAATTTGATTTGGTCCATTTCCAAGCTGCATACATTTGCATGATATTAGCCTCAATTCAGAATTATTAGCATTTCACTGACCATCCTCTATGTACATAAGAGGTATATCTAATAAGCAGGTAGTGATATCGTATTTGTATATCAAACAATGGCACCTTGCCTTGCATCGGCCTAGTTTATCCTTGGGGCCCTTTCCCAGAAGTACCGTATTTCGCGCCGTATAAGACGCTCCGGAATATAAGACGCACCCAGGTTTAGAGGGCAAAAACCAGGGGAAAAAAAAAATGTGTACTAAACCTGGTGTGTCTATATACTGGAGCGTCTTGTAGATGTTCTCCCCCAATTAATGTCCTCCATGTGACCTCAGGTGTCCCTCAGGTGTTCCCAGGGGTCCCCAGTGTGGTCCCCCTGTGTCCTTAGGTGTCCCCAGTGTGGTCCTCGTGTCCTTAGGTGTCCCCCATGTGTCCCTAGCTGTCCCCCATGCTAGCTGTCCCCCATGTGTCCCTAGTTGTCCCTAGCTGTCCCCCATGTGTCCTCAGGTGCCCCCCATGTGTCCCTAGCTGTCCCCCATGTGTCCTCAGGTGCCCCCATGTGTCCTCAGGTGCCCCCCATGTGTCCTCAGGTGCCCCCCATGTGTCCCTAGCTGTCCCCCATGTGTCCTCAGGTGCCCCCGTGTGTCCTCAGGTGCCCCCCATGTGTCCATAGCTTGCCCCCCATGTGTCCTCAGGTGCCCCCCATGCGTCCTCAGGTGCCCCCCATGCGTCCTCAGGTGCCCCCCATGCGCCCTCAGGTGCCCCCCATGCGTCCTCAGGTGCCCCCCATGCGTCCTCAGGTGCCCCCCATGCGTCCTCAGGTGCCCCCCATGCGTCCTCAGGTGCCCCCCATGCGTCCTCAGGTGCCCCCCATGTGTCCATAGCTTGCCCCCCATGTGTCCTCAGGTGCCCCCCATGCGTCCTCAGGTGCCCCCCATGCGTCCTCAGGTGCCCCCCATGCGCCCTCAGGTGCCCCCCATGCGTCCTCAGGTGCCCCCCATGCGTCCTCAGGTGCCCCCCATGCGTCCTCAGGTGCCCCCCATGCGTCCTCAGGTGCCCCCCATGCGTCCTCAGGTGCCCCCCATGCGTCCTCAGGTGCCCCCCATGTGTCCCCGTTACCTGTGTGTTGTGTGATTGTGCTGCCCCTATGTGTTCCTGGTTCCCCCGTGTGGTCTGCTGACAAGTGCCCCTGCCTGCTTGTGTCCGCTCCCGCAAATGTACTCTACCCTCCCCGCAATTATGCTCCAGCCCCCGCTCGTTTCAGCCACCCTCCCCGCAATTATGCTCCAGCCCCCGCTCGTTTCAGCCACCCTCCCCGATTGCGTGTACGCTGCCCCCGATATCCAAATAGCCGCCGCAGTCTTACTGTATCAGCGGCTCCCGGGATCGCAGCCCTGTGGTCTCCTGTCTCATCGCTCTAGTGATGGCTTCTGCAATGCGCGTCATCAGCAGAAGCCATCACTAGAGCGATGAGACAGGAGACCACAGGGCTGCGATCCCGGGAGCCGCTGATACAGTAAGACTGCGGCGGCTATTTGGATATCGGGGGCAGCGTACACGCAATCGGGGAGGGTGGCTGAAACGAGCGGGGGCTGGAGCATAATTGCGGGGAGGGTGGCTGAAACGAGCGGGGGCTGGAGCATAATTGCGGGGAGGGTAGAGCACTTTTGCGGGAGCGGACACAAGCAGGCAGGGGCACGAGTCAGCGGACCACACGGGGGAACCAGGAACACATAGGGGCAGCACAATCACACAGCAGGTAGTTACATGCAGGGAATCCCCGACGTAGCGGCGGTTCGTATCGGCGGGTGTTCGTAAGTCGGGGATTCCCTGCATTTGCCGTATAAGACGCAGGGGCTTTTTCTCCTCATTTTTGGAGGAGAAAAAGTGCGTCTTATACGGCGGAAAATACGGTAGTTGATAGGCAGTGAAAAGACTGTTGAATTCTCACAAACTGGAAAAAATTGGCAACGTTGCTAATCGGGCTGCAACTGAAATTAAACAAACAGAGGTGTGCAGCCCCCCACCCAGACTGAAAGAGAACCTAAGGTGGGTTTTTGAAATCCTATTAGGACACAGGCATGTTCTGTATACAATGACCAGCCTCTGTGTCCTTTTATAGTGCGTCCAGGCCCCCCCCCCCCCCCCCCCCGGGCTCTGCTGTCCCGCATTAAAAAAAGTGCCAGGTTTACGACACCGATTGTAGCTACAATAAAGGGATAAGGGAGCTCAGAGCAAATGTGACTACAAAATTTATTTAAGCATACCAATGTAAACAAACAAGACGTCCATAAAAATCCTCCCTAAAATCAATGCAGTATAGCTAGGCATCCAGCATGAGTACCGATTGTAGCTAGCCTGTTGTTTACCTCTGCCCTGCCGCTCCCCCGCCTCCTGTATAGGGCGGCTCCCTGCCTGTGTTCCTTCCCTCCCTGCCTCCGTAAGCCTCCTCCGGCTTACAGAGGCGGGGTGGGAAGGGACACAGGTGGGGAGCTGCGCTATACAGGAGCGGCGGTGAGTGGCAAGGCAGAGGTAAATAACAGGCTAGCGACAATCTGTCTGTCCCTAGCCAGGTGCTTTTTTAATGGGAGACAGCAGAGCCCGGGGGGTATAGGACGACACAGAGGCAGGTGATTGTATAAAGAACATGCCTCTGTGTCCTAATAGGATTTTTACAAACCCACCTCTGGTTCTCTTTAAATACACATCTTGAATACAAATCAGATGCAGTCTGTGTACTAAACCCTAATCTAGATACAATTGAATGCAAAAGGATACACATGGATTTAGCTAGTCATAAGTAGACTTACAGAGGTGCCTGGCTCTTCTACTGACCACATATGCTATTGCTCCGTTGTTATTGCCTGATGAAGCGGGATCAAACCTGCGAAATGCGTTGCATATTTGGAGTTCATAAATAAAATATATTGACTTTCTTTACTACAGTCGTTGTGTGTCTACTTGGAGGAGGTAAGTCCACCACTACCTCCTCTACCAAGAATTTGGTTTTTTAAGCTCATTTAGCTTCCTTTTATCCTTTTGGCGCCTCTGTTCTCCTGCATAATAAGTAGACTTACATTTTTGTACAACGGGAAATATTGGCAGCGCTTCCAAATGCCGGCTGTACCCATGTTGACCAGCTGCATAGATGTGCAGAGCACACACACAGGCAAATTACACAACTTGCATTCAAAACAGATGCAGCAAATGGAGGATGTTACAACTGTTTGCTGCTGCCTGTCAAGTGCTCACTGAGAATGCACAGTTCAGCCGCCTGTAGAAAGGGGCCCTTATGATGCTATACCAGGCATGGGCAAACTTGGCCCTCCAGCTGTTAAGGAACTACAAATCCCACAATGCATTTGCCTTTGATTCATGACTGTGGCTGTCAGACTCCTGCAATGCATTGTGGGACTTGTAGTTCCTCAACAGCTGGAGGGCCAAGTTTGCCCATGCCTGTGCTATACAGTCAACTGCCATGACTACAACGCCAAGACATAACTGCAGCTGAGTCTACATGGCCGTGGGTAGTCTTCTTCAGATGAGATGAAGGTCAATCTCCGCAAATTGCCTCATTCACCCTACACTGAGGGCCACAGCTGAGGATGACTTAATAGTAGAATCCTGCAGTCTCACACAGCACATTGGACTCCTTTCTGAGCCTGAAGCAAGGCCATCGGGGTAAAGTACCCATACGGTTGATAGGAGTATACACATAACAGGAAATGCCCTGTCCCAGGACGTCAGACGCTTTGTAGGGAGCCTCTCCGGTGACTGCTGTTGCTGCAGTGTGAAGCTGGCAGATATTGGTTCTCGCTGATGTTCAATGCGGATAGGCAGAGCTCGGACTGGCTAGGCAGGCAGTACACATGCATTTTATCCACGGTCAGCGGCGGAAGAGGTCGTGTGGAATGCGGATCATGTGCTGTGTGATTCTTACCATCCATTGCAGGTCCCAGGATACAATCTGTAAAGAAAAATTCAGATCTAAAGAAATCTTATAGAATTAAAGTCTATTGGGACTATTTTTGTTTTAGTTATTTGTCTAATAGATTAATATAGGCTAGATTTCCATATAAATGTATACTGTGTGGCCTAGTCCACCTGTCCCACTGTTTTCTTCACAGACAAAATAATTTAGGGTCCTAGCTGGGTAGCTGCTGGTAGGTTGCCTAGTAGGGACAACTGGGTTTATAGTGGGACATTTTAGGGCTGGTTCAGACGGACGTTTGCAGAGCGTTTACTGCCAGCGTTCGGGGCTTGGCGTTAAACGCTCCCATTCAAGTGAATGGGAGCGTTTGTACCAAGCTTTTACGCGCGTTTGCACAAACGCGGCGTTCGGGTCCCGATTTTCACTGGCGTTCAAGGAGCCCCTGGAAGCTACATGTTGCTTCCAGGGGCGGTTAACCGCGACGGGTAATGTCCCCCTAGGGGAAGAAAAAAACGCGACCGCATCCGAACGCAATGCGAACGCTGCTGAAAGCCTGAACGCATCACGAACGCAACGCCAACGAACGCGACGCCTCCAAACGTCCGTCTGAACCAGCCCTAACACTACAGAAAATGGTTTCGGTTCCCTGGGATCTCTGTAGGGTGGTTTCAATCCCCCATTTCCCAGGTTGAGCTGAACCCATTCATAGACTTGCTTTTTTTCAACATCTTGGTGTTCTGGACTGCATATAGACAATCTTATGGAAACACAATTCAAACAGACACATATATGTGTATTGGTTAATTTTTCTATCTTAAAAACAAGAGATACTGTTTTTATTTTATTAGTATGTACAAAATGTATGCAAAGTAAATTATCTTTTTGTAAAGTTATATGACTTATTACTGAAGTCTGTTATTGTAAAAAATTTTCAAAAACTGTTCAATAAAAACCTATTGAAACATAAAGTCTATTGGGTGAAAATGGTGAAGGGGGTACTATTATTTGACCATCTGATTAAATTTTATCGAATTGTATGAAAATCCGTGCCACAACAAGCATGCCTGATTAACAGTTTGACCAATTTTCAAACCAAAATCGGTCGAACCTATAGATTGAGCAAGCTGTAAAATTTCAGGCCCACATGATGGATCAGGTACACGGTCGTAAAGATGTGAGATATCGGGACAAGCAATGAATGCAATAGAACCCCCCCCCCCCCAAAATGTTAATATGCCAAAAACTCCCCCCCCCCCCCCTTTCCCCCGATGCCTGTGCATTAAAATTTCACCTGTTCCTGCTGCTCCTACCCCACATTCACAGCCCATGTGGCTGCTGCATACAGCCCAGGCGCATGTGATGTCACATACATGCCACTAGCTATGCATGGCAGTCACATGGGAAGCGGAAGAAGGAGGGGTGGCAGATGCGGCATCACAAGGCCAATTCCCAAGATATTTCATGCTGAGTCGATCAGTAAACTGCTTGTGGCGTATGGGTAGCCAACACTCTCCAGTCAGATTTGATCAGAGAGAGATCTGTTTCTTGGTCGAACGGCCCATACATTGACAGATCTAGGGACATCTTTTTAAAGAGAAACCGTGACCAAGAATTGAACTTCATCCCAATCAGTAGCTGATACCCCCTTTCCCATGAGAAAGTTATTCCTTTTCACAAACGGATCATCAGAATGCTCTGAGGACCATGGTACTCCTGGCAGTTTCCTGTCTGTGAACCTTGCTGCATTGTGGGAAATAGCTGTTTACAGCTGTTTCCAACTGCCAAAAAAGCAAGCAGCAGCTACATCACCTGCCAGCAGGAAAAGGTCACCATGTGATAAATGTCTGAATGTAAATCAGGGAGAGGAAAGGTTTTACAATGAGCAAACACTGATTAAATCATTTATACACAATTATTGTAAAAATGAAGCACTTTTTTATTACATTATTTTCACTGGAGTTCCTCTTTAAGTTATCTGGTTTGCTGTGATCAGATCTGTTCTCCTCAAGATCCCCATTGCTTTGTCTCCTATCTCATTCCGGTGATATCTGATGCGCTGCCTGTAAATTTGCCCTGCGCAGTAAGCGCTTATGCTGCCACATTTCCTATTGAATTATGCTACCCCAAATATCTCCGCTTCCACACGTCCTACACTCCCCAAATTTTCAGGGTAGGAAGGGGATCCCCCGAACTACCTCTGTGTCAAATTGCAGTCCCCGCGCCCCGCTGGTTCACAAGATAGATTTCTGTAACCTATCTCCGGAACCAGAGGTAGTTTGAGGGGTCCCGTCCCTACCCTGAAAATTTGAGGAGTGTAGGATGTGTGGAAGTGGAGATATTTTGGGGGAATTACATTTAAGTCCCCACTGAGCATGTGTGGAAGGCAGTGTGGAAGGGAGCTTCCGGGCGTCTCGATCGGACATTACACCGGCGTAACTACTTCCTGCTGCCTCTCTCACATCCTGCTTCACTGTACTCCCCAATGGCTCTGTTTTCACTCCCATCGCTCTCAATCACCGAGACAGTTATGGTTCTTAAAGGACAACTGAAGTGAGACTGATATGGAGGCTGCCATATTTATTTCCTTTTAAGCAATACCAGTTGCCTGGCTATCCTGCTGATCCTCTGCCTCTAATACTTTTAGCCATAGACCCTGAACAAGCATGCAGCAGATCAGGTGTTTCTGACATTATTGTCAGATCTGACGAGATTAGCTGCATTCTTGTTTCTGGTGTGATTCAGACACTAATGCAGACAAAAGGATTAGCAAGGCTGTCGGGCAACTAGCATTGTTTAAAAGGAAATAAATATGGTAGCCTCCACATTCTTCTCACTTCAGTTCTTTAAGGCACACTATAAATACCCACACGTACATGGCCAGATTTACCATAAGGCATTGTAGGCATGTGCCTACAGGCGCAGATGATGAAAAGGTAACTCACTCCCCTCCCCTAGAGCCTCCCTCCCTCCTTCCCTATGCAGAGTCTTGGTGAGAGTGTAAATGAGAGGTTACCCTGACCAGATACCCCTTCAGTCAGGGGCACCTCTAGCTACTTAATACTGAGGTTCCTCTAGTTACCTAATACTTGGGGGCACCTCTAGCTACTATATATTGAGGGTACCTCTGGCTACCCAATACTAAGGGACACCTGTAGCTACCTATGACAGGCAAGGGAAGTAAGGGAGAAATGACAGCTGGGACTTGCAGTGAAGTTTGGTGGGGGTTTGTAGGTTCATGGAGGGCGGAGTCTAAGGTGCCAGGATATCTGTGCCTATAAGCTCCTGTGAGGTAAATCCGGGCCTGCACACGTATGTATATACCAGATACAATATACAGTGGAACAGTCCGTACCTGCAATATCATGGGCCAAGTCCTTGATGAGGTGCCCCACGATGGCATAGGCACCGACCACCACAACCACTGCTGCCATGAGGACGTAGATGACTGATCGTGGGAGAGGGATGAGCTCCTTTTCCATTGGCTTGTAGTCTTTGTAGGATGGAGCGTCATTGGAGACAGAGTACTGGTAGGCTGGCTGAGCCTGGGCGTGGCTGGCCGTGAGATTCAGCAATCGCAAACTAGCCATAATTTCCATCTCCTGCAAAGAAAGGAAGCAGCAATGTGACAGCAGTAAGGCCTCTTTTTCATGGGTGGTTCAACTGCTCGTTGGTCAAGAAGTTCAGCCGTCTGGCTGCCGGCCATAAGCACCACTGGGCTGCGATTATATGCAGGTGAATGGCGGCATTTGGTAACACTGCATCACAATTTTGCAGTGATTTTTTTTTTTTTTTTACAGCGACCGACATTTTTTTTGGCCTCTTTCCCACCAAGACGTTGCGTTTTAGGAGACGTTTTAGGTCGCATAATGTGCCCCGAACGCAACGTCTAGTGGTGTTGGAGCAGGACGCTACCTAGAGCTGCGTTAAGCAGCTTTTGGTGTGCCTGTTTTGTCCTATGCGCCGGCGGAGACCACGTGAGCGGAACACTCCGCATCACGTGGTCCCGCCAGTTAATAAGCGGCCACTCCAGGAAACAAACACTGCAGTGCAGTGAATATTAAGTAGCCATGTGGCTGGCCGCATTAGCGGACTCTCCCCGCCTCCTATCCGCCCCCCCCAAAAAAAAAAAAAAACATCACTGAGCATGTGCCAACAGCCTAACGCGGCTTATGCCACTTAGAACGCATAGCATGCTGCACTTTATGTGAACGTGTAGCGTTACCCTGTAACACAACGTGGGCACTGTGAACAGCCCATTTATTTTACATTGCTGTGCGTTGGGCTGCGTTACAGGCTGCTCTAACGTGCGCCTGTAACGTCTTACTGTGAAAGCAGCCTCAAGCAAAGAGAATATTCTAGTAGTATGGAGCTTCTCTTTAAAGGACAACTATTCTGAGAAGACTATGGAGGCTGCCATATTTATTTCCTTTTAAACAATACCAGTTGCCTGGCAGCTCTGCTGATCTGTTTGCTTGCAGTAGTGTTTGAATCACACCAGAAACAAGCATGCAGCTAATCTTGTCAGATCTGACAACAATGTCAGAAACGCCTGATCTGCTGCATGCTTGTTCAGGGTCTATGGCTAAAAGTATTACAGGCAGAGGATCAGCAGGCTAGCCAGGCAAGTAGTATTGCTTAAAAATAAATAAATATGGCAGCCTCCATGTCCGTCTCACTTTAGTGGTCCTTTAACTGATCCAGCTAACTGATCTGGATTTAAAAATAAAATTTCAGCAATTAGAAGTTAAAATGGAAGCCATCATTACAGCCAATGCTGCAAGCAATGAATCCCGGAACTGCCATTGTTTCTAAGCACTGCATCCAGGAACTAGCATTGTGAGCAAGACAATGGAAACCCTCGCAGGTTATGTAGCTTAATCAAACGTTAATTACCAGCCCTAAATGCCAAAATCACACAACAAATAAATGAATGTTCCATGTCCGAGCTGATACTTTTTAATAATATTCTTATGCCTGGTACACACAATGCAATTTTCAGTCAGATTGACGGCTGAATCCATTATTTCCAACAGGTCCGATCTGATTTCTGATCGTTTTTCTGATCAATTTTGTATAGAATTGATCAGAAAATCTATCAGAAAAGTGATCGAAAATCAGATTGGACCTGTCGGTAATAATCAATTTGACCGTCAATCTGGCGGAAAATTGCATTGTGTGTACCAGTCATTAAGCAGACAATACATCTATTGATTTTGCAGCCCAATCGACCATCCAATTCAATAATTTTATAGAATTGGATGAAATTCAAACTGCAACAAGCGTGCCTGATCAATAATGTATCAAGCAAACTGGAAAATCTCAAGCAAACAGGGTGGATTGGTTTCATGGCGGTAACCGTGTGCGATATCAGACGAGCGATAGAATCTCTGGCCAGTGATCCCCCAAGTGTGATTGGAACATTATTGCATCACGTTGCAATGATATTGTCAGTTGGCAGCACGGTGGCGTAGTGGTTAGCACTCGCCTTGCAGTGCTGGGTCCCCGGTTCACATCCCAGCCAGGGCATTATCTGCACAGAGTTTGTATGTTCTCCCCGTGTCTGTGTGGCTTTCCTCCAGGTCTTCCTGTTTCCTCCCACATTCCAAAAACATACAGATAAGTTAATTGGCTTCTCCCTAAATTGGCCCTAGATGACGATACACACACTACATGATGTAGACCTATGACTATGGTAGGGGTTAGATTGTGAGCACCTCTGAGGGACAGTTAGTGACCAGACAATACACTCTATACAGCGCTGCAGAAGATGTCAGCGCTATATGAATACTAAATACTAATAAGAAGAAGAAATTGTCTGTTGTGACGCAACAGACATACATGTGAAAAGATCCTAAGGGATTGTTAGTCTGCAATGCAAGTAACCTCTCTATACAGTTTTAAAGAGACACTGAAGCGAAAAAAAATATGATATAGTGAATTGGTTGTGTACTATGAATAATTACTAGAAGATTAGCAGCAAAGAAAATATTCTCATACTTTTATTTTCAGGTATATAGTGTTTTTTCTAACATTGCATCATTCTATAATATGTGCAGATTACACAACACTCAGCATTCAAAATGAGTCTTTCAGAGCAGTCTGTGAAGTAATGACCTCTCCTCTAGCAGAGGAAAAGTAAATAGTCCAGGAACAGTTAAGATAATAAAAGTCAGATAACAGCCCTCTCCATGACTAACTTAGTAGGAGAGCTTAATGGCTTGTTTGCATAGAGATAACAACTGGAGTTTCTCAACTCTTCCTGTACTGGAAACAATTAGACTGATGTATCTGATCTTAATGTTTTATTTCTTAGCTGTACTACACATACAAATCATAATATCATCATTTTTTTTCCGCTTCAGTGTCTCTTTAAGCAGATAAAATGAAGAAGAATACTTACTGCTTCATGGATAAAGAGATAGGTGGCTTCTGGTAGAAGTATATTCAAGCTGCCTTGCTGTGGGAACAGTCTCTTTCCTCTCCTAGCTGACCAGCTTATACTAGCTGATTACAAGAGCATTCTCATTAATATGTCCTCCTGGCAGAATCCTTACACAAGTCAAAGCTCACTTTCGGTGACATAACAGCGGATTAACAGGACCAGACCCTTTCAGAGGATCACCAACTGTTCCTGCAGCTTACAGCCCTGAGCCACAGGAAGCAAGCACAATTGTCTGCCTTCTAATTGTCCTCCACTGTTTCATTTACATTTTAGATTAAAGCATGGACTTAATGAGTCATCTGTTCAATGTGATATGCACTAATACTGGGAATTCCCACTGTGTCCACAAGGTTATCCTATCCCTGCTTCAACTTCTTAACAGTTAAAAGGTTATTTAAAGATCAACTATCAAAGAAACTGTTTTTCTGTAAACCTCACATACCTATACAGCTTTTATCCAGCAACACTAAAATGCTTTTCAGAGGTCTCTCAGCACAGCCTGTGTGAAAAGAAATGCCGTGTTTACCAGCTGTTTTGTAACAATTTGTCTCGGCATCGGGGGTATGGAAAGACAGACCTGCACTGTAACCTGGCTGTAAACTGTTTACTTTACACTGTGTGGCAGAGAGAGACACACAGACAGGGAAACAGAGCTTCAGCTGATGATTATTTACACACATTTGAAGCTATATTTCTGCTTTCTATAATTCTGAACAGATTCCAGTCACAGTATTAGAGCCAGTAAAGATTGTTTCTGTATGCAGGATGTGCAGGACACAGTCCTCCATAGTAATCCACACAGTGAAAACTGTTCCCTATAAATGTCATATTTTCTTCATATAAAACATGAAAAGATGAAAAAGAAGCCTTTGTATTGCTATTTGCTTATAAATACTGGAAATATATGTGGCATTTAGAATTTTAGTTAACTTTGATAGTTGTCCTTTAAGCCTGTAAAAAAAAACTGTTTAACTTACCTGGGGCTTCTTGCAGCCCCCTGCGGTCATTCTGTGCCTGCGCCGTCCTCCCACAACCCTCCAGCGAGCCCATCTGGGGTCATTCTGTGCCTGCGCCGTCCTCCCCGTGACGCTCCAGCGAGCCCATTTAGGGTTGCAAAAACTTTTGAATGTCTGAACAGACATAACTAGAGCCATTACTACTAGGACAACACAGATATTGGGCTCTATTCACAATAACCTGTGCGGTAACTCTTTTTAGGGTGAAAAATTACCTCCAGTTTTAATTACCGATTTTTGTGAGTATTCACTAAAAAATTACTGAGTGTGATAAATGTTTGATGAAAGTGCGGTAAAACATGTGATAAAACTGTCAGTAATATGTACGGAAATAAAGCTTTTTTGACCACTGTAGGGCAGCCCCAATGCTTGCCACCCATTACACAGAGACGACCCAGGAAAGCCTGTCACATTTAAAGTGGGACCTCAACTCACTGTATGTATATAATTTCGCCTGTCTAATTCCCCCTCATCTGTGACTAATCACAACTGTAATTTGAGCTCTCAGCTGTGCCAGCTGGCTGCCTCAGTAGAGCAGCTAATGTGTAAACACAAGATGTTAACCCTATGTCTGCTTCCATGAAAGCAGGAAGTACACACGCTATAGATTTTTAGTTAGATTTGTATCAGCTGTAACAAAAAATGTTTTTCTTTAAAGGTTATTGTGCTGTTGCTTTTTTTTTTTTTTTTTTTTTTTTTAGAGCAGAGAGGAATTTCCTCCTCGGCATCTATAAAATCATCTAAAAGACTGACCGAGGTCTGAAAGTGCACCTTGAGATTAGATTAGGCATGGGCAAACTTGGCCCTCCAGCTGTTAAGGAACTACGAATCCCACAATGCATTTGCCTTTATGAGTCATGGCTGTGGCTGTCAGACTCCTGCAATGCATTGTGGGACTTGTAGTTCCTCAACAGCTGGAGGGCCAAGTTTGCCCATGCCTGGATTAGACACTCGTCTTCTCTGTCTTCTGTGTAAAATTGACATAAACTCAAGCAAACAAAGCTCAAAAGGCTCCATCCTAAAGGCCAACAGCAGAGAAGTGAAACTTATCACCTGCTCTCTATAGGTGATAAAAAAAAATCCTTAATTAACACCAACTATTCAATTTTTACAGCAAGAGGTAATTTAGGGAGAAAAAAAATGTGAATTTCAAAATGAAGATATTTTGGTTGGTATTTATCACTACCTAAATTACCTCATGCGGTAACTCATTGCGAATAGAGCCCATTACCTGGGACGAACCCAATTCACCAAAACTGCAGTAAGATTGCCGTGCGCAGGCAGCACCGGGCAATTTTACCGGTGCTAACGTTGTGTAATCACCGCCCATTAACCTGTTAGTGCTGTGCATATTACCATAGTAACACCTGTGTTACCCCACTAACGCATGTAATGCTAATAGGTTATCAGGAGGCGGGTCAGTGAAAAATGGCGCCCGGCACTGTTAGATAAAAATGGCGCCCCATTCACTTACATTATCAAACGATATTTATCGTTTTAAAAGGTTAAAAAATGGTGCCAACCTTTTGAACGAAATTTATCGTTTTAAAACTTTTTAAAAGGGGCTTTGCTATTAACCGCTTAAGTCGGCGGGCGTTTAATTTTCCCACGGTCAGAAGAAGAATATTCAAATTCGATTTTCTCAAAAACTATAAGGTCTTTTTGAAAAAAAAAATTCCTCTTGTTCACAATTTTCTTCTTAACAGTCCCTGCAAATTTGGTGTTTTTAGCTTTTAAGGGGGCTTTGCTATTAAACATTAAAGCCGGCGGGCAGATATTTTCCAAACGGCAGCAAAGCAGGGGTTAAAACGATAAATATCGTTCCGGCAGGACAAAAAAAAAAGTTTTAAAACGATAAATTTCGTTCAAAAGGTCTGCACTATTTTAACCTTTAAAACCGATAAATATCGTTTTAAACATATATCGGGCAGAAGGGGGCGCCATTTATTTGCCGGCACCATTTTTCACTAGACGCATCAGGAGGTGCTCCTCTGATGTTAGTTGTCCGCTGCCTGAGCATGGAAATCTTAGGCCTCTTTTCCACGAACTGTTGAGCTGTGTGCTCAGCAAGCAGTTGCCAGGCAGCAGTGAGCAGTGAGCAGTTACCAGGCAGCGACAAGCAGTTACCAGGCAGCAGTGAGCAGTTGTGAGAGTTTGAGAGGCATTTCACTGCCTAGAAACAGTTTGTGGAAAAGAGGCCTTACCGCAGTTTGGTGAATCTGGCCCATTATTTTTTAAAGAACATCGAAAGTGAGAGGTATACGGAGGCTGACATTTATTTCCTTTAAGGGCTCTTTCACATTTGGACGTTGCGTTTTAGGGGACGTTAAGGTTGCATAACGTCCCCTAACGTAACGCATGGTGATGGTATTAAAAGGACACTACATCGAGCCACGTTAAGCGGCTCTTGGTGCGCCTTTTTTGTCCTACAGACTGCGGAGACCACGTGATCGGAACACTCCGCATCACGTGGTTCTACCAGCCAATCAGCGGCCGCTCCAGGAAGTAAACACTGCAGTGCAGTGAATAATAATTAGCCATGTGGCTGGCCGCAATAGCGGACTCTCCCCTCCTGCACAAAAAAAAAAAAACATTACTGAGCATGTGCAAACAGTCTAACGCGGCTAAAACCGCATATAACGCACAGCATGCTGCACTTTATTTGAACGTGCAGCGTTACACTGTAACGCAACGTGGGCACTGTGAACAGCCCATTGATTTTTCATTACAGTGAGTTGGGCTGCGTTACAGGCTGATCTAACGTGCGCCTGTAACGTCCCACTGTGAAAGCAGCCTCAAACAATACCAGTTGCCTGGCTGTCCTGCTGATCTTCCATGCATCAGTAGTGTCTGAATCACACACCTGAAATAAGCATGCAGCTAATCCAGTCAAGCATCTGATCTGCATGCTTGTTCAGGGTCTACGGCTAAAAAGTATTAGGCACTGGATCCTAACAGATGCGAACTGATCCTAATCAACTGGATCAGTTCACATTGTCCTGTTTGAATGGATCAGTTCGGCCCCTTTGGGGAGGCTGCAATATATCTGGATCAAAGGATGCTTCACATCGCCCTAAGAGCGCTTGTGCAATGATTCCCTATGAGAGTGTTCACATCTGAGCGGTTCGATTTTGATCCGCTCACCAAAGAGCTGCTTGTACCATTTTTGGGGCGATTTGCCTCAATGCCAGGTATAGGGAAATCACAAAATGCTTGAGAAAGCGCTTTGTATAGCAATTTCCCCAGCGCTTTTAAGAACAAATACATTGTATTTATTGTTTCCCAGGTCAAAGAGTTCACTTCCTGACTTGTGTCAGGAAGTGAAAAAACAATTATCTCTGTAAAAGGGCTTAAAAATCGCAAAGCGCAGGTAATTGCCGGGAGGCGCTAAAAATAATTGCGCGCAAACTCGCTAAACAATGGCATCGGCGATTGAGATTTTAGATGTGAGCAAGGCCTAAAGCCCCGTCGACACGGGGCGATGTGTCTTATCAATCGAGCCGCTGATGTGGCTCGATTGATAAGATCCGGCAGGTCCGATCTCGCTGCCGCCGATTCCCTGCTCGTTCCTCACGAGTGGAAAATGGCAGGGAATCGAGCAGAAGATAAGCGGCGCCGCGCGGGGACGAGGGGGGATCGAATCCGACGCACGCGCGGGGATGCAGAAGAGGCGATCCGGCGGCTAATCAAGCCGCCTGATCGCTACGTGTAGACCCAGCTTAACAGAACGGGAAATCAGGGATGAAAAACTGATGCCCAATAAAAACTGATCATCCATGCAATGTGTACCGGTCCTAAGAGGCAGTGGATCAGCAAGACAGCCAAGCAATTTGCATTGTTTAAAAGCAGTGTGTAGTAATAGATGGTGCAGAGGTTGCAACCGCATCAGGGCCCTTGGGCCAGAGGAAACCCAAGGGGCCCTCCGTCAGCTGCAGTATTAGCTTTCTATTGGTCCTGTGTTGGTAATAATAGCTTCAATAGATGCTTCGAATAGTGGTAATCATTAACAAACTGCTCCCCATCCCCTTCTTGCACCTCTGACACTGTAGTTGTCATTGGCAGGTTTTGGTGCGCCGTATCAGTTGTTATGTATAAAGTGCTTGGGGGGCCCCATTGTAAAACTTGCATCGGGGCCCACAGCTCCTAAGCTACACCACTGTTTATGGCAGCCTCCATATCCCTCTCACTTTAGGTGTCCTTTTACAAAATGCTTAAACCGACCACAAAAGCTCACTGGAATTTAATGTCACTTTCCTGACCAGGTCAATCAGGTACTTGGCGGCAATGGCGAGCGATATCATGCCCCCCAGTGTATAAATGTGCCCCCTGTGTGTACATTTATACATAAACTGTCCTATGTCGCCCAGCACATGGTGCCCATCCGTCTTCCGATTCCTCTTCCATTTACGCCTCACACCACCGACGTATAGCACACGTGACTTCACGCAGGCTAAACGCCGGCAATGTGTGAGGCACAAATAGTATAGGTAGAACCAGAACACGGATGGGCACCACGCGGTGGACAACACAGGACAGGTAATGTATGAATGCACACGTGGGGCAGCAGCGAGCCAGAGGACTCGGCCAATTCCCGAGAATTTTATGCTGAAATCGATCAGGAATTGGCCTGCGGTGTATGAGTAGCTGGTAGATTTCTCTCTAATCAGATTCTATCACAGAAACATTTGTCTCTTGCCCAAATCTGCCCATCATTGGTAGATGTATGGGCACCTTAAATGATACCAGAGGCTCTGGTAAAGTCTAAAGCTATAGCAGGTAATAATTAAATACTCACCTCCCATTCACCTTCGGCCTCGGCCGCTCTTGTCTGCTCACTCCCGTTCTCCTCGGCGTGCATGTATGTCCGCTCTGCTCCCCTGTCATATGCAAACGCAGGGGGGGGGGGGGATATTACAGCTGCCCAGAATCCCCCCTCAGACCAGGGCCGGTGCAGTGTCTGGGGACAGGCACAAGTTGAGACACCAGAACATCTGCAGGCATCCTGCTGCTCACTGCACTGCACCCTCTCTTTCCCTGCTTCAGTTGACTTTGGATGGATCAGCAGCGTGTGTACAGAGCATGGAGCAGCAGCGTGTGTACAGAGCATGGAGCAGCAGCGTGTGTACAGAGCATGGAGCAGCAGCTTGTGTACAGGGCATGGAGCAGCAGCATGTGTACAGAGCATGAAGCAGCAGCGTGTGTACAGAGCATGGAGCAGCAGCGTGTGTACAGGGCATGGAGCAGCAGCGTGTGTAGAGGGCATGGAGCAGTAGTGTGTGTACAGAGCATGGAGCAGCAGCAGTGTGTGTACAGAGCATGGAGCAGCAACATGTGTACAGAGCATGGAGCAGCAGCGTGTGTACAGAGCATGGAGCAGCAGCAGCTTGTGTGTACAGAGCATGGAGCAGCAGTGTATGTACAGAGCATGGAGCAGCAGTGTGTAGAGAGCATGGAGCAGCAGCGTGTGTGTACAGAGCATGGAGCAGCAGTGTGTGTACAGAGCATGGAGCAGCAACGTGTGTACAGAGCATGGAGCAGCAGCGTGTGTACAGAGCACGGAGCAGCAGCTTGTGTGTACAGAGCATGGAGCAGCAGTGTGTTTACAGAGCATGGAGCAGCAGCGTGTGTACAGAGCATGGAGCAGCAGCGTGTGTACAGAGCATGGAGCAGCAGCGTGTGTACAGAGCATGGAGCAGCAGCGTGTGTACAGAGCATGGAGCAGCAGCGTGTGTACAGAGCACGGAGCAGCAGTGTTTGTACAGAGCACGGAGCAGCAGCGTGTGTGCACAGAGCATGGAGCAGCAGTGTGTGTACAGAGCACGGAGCAGCAGCGTGTGTACAGAGCATGGAGCAGCAGTGTGTGTACAGAGCATGGAGCAGCAGCGTGTGTACAGAGCACGGAGCAGCAGCGTGTGTACAAAGCATGGAGCAGCAGTGTGTGTACAGAGCACGGAGCAGCAGCATGTGTGCACAGAGCATGGAGCAGCAGTGTGTGTACAGAGCACGGAGCAGCAGCGTGTGTACAGAGCATGGAGCGGCAGTGTGTGTACAGAGCATGGAGAAGCAGCGTGTGTACAGAGCATGGAGCAGCAGCGTGTGTACAGAGCATGGAGCAGCTCTGGGGAACTAAAAGTCAGATGAGCACAGCCCCGTGGCCTGCTGTGAGAATGCTTCACTTTCCCCTTCATTAGCAATATCGTCTGTTATCATTATTATCTGTATCCAAACTGCTCCTGATCGTTCCCGTTGTCGATCGGGAGCAGATCGGAAATAATTATGAGATCCTGTCAGATCCTGTCGGATGGGAAATTGTATTATGTGTACCCAGCACGATGTCCTACCATATTATTATGCTGTATTGTGTGTGGCTGAGGGAGACCTTTTAGGAATCTCCCCCTTGAATATCCTGGGTTTGCCCCTGCCTGTGGCCGCGTAGTGACGTCACAAGACAGGAGCGCACTTGCTCCTGCGTTCCGGCGTGAGCACTGATTGGAGACGCGAGGAGAGCGAGCGCACTTCTCACTGGCGAACTGAGGGGGCTATTCCGGGTGTCTGGAATCTCCCCCCTGCACTGAGCTGTGTATTCAGCCAGGGAAGCCCGCATAATATAAACAGCCTCATTCTCCCTCCCTTCTTACTTCTGGTGCTTCCCTCCAGCTAATAGAATGAGAGAGGCAGCCCAGCTTCCCTCACAAGAAGATGCAGCCTGCAGTGAGAGAATGTTGATTATGGAGTCCTGGACTCTCCACAGCACAGAAGTGTCAGACATGATGAAATTAGAGTACAAGCAAGCTGGTAAATATACACAGCATGATGCAGAGCTTGCCTGGACTCAGGGTCTGTGGGCAAACATCTGTCTGGTCTCTCCCCATTGTTATAATGACTGCATGTGTGGGTAAGGTCGGTGTTTAACAAGCTGAAAAGTTTTTGACAGTCCCTAGACTCCAGGAGGGCTTCTTTCTGACTTGTGTGAGAGACTGACAGGGACAGGAGTCCGATTACAGGCAAGTAGCCTGTCTGATGTGGGCAGTGGCGGCTCCAGCTTCAGATTTTTGGGGGGGCTCAAAGGGGGCACGAGGGCTGGCAGCCTGGGCTTGGGGGGGGGGGGGGGAATTTGCGGCGCGCTAAGCGCGCCGCGGCGAAAATTTGGGCGTGGTCATGATGTCATGTGGGCGGGGCTAACTGTAATGTAGTTGTACCAGCTAACGTAGTTACATGAAAAAAAAATTAAGTAAACGCACATAATGAAAGGTAGCCTTTCACCAGTAAATGCACATAAGAATCAGCTTTTCAGCAGTTAATGCACGTAATGACAGACAGCGTTTCCTCATTAAATGCACATAAGAGACAGCTTTTCACCAGTTAATGCACATAATGACAGACTGCGTTTCTGCAGTAAATGCACATAAAGGGACAGCTTTTCACCAGTTAATGCACGTAATGACAGACTGCGTTTCCGCAGTAAATGCAAATAAGAGCCTGCTTTTCACCAGTTAATGCACGTAATGACAGACAGTTTCCCCATTAAATGCACATAAGAGCCTGCTTTTCACCAGTTAATGCATGTAATGACAGACAGTTTCCCCATTAAATGCACATAAGAGCCTGCTTTTCACCAGTTAATGCATGTAATGACAGACAGTTTCCCCATTAAATGCACATAAGAGACAGCTTTTCACCAGTTAATGCATGTAATGACAGACAGTTTCCCCATTAAATGCACATAAGAGACAGCTTTTCACCAGTTAATTCACATAATGACGGACTGCGTTTCCGCAGTAAATGCACATAAGGGACAGCTTTTCACCAGTTAATGCACATAATGACAGACTGCGTTTCCGCAGTAAATGCACATAAGGGACAACTTTTCACCAGTTCATGCACATAATGACAGACAGCATTTCCCCAGTAAATGTACATAAGAGACAGCTTTTCACCAGTTAATTCACATAATGACAGACTGCGTTTCCGCAGTAAATGCACATAAGGGACAGCTTTTCACCAGTTAATGCACATAATGACAGACAGCATTTCCCCAGTAAATGCACATAAGAGACAGCTTTTCACCAGTTAATTCACATAATGACAGACTGCGTTTCCGCAGTAAATGCACATAAGGGACAACTTTTCACCAGTAAATGCACATAATGACAGACAGACAGTGTCCCCAGCATAGGTAGCCAGGTGTATAGATGTCCCAAGTATATGTAGCCAGGCGTATAGCTGTCCCCAGTATATGTAGTCAGGCTGGTGGTGGTGGTGGGCTGGGGGCCCCAGGGCACCTCAAGCCTGACTGGTGGTGGGCTGGAGGCCTCATGCCTGCGTGGCTGGTGGGCTGGGGTCCCAGGGAAGCTCAGGCCTGGCTAGTGGTGGTGGGCTGGGAGCCCCAGGGCAGCTCAGGCCTGGCTGGTGGTGGTGGGCTGGGGGCCCCAGGGCAGCTCAGGCCTGGCTGGTGGTGGTGGGCTGGGGGCCCCAGGGCAGCTCAGGCCTGGCTGGTGGTGGTGGGCTGGGTGGAAGGGCTCAGGCCTGGCTGGTGGTGGTGGGCTGTGGGCCCCAGGTCAGCTCAGGCCTGGCTGGTGGTGGTGGGCTGGGGGTACACTGGGTGGGGAGGAGGGTACCTGTGGGTGGGGAGGAGGGTGCCACTGGGTGGGGAGGAGGGTGCCAGTGGGTAGGAGGAGGGTGTCAGTGGGTAGAAGGAGGGTGCCAGTGGGTGGGGAGGAGGGTACCTGTGGGTGGAAAGGAGGGTGACACTAGGTGGAGGAGAAAGGTGCCAGTGGGTAGGAGGATAGTCTCAGTGGGTAGGAGGAGGGTGCCAGTGGGTGGGGAAGAGGGTGCCAGTGGGTAGGGGGGTCGTCAGTGGAGGGGGGAGAATGCCCGTGGGTGGGGAGGAGGGTGCCAGTGGGTGGGGAGGAGGGTACCTGTGGGTGGGGAGGAGGGTGCCACTGGGTGGGGAGGAGGGTGCCAGTGGGTAGGAGGAGGGTGTCAGTGGGTAGAAGGAGGGTGCCAGTGGGTGGGGAGGAGGGTACCTGTGGGTGGAAAGGAGGGTGACACTGGGTGGGGGAGAAAGGTGCCAGTGGGTAGGAGGATAGTCTCAGTGGGTAGGAGGAGGGTGCCAGTGGGTGGGGAAGAGGGTGCCAGTGGGTAGGGGGGTCGTCAGTGGAGGGGGGAGAATGCCTGTGGGTGGGGAGGAAGGTGCCCCTGTGTGTGAGGAGATTGTCCTGGGGAGAGAAGACAGGAAGAAAATGATCGAGGCGCCAGCCGCGCTAATAAGGGATTCGGGAGCCTGCTTTATTCCTCCCTCCCTCCTCCCTTCCTATGAATGCCCCCACCTGCTGTGAATGTTCCCCCCCCCCCCCCCCCCGTAGGCAGTGTGTGCGGAGCAGAGCGGTGCGGTAGGTCCTCTTACCGCAATCCATGCTCACCAGCAACTAGTCTCTTGCTTCCTGTTTACCATGACGTCACAGGAAGCAGGAGACTAGTTGCCGGTGAGCATGGATTGCTGTAAGAGGACCTACCGCTCCGATCTGCTCCGTCCGCACACACTGCCTACGGGGGGGGGGGGCATTCAGAGGAAGGGAGGAGGGAGGGAGGGAGGAATAAAGCAGGCTCCCGCATCCCTTATTAGCGCGGCTGGCTAACAGACTTGCGGTGGCCACGGCCAGCGGGGGGGGGGGGGGGGGGGGGGGCTTTAAGAGGGGCTAGCAAGTTGCCAGCTGGGGCTGAAGCCTGGGCAAGCGCCAGTGTAGCGCCGCCACTGGATGTGGGACTGCAATACAGATACGTTCTCTGCTCCATCTCAGGCTATTCTCAATTTCTCCACTCCTCTCTCTGGGCTAGTGCACGCCAAAATGACAATAGCAATCGCTAGCAATTTGTGAGTGTGATTTTGTGAAGTGATTTTTAGAGTGATTTTTGAATGAATTGCTCAAAAACATGCTACATGCAGTATACCTGCGATTTTGAAAAAATCACAACGCTGCTGTGGGAACACCCTCATAGGGTAACATTAGCCAAGCGCTTTTCAAATCACTGTTGATTTGAAAAACGCTCAGAAGCACTCTTGGTGTGCACCAGCCTCCTTCATTCACCTTTGTTTCCCTCTTCCCCTAGAGCTGGCTGTGTGTTCTTGTCATACAGGAAAGCTAAATAAAAGTGCAATCCTGGTGAGGCAAAATATTATTATTTAGTATTTATATAGCGCCGCCATCTTCCGCAGATGCATATATCCCTGCATCATATGGGTATCGCTTGCGCTATGTGACACTATGTAGCATATTCCACTGAATTGTCCAAACTAAGTCTATCTCCTGTTCCTCTCTTGGGGAGTTGTTCCAGCGCTGTGCCCCGTTCACATTTGCTGCTACCAGAAGCCCTCAGAAACACTCGTGTCCTTGAGTACTTCCAAAGATAGGCAGCTCCGTAATACGCCAGCGCACTTTTGTGCATGGGCAGTATGGAGCCACCTGTATTCGGAAGCACTCGGGGACATACGTGCTTCTGGATCTTTCAGGAACCCCCCCCTTAAAAATCCTGCGTTTGCCCCTGCTTCTGTCCTGTGACATCACTCGACGTGGCCACAGGGGAGCAGAATGGACATACTGCGCATGCATTGCGCAGTATTTCCAGGTTTGGAGTCGCTGAAGTTGCCCAGGAGATCAGGACTGACCAGATAAGGCCGGCAGGTGACAGAGGTGAACGGGAGGTGCAGTGAGTATTTAATTATTACCCCCGACCCACTACAGCTTCAGATTTTATCCTTTAAAGGAATCATCAAGCAATTTATCTTACCCCCTGATCCACTAACATGGGGCTTACTGGATCGAACGTGGGACGAATGTGGCCCCCTGAGGCTTTTTTACCGCCCCCCCTTTGTGGTCCACAAATAGAATAGCAGTGCTGGCACCACCTATCCACATGGAAGCCATAAAGCAGTCATTCGGTGGTTTCCAATCAAATTCCACATCAGCTGACACTGCTGTCCAATTGGACTTCAGGTTTTCACCTGTGTATGCTTCACTTTCTGGCCCTCAAAGACATCATTTTATGTATACTCCGGCCCCACAGCTGTCTTAAGTATGTTGACCCGGCCCTCGACCCAAAATGTTTGGGACCCCTGGTGTAGTGCATACCTGGTATTCATACCTCACAATTTTTTGAGATGAGCAAGAGGGACAATTAAGACACGCCCCAGCCACATCCCTAATCACGCCCCCGTCACACATACCATAAAGATTTAATAAGAAAAATATGCTGTTTTATAATTCAAACCACACTGGTCCTTTCTATCCTGGTGCATTTTCCTTCATATTAACATTTTAAAATTAGTAATATATCAATTTAAAGGATGGGAATAAAGTTTAGAGTCAATCAAACACATTTTTTTTAGTAGAGAAATAGATATATTTACATAGAAAGAGGGACAAAGTTCTGAAAGAGGGACAAATGAGGAGGAAAGAGGGACAGAGGGACAGGGCTCCCAAAGCGGGACTGTCCCTCCAAAAGAGAGGCAGTTGGGAGCTATGATGGTATTAGATAAACTATGAAGAAAACAGAGGAAATCTACAAATACCGTCTACCTGCTCTTATATATCTTGATAAGAACATCCAGCCAATTAAAACACAGATGATGAGCAAATAAACACGCCCCCTCGTGTCTTCCATCAGCAGCTGGTTAGAACAGGTATGATGTTGTAGCAGCGCCCCCTGCTGGTCGATATCTCAGTGGAGCATCTCTCCAGCCAATTAGAAAGCATGATATCGTTAGCAACACACGCGCCGAGGTTTGTGTGGGAAGCGCTGTGTGAGGATTGCAGTCACTGCTTAGAGGAGCCTGGCTGCGTTGTAAGCAATAAGCATAGGCAGGTAGCAGTTAGCGTCATAATGGTGGAAGACAGAGCTGATACATTTCTAATGTACACACCGTTACAGCTGATAACAATTGCTGGCATGTTTGTGTGGTATTTTTCGTAATAGTTTGGAAACTAGCAGAAGGATACTACATCGGTTGTATAGACGTGGCATTGCAATGTGGTTTGACAATTTTCAATGTAAGCCTGACAGCAGACTTGCATTTAACATTACAGCAGTCTTGCTGTAACACATGATCTCCCTAGAATTACATGATCTCCCTAGAAACACTTTGGTGAGGAGAAGTTGTGTGGGGAGGGCTCACACAGATTGCTTATCTGCTACCACACAGGAAAGTGGTTGACATAGTTTGTAGTCCTTTCTTGTCTTGTTTAGAGTCCTGGTGGAATAGACTGTAGACCAGTGGTCCTCAAACTAAGGCCTGCGGGGGGAATGTGGCCACCTGAGCGGTTTTTTACCGGCCCCCACACACAATATGTATTACTTATAGATGTACTCAGCTACCTCTTTAAATACTGGTGGTCCGCATATAGAATAGCAGTGCTGGCACCACCCATCCACATGGAAGCCAGAAGCAGTAACTCGCTGGTTTCCAATCAAATTCCACATCAGGTGACACTGCTGTCCAATTGGACTGCAGGTTGTCACCTGGGTATGCTTCACTGGCCTGCAAAAACTTCTACATCTTTTTATGTATACTCCGGCCCCTCAGGAGTCTGAAGTAGGTTGACCCGGCCCTCGACCCAAAACGTTTAGGGACCCCTGCTGTAGACCATCGACCCATCGACTCCAGAAGCTATATGTAGCATACGGAAAAACTCAGGCATTTCACTTGAGCAAACGCCGTGAGATAAGCGCTCCCATTCATCTCAGTTATGAACAGTGGCGTAACTAAGATTAATGCCCCCAAGTGAAACTTTGATTGCCTCCCCCCCCCCCCCCCCCCCCATATTCACATCACTTCCCTTGCCTCCCTTTGGTGACCCTCACGGCCTAGGGGCCCATCCCACAAGGGTCATAAAACAAGTGTGGCCATCAGGATATTCACAACCATAACAAGTGCAGCCACAAAGCCCTGATCTGAAGGATGGACCTCTTTATCAGAGGAAGGGAAGGTTTGTAGTTGGGGGCCCCCCACAGCTCTGGGCCCCGCTGCGACCACAGGGGCTGCTCTTCTCTAGTTATGCCACTGGTTATGAAGCTGTGGATCTTGAGCAATAAATGAAGGAAACAATCACCAGCAGCCACTTGTCAACTGGCCCTTACCTTGGAATGCAGAAGTTGCTTGATTAGTCATTGCAGAAATAATATACAGTAGTGGTCTCCTACCAAGGGACCTAATGGACTAATTACTCTACAAAGACTTCCGAAGTCCCCTCGGCGGGGGATACGAACGGAGGAGCCAGCGCAGCACCGGGAGAGGAGAGGGATGGCTCATTAGGACCGAGCCTTCCCTCTCCTTAGGGGAGTATCTGCCTTTTTAATTAAAAAAAAACGGGGTTTCATTAGCTTTAAAGAGGAACTACAGTGAAAATAGCATAATGAAAAAAGTGCTTAATCTTTACAATAATTATGTATAAATGATTTAGTCAGTGTTTGCCCATTGTAAAATCTTTCCTCTCCCTGATTTACATTCTGTAATTTATCACATAGCGACATTTTATACTGTAGGCAGGTGATGTCAGCGGAAGGAGATGCTTCTCCCTTTTTTGGCCATTGGAAACAGCTGTTATTTCCCATAATGCAACAAGTCTCCCACAGTGTTGTCAGTACCTAGGTGTTGACAACACAATGAGGGAGGGGTTTCACCACAATATCAGCCATACAGAGCCCCCTGATGATCTGTTTGAGAAATGGAATAGATTTCTCATTGGAAAGGGGGTATCAGCTACCGATTCGGATGAAGTTACGGTTTCTCCTTAAGGCCCCTACACACGCATAATTAAAGTCATCTGAGGCGGCCAATAACGACCTCTTCAGCGGATAATCCTGTGTGCGTACAGCAGCCTCCGACAAGCAACTGCCGCTCGGCTAGCGATCCACCCGGCGGATCAGCTCAGCCGAGCAACGGCCAATTGCTTTGTGCACACTGCTCCCCCTGCCCACCAAGTGACAACACATGTCCGTGCCTTTCTGTCGGCCCTCTGCCTCCCACATAGCAAAAGACACGTCAGCTGTACAGCGACTCTCCGTCTGTACTGCATCAGCCCAGCGATGGTGCCGGAGGGGTCGGGTCCCGATGGGTAACATCAGTCAGCCAGTGTGTACGGGTCTTTAGACAACCTCTAATGTAGCTCAAGCTGAGCAGCTCATCCTTACAAAGACTGGAAAGTAAGCAATCACCTAGAGTGATCATTATTCCCATGAGTGTACTTACCTTAACAAAGCACAACAGGTACGGGATATCAACCTCCGAATAGGCCCGTCTCACCCATAGAGTAGACAAACAGTGACGTTTAGTGACGAAACGCGTCACATGAGTTGAGGCCGACACGGAAGTGCAGCTTTTGCTGCGTCCCCCGTGCCTCCGCCACTCTTCCTCCCTTTGTTGCTAACTACGCGTGCATTGCGTCCCATCCTATGCGTTCAAGTGATGACTTCCTACAGGTGGAGCTCTCTGTGAGGCTGGTGATGCTGCTTCTTCCCGGCAATGAGGTGGGCGCATTCCTCGACTAGTACATGAGATACCCCGAACCAAGGGCATTAGCGAGCAAAAGGTTTTTAGAGGTTTGACACTTGAATATTGTGTCAGTAACGAGGGCGTATGTAAATTATTACAGAGGCGTGCAATCAGTATGCACACGGGGTTGTTGACTATTGCTGCTTGCTATCACTTCCGAGGAGGCTTTTACTATACTTTGGCCTCAATTCATAAAAGGCTTTGCGGTAAAAAAAATCTGGGAGGGAAAATACCGCATTCGGTATTTTAGACCTTTGTGTGCTAATTCATAAAGATTTTCACAGCTCCCTTTGAAGTTCGGTAAATTACCGCAGCCCATTGAGCGGTACAGCAGAAGCGTGGCGATATCTCTCTTTTGTAACAAGCTGTAATTACGGTTCCCTGTACAGACTCACAGAGACTTCGGCTCCCTGCACAGACTCACAGAGACTTCGGCTCCCTGCACAGACTACTCAGAGACTTCGGCTCCCTGCACAGACTCACAGAGACTTCGGCTCCCTGCACAGACTCACAGAGACTTCAGCTCCCTGCACAGACTCACAGAGACTTCGGCTCCCTGCACAGACTCACAGAGACTTCGGCTCCCTGCACAGACTCACAGAGACTTCGGCTCCCTGCACAGACTCTCAGAGACTTCGGCTCCCTGCACAGACTCTCAGAGACTTCGGCTCCCTGCACAGACTCACAGAGACTTCGGCTCCCTGCACAGACTCACAGAAACTTTAGCTCCCTGCACAGACTCACAGAGACTCCGGTTCCCTGCACAGACTCACAGAGACTCCGGTTCCCTGCACAGACTCAGAGACTTCGGCTCCCTGCACAGACTCACAGAGACTTCAGCTCCCTGCACAGAAGGAGATTTCACATTGTTAAGACCTCACCAGAGATGTCGGTAATTATCGTCTGATTTACCGCTTGGCTTTATGAATTGACATTTGCTGACAATTTACTGACATATGTTGGAGGTAATTACAGCCAAGTCAGTAATTTACCTCACTGCTCGGTAATTTCAGTTTTTCATGCAGTAACAGCCTTTATGAATTGACACTTTGCTAAGTGCTCGGGAAAGTCTGCTGTTTTCAGCATTACCACATGCTTTATGAATTGAGGCCTATATTACCTTGGGCCCAAAGATTTGTTCCTATTGCTAGGTACAAGAATTATAATTCGAAATAATCATCTACACATTTACATATGTCTAACTTCTGTTGTTAATTTGTGATATGTCTTTTTTTAGTAACACTTTAATAAATGGCTGATTTAGAGGTGATTAACCTACAAGAGGAGCCAGAAAACACCTGTAATGCCAAACCTGGTCCATCGTCCGCCCCAGCTTCAGCTCGGTGAGTGTGTTATATTATCAAGCACTTAGGCCAGGTTTACAGTGAGCTATTGCGGTGCATTGTAAATCAGAATGTCGCATTGCAACGCACCGTTCACAGTGCACCCGTTTTAGTGCAGTCTGACGGAGGGTGGTTTCACAATGCACTGCTTGCAGGACGTTTTACCGCATAATGCCACCTTTAATACGTACAGTGAAGCATACTTTTCATAGACTGTATGCTTCACTGTATGCAACGCAACGTGCAGCTTTGCTTTCCCATTCCACTGCATTGCCTACTTGCTGTTACAGGGAATGCAATGGAACTTTTACTGTGAACCAACCTAGCTCTAGGGTTTGGAGAAGTGGGCAAGTTTATCTGTGATTCGCGCTGGTTCCATACTTACCTGCAGGGGCGTAACAAGACTTAATAGGGCCCCCCCCCCCCTGCAAAAATTATAACATGGGGCCCCCTTGGTACCGAACCCCATGAGGATCATGTGACCGGGAGTCGGCAAATGACAGCAGAGAGTGTTCTGCTGTGAAGCAACATCTGCAAGCAGGAAAAAATGATACGGAGCGCTATTCTGCATGGCAGGAGGAGGTGGCGGGGAGGTTTTTTGCTATTTGGCTGCTCTTGCAGTTGAGGAGAGGACAGAGAAGGGGCCCCCACGGGCCCACGTCGATGGCCGGGGACGCAGGGGTGATTGCTATGCCCATGCTTACCTGGGCCTTCCTTAAAGGTAACCAGAGCCCACGAAAATAAAAAAATGGATACTTAAGAGGCTCAGAGACGAGTAATCAGGTGTGTTTTTACTCACCCGGGGCTTCCTCCAGCCCCATAAGCACGGATGCGTCCCTCGCCGACCTCCTGCGGTCTCTTGTTCAGCCGCAGTGAGCCCCGGGAACAGGCTCAGTGATGTCAGTCCGGGTCTACTGTGCATGCGCAGTACGTCCACAAATGCGCAGAAGATCCAGACTGGCTTTGACTGAGCCCGTTACCGGTGCTCACTGCGGCTAAACGAGAGACCGCAGGAGGACAACGAGGGACGCATCTTTGCTTATGGGGCTGGAGGAAGCCCCGGGTAAGTAAAAACACCTCATTACTTGTCTCTGAGTCTCTTTACCTGGGGTTTCCTCCAGCCCTCCATAAGCATGCGAGTCCCTCGCCGTCCTCCCACGGTCCATCGTTCAGCCATAATTAGCCCCAATAACAGTCTCAGTCGCAGCGTTCTGCGTATCGATTCTTTGATTTGCGTGGGCTCTGGTACACTTTAAGCCCCCTTGAGGCCATTCGTCCCTCGCTGTCTCCCCGGGTGGCTCCTGTCACCTGTAATAGTACCCAAAAGCCTGTCCGTGTCACGCTTCATCGTGCAGCGCAGCCAGGCGCGCTCCCAGTCCCTGTGAGTGTTCTGCGCCTGCGCAGTACTATTGCGCAAGTGCAGGACGCTCCCAGCCGTTGAGGCGTACCGGTCCGCACGTGTGTGACAAAGCCCGACTCAGCCAGGCTTTCGGGCAGCCTCAAGGGGGCTTAGGATGCACCAGGTAGGTATGGTACCCGAGACACTTCTCCTCTCACGTACACTTTAAGGCTTTTTTATGTACTGGGATCCTGTATGCAAGGACCCGCAATGTGAGTGCTTGGGTTCTTGTATTGTTTTATCATTTAATAAATGTTTGAACTGTGGACACTGAAGACCTGACACCAGACCTATCATTTGTCTGTGTAGTGGTGGCCGTTTGTGAGGTTTATCGTGCACTAGGTGGTTGCAGTTTGTTTTCATACAGCAGTGAGGTTACAGGATTCTATTCCCTCTCTAGGTCCACGTGGATAGTGGGGAATTGCGTAATTCGGCATTCCAGCTATTACAGTGTTTTAAAAGTAACTTCAGCTCCGTGTTCTGACGGCGCCGAAGTTACTGACTGTGCTATAGCCGTAATTTCTTTTACGGACTATGGTGGCGCCGGCTGCGCTCAAATCTCCTGCGCTATTATTACAGCGCTTGCCTAATAATGTCTCCTGTGTACGCTCTTGTATATGTTTTCCTCTTTAACTGCTACTAGGGCTTATTTTCGGGGCAGGGCTCATATTTTGAGCTAGCTTGAATGCGTACATCAAAAAAGGGCGTCGGGAAAAAAGGGCGCGTGGTGTAAACGATAAACAGTATTATCGTTTATTGAAATATTGTGTAGAATTTCGTTTAGAAATAGTGTTTTAAGAATTTATAATTCACTAAATAATGTGTATGAGATCGGCAATTCTTAAAACGTTAATCTTCCCTATTTGTAAACTGAAACTTATATTTACGTTTGTTAAAAACCCTCCCTGTACCTATCCCTAACCCCTAGACCCCCCTGTTGGTGCCTAAACCTAAGACCCCCCTGTTGGTGCCTAAACCTAAGACCCCCAGTTGGTGCCTAAACCTAAGACCCCCCTGTTGGTGCCTAAACCTAAGACCCCCCTGGTGGTGCCTAAACCTAAGACCCCCCTGTTGGTGCCTAAACCTAAGACCCCCCTGTTGGTGCCTAAACCTAAGACCCCCCAGTTGGTGTCTAAACCTAAGACCCCCCTGTTGGTGCCTAAACCTAAGACCCCCAATGGATAATAATGTTTTACAGACATTAATAAATAAAAAATGTAAATAAAAAAATGTAATTAATTTTTTTGGGTGGATAATAATGTTTTAGAAATGTTTTAGAAATGTGATTTAGTATCTTTATAAACGTTATTCGTCACGGGCTCATTTTGTAAAGTTAAATCATCACAAACATAGTTATAAATCCTTAAAAATCTCCGGGCACCGTTTGTTAAAACGTTAATAATCTCCGGCGCCTTTTTTTCCCTGTTTGGCGCCCGGTAAACGATATTTATAATGGGAGTGAATGGGGCACCCTTTTTGTCCACTTGTCTCATGCGCCCAAATCTCCTGCTTCCAGCTTGAATTTCCGGCCACGGCTTATTTTTAGGGAAACACTGTATATAGCCAAGGTGACAGCCTTTTAAATATAGGACCCAATGTTAGGATGGGGACAGTACCATTCAAATGAACGGGACACATTTTTGGACTTTTTTTTAATGAGGTAAACTGATAAAAAAAGAAAGAAAAAAGAAAACAAAAAAGTGGGGTACTGGGAGGGAGGCACCCCCAACAATGTGTAAAATGATTAAAAACAGACTAAAAAGCAAGAAAAAACTTAGGACTGATATACAGGGCCGGTTCTAGACCCCCCCCCCCCCCCGCACAGCACCCAAAAATTTTCACCCACATCATAGGTAGGTAGGTAGCCAGGTATAGTTGCCCCAGTATAGGTAGCCAATATAGTAATTACTTCCTGTATGCACACTGATAGGCGACCCGCTGTCCTGTCACAGTGGCGCAGCGGGTCGCTCTGCTATGAGGTCTGATCAGCGGCGAGCGGCATGAAAGGAGGATGGGAACAGCAGCTTCAAGGTAAGAGTGAATTGGCCCAGTGCGCAGGGGGAGTCCTAGGGTGGCCATTAGCCAGCTCTGGGGCAATACTATCTGTGGCAGTTCTATGGATTTTTTTTTTTATAGATTTTGATAAGCCCTGCTGATCCTCTGCCTCTACTTTTAGCCATCGACCCTGAACATGCAGATAACATGTCTCTGTATCAGCCCCAGGCTTTTTTCAGGTGTGCGATTCAGACAATAACTGATACCAGAAAGATCAGCAGGACGCAGGGCAAATGGTATTGTATAAAGGTAGTAAACATGGCAGCCTCCTTATACGTCTTGCTTCAGGTGATCTTTAAATGTAATGACAGTTCTACATTAACCACTTCACAACTGAGGGGTTTTACCCCTTGAACACCAGAGCAATTTTTACCTTTCAGCGCTCCTTTCATTCATTCGTCTATAACTTTATAATTCGTTATCGCAATGAAATTAACTATATCTTGTTTTTTTTTCGCCACCAATTAGGCTTTCTTTAGGTGAGACATTATGCCAAGAATTATTTTATTCTAAATGTGTTTTAATGGGAAAATAGGAAAAAATGTGGGAAAAAAATCATTATGTTTCAGTTTCGGCCATTATAGTTTTTAAATAATGCATGCTACTGTAATTAAAACTCATGAAATGTATTTGCCCATTTGTCCCGGTTCTAAAACCGTTTAAATTATGTCCCTATCACAATGTTTGGCGCCAATATTTTATTTGGAAATAAAGGTGTCTTTAGTTCAGTTTTGCATCCATCCCTAATTACAAGCCCATTGTTTATAAAGTAACAGTGTTGTACCCTCTTGACATAAATATTTAAAAAGTTCAGTCCCTAAGGTAACTATTTAGGTTTTTTTTATTGTATTTTTTTTTTTTAATTACAAAAAAAAAAAAAATGGGGAGTGTGGGAGGTAATGCGTTAATTTATTGTGTAAAACTAATGTATGTGTATATGAAAAATGCTTTAGGGTGTAGTTTTACTATTTGGCCACAAGATGGCCACAGTGATTTTTTGTTCATGCGACCTGCAAACGTCCGGAAGTACGCTTGCAGGAAGCACAATGAGGCTGGGAAAATCACAATGATTGCAGCTGATCATTGAGGGGGCTTAGATCAATGAATGGGAATGGTTTTTCCCATTCATTGATCTCCGTGCGAGCAGGCGGCGGCGTGCAGGAGCGGCGGGATTGCGCGAACGAGCGAGCGGGAGCACAGAAAGCGGCGGTAGCGCAGGAGGTGCGGATATCTCCATCCCTGGGGGTAAAGTGGTTAAAGGAGAACAGAGGTGACATGTGACATGATGAGATAGACATTGGTATGTTCAGAGCATAGCACACAAATAACTATGCTGTGTTCCTTTTTTTCTTTCTCTGCCCGAAAGAGTTAAACATCAGGTATGCAAGTGACAGTTTATGTCCGGGTCGGGACCAGGTCAGACTATAGCATAACCCTCACTGATAAGTAATTACAGCCATAAAACACTTTCCTGTCAGTAAATGGCTTCTGAGAGCAGGAGAGAGATAAAAAGGGTAATTAATAGATTTGAGCTCTGGCATACTTCAATGAATGTGTCATTGTGCTGAGACAATGAAGCAGTCAAAACTAGATTTAAATGTAAAATAAAACTGTAGGATAGCTAAAAAAAAAAAAAAAAGTCATTTTTAGGATCAGGATAGATACAATTGTTTTTCTCATTCGTTTATTTTCACCTCGGATGTCCTTTAAAGGGTTACTCAAAGGCAGCATCAGTAAAAGTGGATTGATGGATTTTTGCTCTGGTTGTGCAGGTCTTCCAGCCCCCCTGGATCTGGAGGGGACGCTTTGAACATTACTGCCAGCAAACCTTGTGGGAATTCTCCCAGCTACTTTGCAGCTTTAGATGCTACTGTGGAGGCTTTGCAAGATCGCGCCCAATCTCTGATCGATAAAATCAATGAAAAGCGTGCCAAGGATCAAATAGTGATGAAAAACTTTAAGGCAAATCTAAACATGAAGGTAGAGTATGCTCTTTACTGCACAATTGTAAGCATAACAGACACGTGCACATAAGGATTCATTCTGACCTGGGATCTTAATATCCTGGAAACACATGTGATTTTTGCAGATGATCAGCTTTTTGCAGTAATCCTCACTTGGTTTGCATCTCAGGAATGTTTTGTCATGTTTGTTTTATAAGAATATGGGTTTTATGTTAATGTTATGTGCTTTTCATTAGTGTTTTTACTGCTTTTGCAATGCATTTTTCATGTATTTTGCATGCGTTTTAACTACTTGAAGACCGCCTCACGCCAATGGGTGTGACCGCGGCGGCAGCCCCAGGACCGCCTAACGCCAATTGGCGTCAAGTCCTGGAGCTGCAGTTTCCCAGGGAACGGCCAAGCGCATGAGCAATCGTTCCCTGCCCATTCACAGAGTGGAGTTCCGTGAATAGCCTGCTAGCCCCTTTATTTACAAGCGTACAGCGCTGCGGTCTCCAGCAGCGCTGTACGAGATCGGCCATGCCTGGCCTCTGATTGGCCGGGGATTGCCATCCTCTCATAGGCTGATGCCTATGAGAGGCGGAAGAGGACGGATCGCCGTCCTGTTCAGTGTAATGCACGGAGGGGAGGAGGGAAGGGAGGGAGAGAGAGCCTGATACAGGCTAAGGAAAAAAAAAGTGACAGCAGTGCTGAAAAGCCTGCACAGCCCATTTCAGCCAAAAAGAGCTTGGTCTTTAGGGGGGTTTAACACTGTGGTCATCAAGTGGTTAATGCGTTTGCGGTTCGCATATACAAAAAGCATATGCTTTTTTTTGGGGGGGGGGGGGGGGGGGGGAACGTATAGAAAAACGCATGAAAAAAAGGCATACTATTGCGTTCCCATTGACTTTCATTTTTTGGCAGAGTTCCTGCATATTATGCAACAAAACCAGCGTTTTCGGAACGCATACTGTAAATCGCAGGTCTCTGCGTTTTTTTTTCTGCGTCCCATTCACTAACATTGCTGCATAAATTGCAGTGTTTTACGCAACGCTAACGTTTCTGCTGTGTGTGCACCCAGCCAGAAGCTTGTGTTTGTCCTTAGCAGCTCCGCCCACACACCATAAAATAATGGATAATGGGAACTTTGCTGCAGCTAAGACTTTATTTTTATTTATTTTTCTACAATAGCTTATGGTACAAACTCTCTTTGCCATAGGCTGCAAATCAACGTAGCGGATGTGCTATAGCTATACCACATTTGGACTGCTTCAGCTACCCGCACACTCCCGGGGGATTAAACACTTAAGGTGGCCACACACGATACAATAAAATTATCTGATTTTATGGCAATTCGACAAAAACTATTGGATTTTTCAAAAAATGTAAAGCTTTTTTTTTTTTTTTTTTTTTTAAATATTTTATCCGAGCAAGAAATCTGTTCGGATTTCCCATTTATATTTCATAAAAGTCTATCGGCAGTGCTGGATTTTTCATGAGAATTAAATGGTGTGTGGTAAATGGTGTGCAGCAAATGCAACAATTCCTGTAAGGTTAATGTTATGTTGTGGCCGCAGCGCAGCGGGCAAATGTATCACATCTTACTTTATTCAATGAAATTAAGCCGCCGGCTTTTTCTCTGCCTCTCTCCTCCCCCCCGCCTCTCTCTCCTCCCCCCGCCTCTCTCTCTCCTTCTCTTATGGGCAGCCGGCGGGGACACGCGTGTCCAGGAGAGTCGTTCGTCGCGACAGGAGAGCAGAGCGGGGAGGCTGCAGACATTGCTTCTGCTAGCACCCGCTCTGCAAGAACGGCAGGATTCCCTGCCGCGACGAACGACTCCGGAGGGACACGCGTGTCCCCGCCCGGCTGCCCATAGGAGAGCGAGAGAGGCGGGGGGGGGGGGGAGGGAGGAGGAGAGAGAGGCGGGGGGAGGAGAGAGAGGCAGATAAAAAAGGCAGTTCGCACATTGTCGCCGGCTTAATTTCATTGAATAAACTAAAGATGTGATACATTTGCCCGCTGCGCTGCGGCCACAACATAACATTAACCTTACAGGAATTGTTGCATTTCTCACATTGGCCGCAGCGCAGCGGCCAGTTCGCACATTGGCCAGCCAGAACCCGAAGTGGCCGGCCACTTCTAGTTCTGGCCAAACTTCGGGTTCTGGCCGTAACATATATAAGGAAATTGACAATTTACCACACACCATTTAATTCTCATGAAAAATCCAGCACTGCCGATAGACTTTTATGAAATATAAATGGGAAATCCGAACAGATTTCTTGCTCGGATAAAATATTTAAAAAAAAAAAAAAAAGCTTTACATTTTTTGAAAAATCCAATAGTTTTTGTCGAATTGCCATAAAATCAGATAATTTTATTGTATCGTGTGTGGCCACCTTAAGTGTTTAATCCCCCGGGAGTGTGCGGGTAGCTGAAGCAGTCCAAATGTGGTATAGCTATAGCACATCCGCTACGTTGATTTGCAGCCTATGGCAAAGAGAGTTTGTACCATAAGCTATTGTAGAAAAATAAATAAATAAAAATAAAGTCTTAGCTGCAGCAAAGTTCCCATTATCCGGAACTCAAGCAACCGGAAGTGTCAGCTAACTGGCATGCCTGAGGGATAACGGGACTTTGTTTTGGGGGTTTTCGGGGGTGTTTGCAGGCATTAAAATACTCACAGAGCCTCCAGCAACATCTTGTAGCCTTCCTGTAGCTCCTAGCAGCTTCCGGGATCCTCCATGCACGGCTCCCGGCGTGTCCTGTGATGCGAGTCTGCCGACTTCTATGCATGGAGGATGCCGGAAGCTGCTAAGAGCTACAGGGAGGTTACAATACATTGCTGGAGGCTCTGTGAGTGTTCAGGGTGGGGGGGGATGGGCTCCACAGCCCCTATTTTCTTTGGAACTTGTGCCAACCACATGTAATTGTTGTGATTTAGCAAGGACAACGATAGGAAAAACCTCCTCGTGCTATTAGGCAGGAGACACACTTGAGCAAATCCAGTGTTTTGTCGCATAAAAGGCATGTCGCATATGTATCTTGTATATTTGTGTACACCATAGTCTGTATTATGTACCCCATGTTTGTTTCTTACTTTGTACAGCGGCAGTGAAATGTTGGCGCTTTATAAATCAATAATAATAATATAATGATGGTCTATGGTGCTGCTGTGGTTTCTCCGAAGGCTTATGTGATTCTCCATGGCGTTAAGAACAAAAAAAAAAAAAAAAGATACAACCTGCACTAATTTTCCCCACAACGCATCTGGTTTTCAATTAAAAAAAAAACTGCTCTTAAAGAAAAAAATAAAGCTAGTCAAAACTCTCTGCAAATCGCACAATTATGCGGCAAAACACTTGTGGGGAATCCTGTGCGGGGAAATACATGCAAGTGACAAAATATATGCATAAGTCCGCACTCCCTAATACAAAGGCCTCGATTCATAAAAGTGCTGTCGGTAAGGTAAAGTCGAGCGGGGAAACACCGCTGTCGGTATTTCAGCCTTCAGGGTGGTAATTCATAAAAATGTTTCTAGTTGTGATAGGAGTGCGGAGATATTCCGCTGTAGGCTATCGTTAGGCTGTCGGGAGACATGCGGAAACAGGAGAAGCTGGCCGAGTCCCTCCGTGCGGTGTTCTCTCTGCAGCTGCTTGGGAGGTCTGTCCCATTCACTGCAATGTATTCCGCACGCTTCTCGCCACATCAGAGGTAGCGGTAATCCCCGTCCGCATACCGCTTCCTCTAACCTTTATGAATTGACTACTTGTTACTTTTGTTAAGATAATCACCGCGCAAGGAGGTGATTTATCGCTCTGCTCGCGAATGTCGGCTTTTCATGCGGAAAAAGCCTTTATGAATACAGATTTTGCTATGTGGTCGGTAAAGTGAGCTGTATTCAGCATTTCCGCATGCGGGAATGCTTTATGAATCGAGGCCAAAGTGGCGTGCAACCCAGGAATGCGCTATAAACTATATGAAAGGAACACAATTATGCAATAAGTAAAAGTTTATCTCGGATCCACTTTAAACACCAAACACAATTAAAATCACTTAAAATACACAAACAACATTCCACAGCCACAATATGTGTGGGTACAATATAATATCAGGTGCTTCACCTCCAAAAATGCAAAAAGTGACCCTATATGCTGCTCAGTAGTAACTATCTGGGTTCACACTAGAACCCAGCATGGTAGACCGACCCGGATCCATGTAAGCGCAATTGGCGCCACTGGTAGGGTAGATAAATAAGAGCCTTAAACACATGCAAAGTGTTGTAATAGCATGGAAAAAGTGAACCCAATAAATATGCTCAGATATAAAATCATGAGTGTATATAGACAATGTATGTTGCAGTGTTCTCCCCAGAATTTTTTTCCAGCCGGGCGGCATGAAATAGTAGCCGGGTGGCATGAAAAAGTAGCCAGGTGGGGCAATATGAGAGAATGCAGGGTCGGTGCTTCTGTGAGCAACTCTGCTTACAGCATAGGAGGAGGTGAGCCGATGACAGCCGGGTGGTCACCAAAACTAGCCGGGTGGAGCAGCCGGCTAAAAGGCGTACGTTAAAAAGGGGTGCTGGGTAAAAAGGGCGCCGGGTTTTTAACGATAAGCATGGATAACGTTTAAAAATGTATTATACTGTATTTCGTTTAAAATTAATGTTTTTTTTAAAGTTATAAATCATTAAATAATGTGCATTAAATTGGCAATTGTAAAAACGTTAATCTTTCGTTTAAATACTGAAACGTATAATAACGTTAAAAAAAAAAATTACTAAGTAACCCTCCCTGTACCTACCCCTAACCCCTAGACCCCCCTGTTGATGCCTAAACCTAAGACCCCCCCTGTTGGTGCCTAAGTAACCCTCCCTGTACCTACCCCTAACCCCTAGACCCCCCTGTTAGTGCCTAAACCTAAGACCCCCCTGTTGGTGCCTAAACCTAAGACCCCCCTGTTGGTGCCTAAACCTAAGACCCCCCTGTTGGTGCCTAAACCTAAGACCCCCCCTGTTGGTGCCTAAACCTAAGAGTTGGTGCCTAAACCTAAGACCCCCCTGTTGGTGCCTAAACCTAAGACCCCCCTGTTGGTGCCTAAACCTAAGACCCCCCTGTTGGTGCCTAAACCTAAGACCCCCCTGTTGGTGCCTAAACCTAAGACCCCCCTGTTGGTGCCTAAACCTAAGACCCCCCTTTTGGTGCCTAAACCTAAGACCCCCTGTTGGTGCCTAAACCTAAGACCCCCCCTGTTGGTGCCTAAACCTAAGACCCCCCTGTTGGTGCCTAAACCTAAGACCCCCCTGTTGGTTTTTTCGTTTAAAAATAATGTAAAAAAAAAAAAAAGTACTGTTTTTCGTTTAAAAATAATATTTAAAAATGTATAAATCATTAAATAATGTGTAATCATGAGAAGCAGTAATAAAACATTAAGTCTCCGGGCGCCGCTTTTAAAACGTTATTTTTCACCGGCGCCCTTTTTTCCTATCGGGCGCCCATTAAACGATATTTATTATAGGAGTGAATGGCGGCGCCCGATTTGTCCACTAGCCTCAGGCGCCCGAATTTACTGTTTCCGGCTAAAAGAGCCTGGGGAGAACACTGGTATGTTGCTATTACAATAAGGTGCAATGGACAATCAAATAAATGGTGAGAATCAAGCAAAACCAAATGGAGTAGTATACATACACCATCCCCGAACAGGGTCCTCTGTAGTGGATCAGCAGCAGCCAAATGTGTAGGGAGGAGGGAGGCACACAAAGCGATCCATGCATGGCGTGGTCAGCGTGACCACTTCGTCAGGAGCAAGGTAATGTGGGTAGAAATTGTGTAAATATGCCAGCGCCAGGTGTCCGGCCAATGAAAGTAGTCATTGGCTTAGCCTATTGCGGCGGACGGAACGCACGGAAGTCACGCTCAACAGTTGCCAATAGTGCCGGAAGATTAATTGTTATGAATCTATTACCATCCAGGGAAAATTTGCGTCACTATGGGAAGTAAAGAAGTACACGGTGGGACACTTTTGCGCTCCACCGCGTGATAACATTAGGAAATAACTACGGTGGCTGCAAGAGGGTAAAAACCTATGAAAGGCGTTTGAAAATCCGCAATAATGCTGTAAATAATCTCAAAAATAAGGCAGGGGGTTAAATTAATTAATGATAATGTTAGCCAAACAATGAAGCAATGCCGGGGGCACCCAAAAAGGGGCAGCGTGCACATGATATAAAACAAAAAACAGGCACAGAAAATACATCAGATTTAAATATATCCATGTATGCATAAGGGAGGGGCAAAATATTGTCCATCTAATAGGCACTTTTTGCATTTTTGGAGGTGAGACACCTGATATTATATTGTACCCACACATATTTTGTTGGGGAATGTAGTTTGTGTATTTTAAGTGATTATAATTGTGTTTAGTGTTTAACCACTTGCCGACCGCACGCTTATACCGTGCGTCGGCAAAGTGGCAGCTGCAGGACCTCGTGCGAGCGGCTGCTTCCTGTCAAATCACGGCGGGGGGCTCCGTGAATAGCCTGCGGGCCGCCGATGGCGGCTCGCAAGCTAAATGTAAACACAAGCGGAAATAATCCGCTTTGTTTACATTTGTACGGCGCTGCTGCGCAGCAGCGCCGTAAAGCAGATCGGCGATCCCCGGCCAATCAGCGGCCGGGGATCGCCGCCATGTGACAGAAGACAGCCTGTCACTGGCTGCACAGGACGGATAGCGTCCTGTGCAGCCCAGATCTCCCGGGGGAGCAGGTAGGAGAGGGAGGGGGGAGAATGTCGCCGCGGGGGGGGCTTTGAGGTGCCCCCCCCGCAAAATGCCTGCAAGTAGGAGCGATCAGACCCCCCCTGCACATCATCCCCATAGGGGGGAAAAAAGGGGGGCGATCTGATCGCTCTGTGTGGCCACGGATCTGTGCTGGGGGCTGCAGAGCCCACCCAGCACAGATCCAAACAAACAGCGCTGGTCCTTAAGGGGGGGTAAAGGGTGGGTCCTCAAGTGGTTAAAGGAACACTATTGATATACATATTGTTTTCAATTGAGATATGAATTGTTTGGGAAGTGTTGCTAAGTACTGGTATATACATTTCACTGGCAACCTCTGTTTACTGTTATCAAAATACTTTCAAACTTTACTGACTGAGGGCAGAATGAACCATGAGGGGAGGGGGAATTTCCCTCACACTTCATCAGTTAACCTTGTGTGTAACTGCGTGTGAGAGAGTGAAAGCTCCCAACAGCTGCAGCTTCTGTGTCCTGTGTTTCTGACTGAAGTGTCTGAAAAGAGCAGAGGAAACTTGTTATGAACATTTGTAATTGGCACAGCTTTTCATATTGTTTTTGCTTTCAGAGAAAAATACTCTGTAGTCTGATATGCAACTCTGACTGTGCATTGAAGCAGACTCCCCTTCTGCAATTGATTTGTTCCAATATAGCTAAATCCTACACTCAAATTAAAGCTTTTGCCTCTGATATTTAACATGAAAAGCAGAAAAATGTTTACACAGCTACTTAGACATTATTTGCACATTGTCATTTTAGAACACTTGGGTATTGATAGTATTCATTTAATAAATCATTTATATTTCATTCTGTTCATGCCCGTACATGCAAGTGTGATCCATCCGTTAGAAAAGTCAAAGTACAAGCTACGCCAGGGCTGAGGCCTCATTCACACTTTGTGCGCTTCTGTCTGCTTTTTTTTAGCATATCAATGTTAGGCTACATTCACATCTACCTAGTGAAGATGGCTGTGCGATCCGGACGCACCGCATATGATTGCACGCCATCTGCGCCGCTGCCCTCTGCGCTTCTGAACCCACCCATTGACAGTGATGGGATCAGCTCTGCGCAGTAGATGTGAACGGTAGAATGGCTGTCTATGCCCTTCTGCCGTTCCTGCGTTTCAGTACATCATACGCGCTTCCAAATGCGTATGACATGAACGAGTTGCTGAAAAAAAAAGCAGACAGAAGTGCACTGGTGTGAATGAGCTCTGAATGATGCTGTTCATATTTATCACCTAATTAATGTCAGTAAGTTTTGAGGTATACAGCAAAGCTAAGGGGGTGCCAGTTTACACGTATGGTATAGGAGGGTTTAAGAGACTCCGTAACAAAAATTGCATCCTGTTTTTTATCATCCTACAAGTTCCAAAAGCTATTCTAATGTGTTCTGGCTTACTGCAGCACTTTCTGCCATCACAGTCTCTGTAATAAATCAATGTATCTTTCCCTTGTCAGACTTGTCGGCCTGTGTCTGGAAGGCTGCCAAGTTCTTCAGTGTTGTGGTTCTGCTATGCACTCCCCCCTCCAGGCCCCTCTATGCACACTGCCTGTGTATTATTTAGATTAGGGCAGCTTCTCTCTTCTCTTTTACAAGCTGGATAAATCGTCCTCTGAGCTGGCTGGGCTTTCACATACTGAGGAATTAGACAAGAGCAAAGCTGTTTGCAGGAAGAAAAGAGCAGCCTGAAATTTCAGTGCATGAGAGATGCAGGGGAAAGAAACACACAAATGATCTCTTGAGATTCAAAAGGAAGGCTGTATACAGCCTGATTGTGTATGGATGTATTTTCTATGTGTGGACATACTGTACATCAACCTACTTCCTGTTTTGGGGGCCATTTTGTTTGTTTATAAACAAACTTTTTAAAACTGTTTTTAACCACTTTTAATGCGGCGAGGAGTGGCGAAATTGTGACAGAAGGTAATAGGAGATGTCCCCTAACGCACTGGTATGTTTACTTTTGTGCGATTTTAACAATACAGATTCTCTTTAAATGATGGGATTTGGTTTTGTTTGTGTGCCAGGTGGCGGAAATGACTCAGATTTTGGAAGACAGAATGTACCAGCAGTATGAGAAGAACAACAATGTGCTGCAGGCCAAGCTAAAGGAGCTGACGGAAGTCATAGAGGACATCAGTCATCTTCAGGAGTCTCTCAAACAAGTCTGCCACACCATAACCACTGTCTACAATGACCTGGGACTGCAACCAGACATGTGATTGCCCAGAGGAACCAGTCACCACACTGATATAAATCCAGAGCCTTTCAAGGAAGTTTCATACAGTAGTGATGTTAATACCCAGCAAAAGGGTGTTTCAGTTATGTTTGCAATTACCAGCAAGCCTAGGGTGCCTACACACATCCAACTTTGATTGGTCAATTATACCACCTTCATGTAGTATAAGGGCCAGCAGATTTTGAACATTATGAACATATTGAGTTTACCTTTCATACTACAGTATATGAAGGTGATAAAATTGTCCAATCAAAGTTTGGATGTATCTATGCACATTCAGTCGCCCATTAATGATACAATCTTGATTGTACAATCTTACCACATCTATGTCCTATAAGGGAGGTCCTAAAGTATTCATTCGAAGTTTATTTACACAGCTTACCCTTCTTCTACATACATTTAGTAAGATTGTACAATCAAGATTTGTTTCATCAAAGGGCACTTTTAGACGGGCATACATGTTACAGTATCAGTACAGCTGCCTGAAACAAAATTAGTTAAGCCAAGACAAAAATACGGCTTCTCCTACCTGCTGGATTTGAAGCATGTAACTAGTGCTCATTAGTTCAGCACTAACTCTATAACTCCTACCACCGGCAGCAGTTATGCTGGGAATACACTGAGTTTTTTTGACAGATCGATGGTCCGATACATAATTTCCGACATGTCCGATCGTTTTTTTTAATCCGTTTCTGCTAGAAGTGAATGGAAATCGATCAGACAGTAAATCTGCAGAAAAATCTCAGGGACATTAACATTGAATCCAAAAAATGTTAAATTGTCCGTGCTGGTTAAGAGTGCATACACACATGCAATTTTGATTGGCCAATCACTGACCAATTTTATCACCTCTACATAGTATGAGGGCCAACCGATTTTGAATTCTATGAACAGACTGTGCAGGTAAGCTCTCATACTACTTGGAAGTAGTAACATTGGCCAGTCATTGGTCAATCAAAACTGGATGTGTGTACCAGGCTTAGTGGTGACAGGCTGCATAGAAGTTCAGCAAAGCAACACTGTTGCCATGGCCACATGTACAGGTTAGTTGCTGTTGGCCTTTTGCCTTCCCTCCATTTCTTAGAATGAACATGTTACTTGGTTGAACAGGATCCCATACACATTAATCTTCAGAGCCAAGTCAAATTTGAGGTTCCTCTCCTTGAGCCCACTACAGGATTACTTCCTGTTTCCCACCATCCCCAATGGCAGCCCTGCATTGTTTAGTCAGTGGACTTATAGGGTTCACTTTAACTGACAGTTCCAAGGTAACACTTTCAATCTGCTCACTCCAATCAAAACTAAGCAAAAATGCATTGGAGCTGCTGTTTGGTTGCTAAGGGGTGGAACACTTTGCATTTTGGCTACTAAGTATGAATCCTTTTATAGATTTGTCTTGTTGAATTATTTTATATATGTTCTATAAACAAACATCAATTTCCTTCTGTGACGTTTCACTAAGAATATGGCGGCATACCGTGTGAATGACATAAACACACTTGGTTCATTTACGTTGGTAAAGCTGTTTGCAGTTATCAGCAAACTGTTAAATAAACACAAACACGTTTCTTCAAAACTAGAATGCATTTTATTCCAGATTCCAAAATGATAACATCATAAAGGATTTCTCTGCTAAAGGTCCGTACACACGCTGGACTGGAGGCAATGACGGGTCCGTCGTCACCTCCCGGTGGGTGGGCGTTTCAACGACAGTCCGGCGTGTGTACGCACTGTCGGCGTACTGATACGGCTGCTTCTGAGCGATCCGCCCGGCGGATCACTCGGAAACAGCCGTATCAGTCCGCCGACAGTGCGTACACACGCCGGACTGTCGTTGGAACGCCCACCCAGCGGGAGGTGACGACGGACCCGTCATTGCCTCCAGTCCGGCGTGTGTACGGACCTTAACCTGTGTGCCATTTATCAGCCCAGTGCTAGCTAGAACTATAATAACCAGTAAGCTCCTACACAATGGACTACTTAAAAAGTTGTGGCGGGTCTTAATTAAGCCTTCCATAAAGAATATATGTTTTTAACAGATTAGATGCAGAGTTAGATAAAAACATTGAATCAAACAAAAAAAAATCCCCCAAAACGTAAAAATGACAGCCTTTCCCGATTTATCTTAGCTAAAAATAGGAGATGCATTAATAGATCTGGGAAGGCTGTTCTTGTCTTCTTATCTTATTGGAACACAGAGGGTGGTGGGCAGGAGCAGTGCGCCAATGGCTGTAAAAGGCAAGTGGTAGCAGAATTCCTATCAATGTGTCATCAGATTTGTGCTGCAGATTTCAGGTATGTAGTAATGTGGGGGAGGCGCTAGAGAAGGGAAAATAATAAGTCTTCAAGAGTGCAGCAGCGACTCCCCAGTGGCGCAATAATCACTATGAGGGTTGTAAGGGTTCTTTCACATGACGGAACGCATGCACATGACAGAAGGCAAGCACAAACCGATTTTGTGCATGCGTTATGACCTGCGGCGTGACGTCAGGAAGTTGCGGCGCTGATCAGCGGCGGTAGTTCTAATTCACCCAACGGGAAACCGCTGCGGATGGACGTTACAAAGCTCCCGGACGTGTTACAACGTAACGCTCTGGAACGCTTTGTCTAATGTGAAAGTTAACATAGACTATCATGTTACCTTTTTTTAAACGCATTGTAGGAGCGATCGGTCAAAACACACGGATCAGCTCCAAGTTTGAAAGAGCCCTGACAGCTGTACCCCGGCAACAGTTATTCAAGTTTTCTTAACTTAATTTACAAATGTGCCCTATATTACAACAGGAAATACCGGTAACCAAATATACAGGCCCCTAATTGTATTTTTCACAGGAGAAAAAAATTGATGTCAGGCAAGTAATCTTTTTAATTGTTAATGATATGCCTGTTCAAATCTGTTCAAGTAAAACAACGTCATAGCAACATAACAATGCACTGCCCCATGCTGCTATACATTCCATCCTTTGGCTGTATGTATACAAATGTATCGGGACTTGTTCTCTCGGGCTATAGTTTGGACCCTGAGGTCCTGCACAGACGTTTCCCTACAGATGGACACATCTGCTTCTATGGGGATGGGGAGGGGCAGGCGTATGACCAAAACACCTTCTGGTGGAAGGGGTAAGGAGAACAATGTAGTTGCTGCTGTTTAATCTTCTGCTGTTTGGATCTTCAAACATGTTTTGGGGACACCTGTACATGTGCAATAATTTTGGGCAAAAGGCGGTTCATAAGTACTCTGAATCCCTGGAGGTTTTATTGAAAAGTTTTTGTACACTTCTAGGTGTGCTTTAATTATTAATCTGTTTTCAAATGGCAAAATTCACATCTTTACCTTAATGATAGCCTTGCGCACACACTGTAACACTGCATACAACAACCGTTTTGAGACTCTACATGAAATAGTACATGTATGTGACAGACATTTTTCATAACGCTTTACATTTCTGTGCTTAGCAGTAATGGAGGGTAGTTTTTTGAATTTTAGCAGAAACAGCTAAACCAATTGATGGACAGCAGCAAAAACCAAGCAGTGGTTCACAAAACTGTGACTTCTGGATATCTTGTACTTGAAGCATGTCTCGATTTTATTAAGGCCCTGGTTTAGGTTCCTGTATAGTAGCCTACAAATAGCCACAGAGCCTGGGTGCCTCCCCTTTCTGTAGAGTAAGCAGAGCAGTGTAAGATTTACCTGCTCCAGCACAGGCCTGGAGCTCCTCTTCCTCCCTGCGGTCACATGCTCAATGCTGCCCTCCTCCTGCTCCCAATGCATGTCACGTGATCAGGAGCCGGTTATGCAAAAGAGCGTGCAGCTGCTGGGGAGAAAAGAAAACCCCACACAGCACTGGAGAAGATAAATATGCATGGTAGGAAGAGGGGGAGTGTGTGTGACAGGCCACGATTGGTGGTTGGGTGGAAAGGGGGCCCCATAACAATTTTGCTTGGGGGCCGGGGGAGTTCTTGTTACATCCTTGTTCCTATAATAAATGCATAATTTTTTATGCATATTCTTAATTTAAAATTTTTCATAAAAATAAAAATTCAGAGTGCCTGATGCGGCTGGTTGCTGGTGCCCATCTCCTCCTTCACCAGAGGCCAGTCCCCCTGCAGGGCACCACTGAACCGCCGCACCAAGTCCTCTTGACAATAGCTATTAAAAATAATATATGCATTAAAGATAAATAATGGTTAACATCTGGTTCCAACCAAAATGTTTCTTGGGAGGTTTTAATAGGCCAAGGTGGGTTAAGGATCTTTGCATCCAGACTAGGAAGAAGGTCACTCAGTTGCCAGTACAGTAAAACCCGCTATCTGGAACTCAGGCATCCCAAAGTCTCAACCAACCGGCGTGCCTGAGGGAGAGAACGTGGGCGGTATTTTGGTAGTTTGCAGAGCTTTGCGCAGCAGAAGCGACTTACCAAACCTTCGGGTACAGTCTTCTACACTTCCTGCAGCTCCCAGCAGCTTTCCTGTGTCCATGATCAGCTCCCAGCGTGTCATGTGACCTGCATCGGGTCACATGCAGGCTTCGGGAGACATACACAGAGGACACAGGAAAGCTGCTGGAAGCTGCAGGAAGTGTAGAAGACGGCATCCGGAGGTTTGGTAAGTCGCTTCTGCTGTGGAAAACTCTGCAAGAAGGAGGTTAGTGTTATTTTCAAGCTCACATATCTGACATCAGACAATTTTTGCCTGTATCTGATACTGGGGGTCTTACTGTACATTTATTGGTGTGCCAACACACAGGGACTGAAGGGAAGTTGTCGGTGGAGTTTTGCTTTACCTACATGATGGAGCCAAAAACAAAAGAGAAAAAGAAAGCTGTGCCTTTAGCTAATGAGAGCAGTTGTAGCTGGCTGCTTAGTGATACATCCAGTAATTGTCACAGCAGCAGCAGCAGGCTGCAGCTATTTGTTGACAGTGAAGGCCTGCAGGCCTGTGATGGCTCTTCCCAGGATTAAGGCGTGGACATCATGGGTGCCTGCAAGAAGCACAATGCATCTATTAACTGCTGTCCGCTCTGCAAATAATAGAGACATACAAAAGGCGATACAGTACACAGCACAAGGTCATTGCATTACAAGGGGTAATGTACACTGATCCAGTTCAGCTGCGTTCAGCTAGCCATACACTCATAAGGTGGCCATACACTGGTCGATTCGCAATCAGATTCGACCAACAGATAGATCCCTCTCTGATCGAATGTGATCAGAGAGGAATCGTATGGCCACCTTTACTGCAAACAGATTGTGAATCGATTTCAGCCTGAAACCGATCACAATCTGTGTAGCCGCCGCCAACCCCCCCCCCCCCCGCATACGTTACCTGCTCCGGCCGGCGCGAGTCCCCTGGTCCCAGCTGTCTTCTTCTCCGCTCCGGACCGTTCCTGCAGCTACTGAACTTCCTGTCCAGGGGAAGTTTAAACAGTAGTGGGCGCTCTACTGTTTAAACTTCCTGCCGGGACAGGAAGTTCTGTGTAGCGGCAGGAACGGTCCGGAGCGGAGAAGAAGACAGCAGAGACCAGGGGACTCGCGCCGGCCGGAGCAGGTAATGTATACCCGCTGTATTGCGTCGGTCGTCGAGCATTTGAACGCCGCTATCGACGCACTCCCGACCCGCCGGCGATCGAGAAAAAGCTTCCGCACGGATGGATCAACAGCAATCGACGGGAACGATCGATTTCGGACAGAAATCGATCGTTCTGTCAGCGGTGTGCGTGGCGATTTCACAGCTGATTCGATCACTGTGATCGGATCGGCTGTATATTGGCGGGAAAATTGTTTGGTGTATGGGCCCCTATAGATTACCCCTCAATGTGGCAAAACAATCAACCCCTTGCTGATCGAAATCTGATCAGAGAGGGATAGATGTCTACCACACAGCTAGTGATTTTCAATAGATTTTAGCATTGTTTGATGCAGTGTGACACCATGACCCATCAATCGGCTACTGCTAAAGCAATGCCCCCTAGTGGCCAGAAGAGAAAGCACACTCCTACTGACAAATCTGCCACCCAAACCCCACTGCAAATGTGGGAGAAGCGTTTACTGCACTGTTCATTGTAAGAGTCTGATGTCACTCGATGGTGCAGTTACTGTTCAAAGTGAACCCCAGGTGAGAGCGATATGGAGGCTGCCATATTTATTTCCTTTTAAGCAATACCAGTTGCCTGGCAGCCCTGCTGATCCTCTGCCTCCAATACATTCAGCCATAGACCTGGAACAAGCATGCAGCAGATCAGGTGTTTCTGACATTGTCAGATCTGACAAGATTAGCTGCATGCTTGTTACAGGTGTGTTATTCAGACACTACTGCAGCCAAATAGATCAGCAGGGCTGCCAGGCAACTGGCATTGTTTAACAAGAAATAAATATGGCAGCCTCCATATCACTCTCACCTTGTGTTCACTTTAATGCAGCACATATTTATCCACCCTCTGCAGTGAATAGGAAGAGTTCTTCTGCAGCTTGCACTGTACCTTCATACGTGTTCACCGCTTCCAGGTTCATGACATGCCGGATGATGTGATACTCGTCACAGATGCCGTTACCACCGAGCATGTCCCGAGATTGCCGGGCGATATCCAGGGCCTTCCCACAGGAGTTCCTCTTCAGCAGCGAGATCATTTCAGGAGTGGCTCTGCACAGGGTAAACAAAGAGCAAAGCATGGTAATCATTCCATCTGTGTGGGATCTAGTGGGCATAAAATAAGGCCCATCTGTGATGGTCACAGCAGCCAATCACATCCAAGTTCTAAATTCTGCAAAGAAAAGGAATGGCTATGGGGGACACACATTTTCTACATGAAAAGGAAACACTACAGAGTAAAACTGTCTCTTCTGCAAAGCAAATAATCAAACCATGCCTTAAAGTGAACCAGAGACGAAGCACCCTCATGTATTTTACCATATATATTGGTGGGAACATTAGAGAAAACACCTACCCTGCTCTCCATTTCATCCTCACTGCTAAAAGTGTCTGTTATCAGCTGTGATAAGAATCCCGGACTGAGAATTCAATGCAATGTCAGGTTTTGGATAGGCACACCTTGCCGTGTTTCTGTAGTCGGGTGCTCAGCCTTGATGCAGAAGCGGCATCAGTCCAATACAAGCAATTCAAGGTCGGCTGGCACACCAGTTCAAAGTTCCAAGCAGTTTTATTGTATGCACAACATGAGAATTCAGTCTGGCTTTGCTGGGAATGATTATTGCTGAGTCATTATAGCAGAGCCACAAGGGGGCAGGCTTGGGCTTGAAAAGACACCAGAGAAGACAGACTCAGCTATAATCATTCCGTAGCAAAGCTAGACTGAGTGCTCAGTGGGGGATTCTTATCAGAGGTGATAACAGTCAGATTAAACAGAGAACAATGAAACAAAGAGCAGATTAGGTGTTTACTGTCATCTCCCACTGATTTATAAGGTAAAATACATGAGGGTACTTCGTCTCTGGTTCTCTTTAAAAGCATCAGTCGCATGTATTATATTGCATTTCGAGTGTGGCTGTCATCTGTATTATGAAAAGAATAATGTAACTTCAGGGTGACAGTGGCACTGCGTAAATATGAGCTGGAATAGCCTACCAGTGTCATTCCTATCTGCTAGGAGACTACTCCTTATTTGCAGGTTTGTGCTTTTTCAGCAGACGTGTCCGGCATTAGGTGCTGGATACTGGGGACTTTGCTGTACTTATTATTTCCACGAAAGAAAGAGGAGGGAGGAATAGTTGCCACTGCAGCTTAGGACAGCTGACACTGGGATGGTGCAGGCAGGGTTCACACGCTCTCTTCTCACGCTGTGGTACACTCTGCGTGCTCAGATCAAAGTGAAAGGCAGTGTAGAAGGCTAGGAACCTCCGCTGAAGCGCAGTTCTAGCGCGAAACGGCCACCAGGCATCTGTCCCCAGCACCCACCGCACCACCACACTCTGCAAGATGGTATGTTACCTTTTTTAGCTACGTCTTTGTACCGCTAATTTGTGCCTCACTATTGGAATAAAGCACCTGCAGTGCCGATTGCCTTTCTCATCTCCTTCATTTATACTTATAATTTCCACTAATCAACACGGTGCTGAATCTGTCTAGTTCAGTTTTGGATTTTGTTAGGTCTGGAAACCCTACAATACCACACACTTTCTTCTAGAGGGATACAAACTTTGCACAGTTTCCCAGCCCTGTGATATCACGGTCTGAAATATAAGCACATAGGAAGGAAATGCACAACAGCAATAGAAACAGACAGTTTATCCCATGCTATCAAGAATAGTAGTTTCCAGAACTAAAACAAGACGACAGGAAACAACAGAATCGAGCCCGGCGTTTGCACAAACAATGGTAAACGATGGTACTAAGCGCTCTCCATTCCTTTGAATGGACCGTGCTTGAGTGATGGGTACAGCAGCAGTCATTCAACGCCTGTGCGAACTAGCCCTGGAACATATACAGTGGAGGAAATAATTATTTGACCCCTCACTGATTTTGTAAGTTTGTCCAATGACAAAGAAATGAAAAGTCTCAGAACAGTATCATTTCAATGGTAGGTTTATTTTAACAGTGGCAGATAGCACATCAAAAGGAAAATCGAAAAAATAACCTTAAATAAAAGATAGCAACTGATTTGCATTTCATTGAGTGAAATAAGTTTTTGAACCCTCTAAAAATAAAAGACTTAATACTTAGTGGAAAAACCCTTGTTTGCAAGCACAGAGGTCAAACGTTTCTTGTAATTGATGACCAAGTTTGCACACATTTTAGGAGGAATGTTGGTCCACTCCTCTTTGCAGATCATCTCTAAATCCCTAAGGTTTCGAGGCTGTCTCTGTGCAACTCTGAGCTTGAGCTCCCTCCATAGGTTTTCTATTGGATTAAGGTCCGGAGACTGACTAGGCCACTCCATGACCTTAACCTTTTCGGGACCGCTTGCAGTAGATTCTACGCCGCACTTGTGGCTGTTCTAGCCTGATGCGGCGTAGAATCTACGCCGGCCCGCAATTTCCGCTCCCGACGCGATCGTGCGCACCTGGAGGGGGAGATTAAGCTGTCATATGACAGCCGACATCCCCCCCGAGTGATCAGCAGCCATCGCGTATGGCTGCTGATCACACGATCACTACGATCGCCATCGGATCGTAGTGATCTGTTTGACAGCTGCGGCGGCAGGGGGGGAAAGAAGAGGATCCACTCACCTCCCTGCCGTTCCAGCGACGATCGGCGCCCCCTCCGCTCTGGCCGGCATCTCCGCTTCATCTGACGTCAGCGCCGGGTCCCGGCTTGATGACGTCATCAAGCCGCGACCCGGAACTGCTCGTCAGACAGAACGGAGATGCCGGCCGGAGAAGAGGGTTCCGTGCGGCTCATCGCTGGAGCCTGGAAGGTAAGTGAAGGCTGCTGGCAGAAGGGGGGGCCCAGGCCACCAAGGGGGGACACAATGCCAGGCAGCCACAGACGGGATCCGGCCGCCTGACCCCCCCAAACGCGCGCACCCCCTTCCCGCGCAAAATGCCTGGTCCTTAAAGCGGAATATAACCCTGCATTTCAACTTTGCTCTAAAACATTATTTACAGTATATTATATGCAACCAGCATTTTTTTTTTTACTAGACCAGCATTGGAAGGGTTACACAGGGCTTTAAAGTCCCTTGAGATTTCTGTAGACGCATCCGAACCTGCAATTAGATACATTTTGTTTACATACATGTATCTAATTCTTGAATGTGACTCATCTCTCTCACTGAAAAGGAGCTTGGAGGACTGCCAAAGAGTGTGTAACTGTTTATCAATAAATACATCTAACTAAATACAATGTAACAATCTGACTTCTGCAGTTCTCTCCACGGAACTTGAAACGTCTGTGTTTAACCCTTCCAATGCTGGTCTAGTAAAAAAAAAATGCTGGTTGCATATAATATGCTGTAAATAATGTTTTAGAGCAAAGTTGAAATGCAGGGTTATATTCCGCTTTAAGGGGGGGTAGGTGGCCGTCCCGAAAAGGTTAATGTGCTTCTTCTTGAGCCACTCCTTTGTTGCCTTTGCTGTATGTTTTGGGTCATTGTCGTGCTGGAACACCCATCCACGACCCATTTTCAGTTTCCTGGCAGAGGGAAGGAGGTTGTCGTTCAGGATTTCACGATACATGGCTCCGTCCATTTTCCCGTTAATGCGATTAAGTTGTCCTGTGCCCTTAGCAGAAAAACACCCCCAAAGCAAAATGTTTTCACCCCCATGCTTGACGGTGGGGACGGTGTTTTGGGGGTCATAGGCAGCATTTTTCTTCCTCCAAACACAGCGAGTTGAGTTAATGCCAAAGAGCTCTATTTTGGTCTCATCAGACCAAAGCACCTTCTCCCAGTCACTCACAGAATCATTCAGGTGTTCATTGGCAAACTTCAAACGGGCCTGCACATGTGCCTTCTTGAGCAGGGGGACCTTGCGAGCCCTGCAGGATTTTAATCCATTGCGGTGTAATGTGTTTCCAATGGTTTTCTTGGTGACTGTGGTCCCTGCTAATTTGAGGTCATTCACTAACTCCTCCCGTGTAGTTCTAGGATGCTTTTTCACTTTTCTCAGAACCATTGACACCCCACGAGGTGAGATCTTGCGTGGAGCCCCAGAGCGAGGTCGATTGATGGTCATTTTGTGCTCCTTCCATTTTCGAACAATCGCACCAACAGTTGTCACCTTCTCTCCCAGCTTCTTGCTAATGGTTTTGTAGCCCATTCCAGCCTTGTGCAGGTCTACAACTTTGTCTCTGACAACCTTGGACAGCTCTTTGGTCTTTCCCATGTTGGAGAGTTTGGAGTCTGCTTGATTGATTGATTCTGTGGACAGGTGTCTTTTATACAGGTGACTAGTTAAGACAGGTGTCCTTAACCTCCTCGGCGTTCTATTGAGATCGCCAGGGAGGCTGCGGGAGGGTTTTTTTTTAATTAAAAAAAAAACTATTTCATGCAGCCAACTGAAAGTTGGCTGCATGAAAGCCCACTAGAGGGCGCTCCGGAGGCGTTCTTCCGATCGCCTCCGGCGCCCATAATAAACAAGGAAGGCCGCAATGAGCGGCCTTCCTTGTTTTGCTTAGATCGTCGCCATGGCGACGAGCGGAGTGACGTCATGGACGTCAGCCGACGTCCTGACGTCAGCCGCCTCCGATCCAGCCCTTAGCGCTGGCCGGAACTTTTTGTTCCGGCTGCGCAGGGCTCAGGCGGCCAGGGGGGCCCTCTTTCTCCGCTGCTCGCGGCGAATCGCCGCAGAGCGGCGGCGATCAGGCAGCACACGCGGCTGGCAAAGTGCCGGCTGCGTGTGCTGCTTTTTATTTGATAAAAATCGGCCCAGCAGGGCCTGAGCGGCAGCCTCCGGCGGTGATGGACGAGCTGAGCTCGTCCATACCGCTCAGGAGGTTAATGAGGGTGACTAATTGAGTAGAAGTGTCTAACCACTCCGTAGGAGCCAGAACTCTTAATGGTTGGTAGGGATTCAAAAACTTATTTCACTCAATGAAATGCAAATCAGTTGCTATCTTTTATTTAAGGTTATTTTTTCGATTTTCCTTTTGATGTGCTACCTGCCACTGTTAAAATAAACCTACCATTGAAATGATACTGTTCTGAGACTTTTCCTTTCTTTGTCATTGGACAAACTTACAAAATCAGTGAGGGGTCAAATAATTATTTCCTCCACTGTAGTATACTATAACGTATGTGACTATACTGGGGCGGGCACCTACTTGTCCTGATCCTTCAGTCTCCCTAGCTGCAGACAAGCCTGAAGACCAATGGTGATCTCTGTCAGCATGTCGGCCATCTTCTTCTGGATGAGCTGGTTCCTGGCCAGCGGGACGCCAAACTGAATTCTGCAGCAAGAAACAGAATATCATCATCATCATCAATGTATCAAAACTCAGTCCACCGCTTATTCATGGCTGTGGGAGGAATGAAAGGGTTATTCCACCTCAGCACAAAAATCTGGAGGATTACAGGTCATTGGACAAAAAATAACATACATTCTCGGGTATATAATCTGTACAGCGCTGTTGAAGATGTTGGTGCTATATAAATGGTAAATAATAATAATAATATTAATAGGGTAATGCATAAAAAAAAATAGTAAAACAGGTTTCAACAAATAATATAAGTGAAAATAAAGAAATATCAAGAGATTAAAAAAAAAATATATATTAAAACCATTTACAGATAAATACATTTTAGCACATTTAAATCACATTAACTGGTATTTATGTTTTTTTTTTTATGCTTACTTAAAGGACAGATGCGTGGAGTTAAAAAAAAAAAAAAAAAAAAGGATCTAATTACCCAGGGCTTCCTCCAGTTCCTGGTAGCCGTCCTGTGCCCTCGCCATATCTCCGCTTCCATCTGTTGTCCTGTGGTCCCCTCCGTTACAGATGCCAACTGGCATCTACTGCGCGAGTGCCGCTCGCAATCGCGCTGACGTGTTCTGCGCAGACACAGAACTACTGCGCCTGAACAGAACACTCCAGACCACATCAACGCGATCGAGAGCGGTGCTTGCACAAACGCAGTAGATGTCGACCTGTTGAGGTCGGCCTCTGCAGCGGAGAGGACCCCGGGACACCGTCTGGGAGCGGAGCTGCGGCGAGGGCACAGGACGGCTGCCAGGCAGAATCCTCTATACATAAAAGTCTTCTTTTGTGTGTTATTGATCTCTATGGAGCCTCACTATACAGAAGAGAAGCGCAGTGCCACATGTCACTTGCCTGTCCAGCGTGTACTGCCTGGCTGTGTGGAAACAGAACTCTGCAGCACCCAGAGCGCCCCAGGCTATTCCATAGCGAGCGTTGTTCAGACAGCCAAAGGGTCCCTGCAACACAAATACACGTTTATTACTATACAAAATGTACACACAGTTATTTGGGTTTCCAGACTACTGTTAGCCAAAATATACCCTGTTAGCCACAGTTACCCCTCACTGATATAATTAGAACACTTAGAGCAGAATTTTTTTATGTAGAAATATATTCTTGTATTTACATGCATAGTAAAACCCCCGCTATCCGGAACTCAGGCATCTGGCATGTGAGGTGTGTGCAGCAGTAGTGGCTTACAAAACCTCCGGGCACCATCTTCTACACTTCCTGTGGTCCCAGCGGCTTTCCTGCATGGCTCCCGGCGAGTCACCTGATCGCATTGGGTCACATGCAGGCTTCCGTAGCCATACACAGAGAATGCAGGAAGTGTAGAAGACAGCGCCTGGAAGTTTTGTAAGTCGCTTCTGCTGCACACCGGTCTGCATGAGTGGTGTTAGTGTTATTTTATGGCCGCCTACTTTACTTTTTAATCTATTAACCCCTCGCACTCTCGCATGCAAATGTTCAAACAAATGCATTCACAGATTCACTCATCCAGGCACAACTGTTATCCCTACAGCTAAGTTAAAAGCCGGGGTCTTAGTTCACAGAAGAATGCATTCTTTTGCTTAGTCTTCTATACTGCGCAGAAGTACCCAGGTAAACATAGGTGTCCTAACTCTGGCCCTGTAACATGCCTAGTGCAGACATGCAAACATTCATTGCATCAAACCTATCAATGGATTAGGAGCACACATCCTGACGTCCTCTCCTAGGACAGATAGTGCATCTTACCAATCGCACAAGGGAGCTAATGTAATGTATCCATGCGCACCATGCACATACACCAGCATAAGCTGTGTGCTAACGTAATGTATCCATGCGCACCATGCACATACACCAGCATAAGCTGTGTGCTAACGTAATGTATCCATGCGCACCATGCACATACACCAGCATAAGCTGTGTGCATGCTGACATTACGTTTTTGGTGCGCATGGATACATTACGTTAGCTCCCTTGTTTGATTGGTATGATGTGCTATCTGTCCCAGGAGAGGACGTCAGGATGTGTGCTCCTAATCCCTAGATAGGTTTGATGCAATGAATGTTTGCATGTCTGCACTATGCATGTTACAGGGCCAGAGTTAGGACACCTATGTTTACCTGGGTACTTCTGCGCAGTATAGGTGACGAAGCATAAGAATGCATTCTTCTGTGAACTAAGACCCCGGCTTTTAACTTAGCTGTAGGGATAACAGTTGTGCCTGGATGAGTGAATCTGTGAATGCATTTGTTTGAACATTTGTATGCGTGAGTGTGAAGGGTTAATAGATTTTTGCTGTTTTCTAGCCACACCCCCTTCAGCACCTCCCTTTCCTTAATAACTTATTTAATGTCCTAACTAGAGGCGATGTGCCTGGATATATGTATTTTTTTTTACTTTACTTTTCAAGCAACCGGCACGCACACATACCCGGCAACAGGCAATTCCTGCCTTGTGGCAGATATTAGGGGTTTCACTGCACAAAGAATATACAGAATTTACATGGAACAGTTTTATAATCAGCATTCAAGTAAAAAAGATCATAAAACATAAGAAAAGCTTTGGTTGTAAAAATGACATTAGCGAAAATACAATATTTACCATTACCAGCCCCTCTGTTTCACGTCAAGTTTAAACTCCTCACCTTATAGAAAGCTCTACATAAGCCGTCACCTCCTTAAAGAGAATCTGTATTGTTAAAATCGCACAAAAGTAAACATACCAGTGCGTTAGGGGACATCTCCTATTACCCTCTGTCACAATTTCGCAGCTCCCAGCCGCATTAACCACTTGAGGACCACAGTCTTTCTACCCCTTAAGGACCGGCCACTTTTTTTCCATTCAGACCACTGCAGCTTTCACGGTTTATTGCTCGCTCATACAACCTACCACCTAAATGAATTTTGGCTCCTTTTCTTCTCACTAATAAAGCTTTATTTTGGTGCCATTTGATTGCTCCTGCGATTTTTACTTTTTATTATATTCATCAAAAAAGACATGAATTTTGGCAAAAAAATGATTTTTTTAACTTTCTGTGCTGACATTTTTCAAATAAAGTAAAATTTCTGTATACATGCAGCGCGAAAAATGTGGACAAACATGTTTTGGATAAAAAAAAACCCATTCAGTGTATATTTATTGGTTTGGGTAAAAGTTATAGCGTTTACAAACTATGGTGCAAAAAGTGAATTTTCCCATTTTCAAGCATCTATGACTTTTCTGACCCCCTGTCATGTTTCATGAGGGGCTAGAATTCCAGGATAGTATAAATACCCCCCAAATGACCCCATTTTGGAAAGAAGACATCCCAAAGTATTCACTGAGAGGCATAGTGAGTTCATAGAAGATATTATTTTTTGTCACAAGTAAGCGGAAAATGACACTTTGTGACAAAAAAAAAAAAAAAAGTTTCCATTTCTTCTAACTTGCGACAAAAAAAAAAATGAAATCTACCACGGACTCACCATGCCCCTCTCTGAATACCTTGAAGGGTCTACTTTCCAAAATGGGGTCATTTGTGGGGTGTGTTTACTGTCCTGACATTTTGGGGGGTGCTAAATTGTAAGCACCCCTGTAAAGCTTAAAGGTGCTCATTGGACTTTGGGCCCCTTAGCGCAGTTAGGCTGCAAAAAAGTGCCACACATGTGGTATTGCCGTACTCAGGAGAAGTAGTATAATGTGTTTTGGGGTGTATTTTTACACATACCCATGCTGGGTGGGAGAAATATCTCTGTAAATGACAATTTGTTAATTTTTTTTACACACAATTGTCCATTTACAGAGATCTTTCTCCCACTCAGCATGGGTATGTGTAAAAATACACCCCAAAACACATTATACTACTTCTCCTGAGTACGGCGATACCACGTGTGGCACTTTTTTGCACCCTAACTGCGCTAAAGGGCCCAAAGTTCAATGAGTACCTTTAGGATTTCACAGGTCATTTTGAGAAATTTCGTTTCAAGACTACTCCTCACTGTTTAGGGCCCCTAAAATGCCAGGGCAGTATAGGAACCCCACAAATGACCCCATTTTAGAAAGAAGACACCCCAAGGTATTCCGTTAGGAGTATGGTGAGTTCATAGAAGATTTTATTTTTTGTCACAAGTTAGTGGAAAATGACACTTTGTGAAAAAAAACAATAAAAATCAATTTTCCGCTAACTTTTGACAAAAAATAAAATCTTCTATGAACTTACCATACTCCTAACGGAATACCTTGGGGTGTCTTCTTTCTAAAATGGGGTCATTTGTGGGGTTCCTATACTGCCCTGGCATTTTAGGGGCCCTAAACCGTGAGGAGTAGTCTGGAAATCAAATTCCGCAAAATGACCTGTGAAATCCTAAAGATACTCATTGGACTTTGGGCCCTTTAGCGCAGTTAGGGTGCAAAAAAGTGCCACACATGTGGTATCGCCGTACTCGGGACAAGTAGTACAATGTGTTTTGGGGTGTATTTTTACACATACCCATGCTGGGTGGGAGAAATAACTCTGTAAATGGACAATTGTGTGTAAAAAAATCAAAAGATTGTCATTTACAGAGATATTTCTCCCACCCAGCATGGGTATGTGTAAAAATACACCCCAAAACACATTATACTACTTCTCCCGAGTACGGCAATACCACATGTGTGGCACTTTTTTGCACCCTAACTGCGCTAAAGGGCCCAAAGTCCAATGAGTATCTTTAGGATTTCACAGGTCATTTTGCGGAATTTGATTTCCAGACTACTCCTCACGGTTTAGGGCCCCTAAAATGCCAGGGCAGTATAGGAACCCCACAAATGACCCCATTTTAGAAAGAAGACACCCCAAGGTATTCCGTTAGGAGTATGGTGAGTTCATAGAAGATTTTATTTTTTGTCACAAGTTAGTGGAAAATGACACTTTGTGAAAAAAAACAATAAAAATCAATTTTCCGCTAACTTTTGACAAAAAATAAAATCTTCTATGAACTTACCATACTCCTAACGGAATACCTTGGGGTGTCTTCTTTCTAAAATGGGGTCATTTGTGGGGTTCCTATACTGCCCTGGCATTTTAGGGGCCCTAAACCGTGAGGAGTAGTCTGGAAATCAAATTCCGCAAAATGACCTGTGAAATCCTAAAGATACTCATTGGACTTTGGGCCCTTTAGCGCAGTTAGGGTGCAAAAAAGTGCCACACATGTGGTATCGCCGTACTCGGGAGAAGTAGTACAATGTGTTTTGGGGTGTATTTTTACACATACCCATGCTGGGTGGGAGAAATAACTCTGTAAATGGACAATTGTGTGTAAAAAAATCAAAAGATTGTCATTTACAGAGATATTTCTCCCACCCAGCATGGGTATGTGTAAAAATACACCCCAAAACACATTATACTACTTCTCCCGAGTACGGCAATACCACATGTGTGGCACTTTTTTGCACCCTAACTGCGCTAAAGGGCCCAAAGTCCAATGAGTATCTTTAGGATTTCACAGGTCATTTTGCGGAATTTGATTTCTAGACTACTCCTCACGGTTTAGGGCCCCTAAAATGCCAGGGCAGTATAGGAACCCCACAAATGACCCCATTTTAGAAAGAAGACACCCCAAGGTATTCCGTTAGGAGTATGGTGAGTTCATAGAAGATTTTATTTTTTGTCACAAGTTAGTGGAAAATGACACTTTGTGAAAAAAAACAATAAAAATCAATTTTCCGCTAACTTTTGACAAAAAATAAAATCTTCTATGAACTTACCATACTCCTAACGGAATACCTTGGGGTGTCTTCTTTCTAAAATGGGGTCATTTGTGGGGTTCCTATACTGTCCTGACATTTTGGGGGGTGCTAAATTGTAAGCACCCCTGTAAAGCTTAAAGGTGCTCATTGGACTTTGGGCCCCTTAGCGCAGTTAGGCTGCAAAAAAGTGCCACACATGTGGTATTGCCGTACTCAGGAGAAGTAGTATAATGTGTTTTGGGGTGTATTTTTACACATACCCATGCTGGGTGGGAGAAATATCTCTGTAAATGACAATTTGTTAATTTTTTTTACACACAATTGTCCATTTACAGAGATCTTTCTCCCACTCAGCATGGGTATGTGTAAAAATACACCCCAAAACACATTATACTACTTCTCCTGAGTACGGCGATACCACGTGTGGCACTTTTTTGCACCCTAACTGCGCTAAAGGGCCCAAAGTTCAATGAGTACCTTTAGGATTTCACAGGTCATTTTGAGAAATTTCGTTTCAAGACTACTCCTCACTGTTTAGGGCCCCTAAAATGCCAGGGCAGTATAGGAACCCCACAAATGACCCCATTTTAGAAAGAAGACACCCCAAGGTATTCCGTTAGGAGTATGGTGAGTTCATAGAAGATTTTATTTTTTGTCACAAGTTAGTGGAAAATGACACTTTGTGAAAAAAAACAATAAAAATCAATTTTCCGCTAACTTTTGACAAAAAATAAAATCTTCTATGAACTTACCATACTCCTAACGGAATACCTTGGGGTGTCTTCTTTCTAAAATGGGGTCATTTGTGGGGTTCCTATACTGCCCTGGCATTTTAGGGGCCCTAAACCGTGAGGAGTAGTCTGGAAATCAAATTCCGCAAAATGACCTGTGAAATCCTAAAGATACTCATTGGACTTTGGGCCCTTTAGCGCAGTTAGGGTGCAAAAAAGTGCCACACATGTGGTATCGCCGTACTCGGGACAAGTAGTACAATGTGTTTTGGGGTGTATTTTTACACATACCCATGCTGGGTGGGAGAAATAACTCTGTAAATGGACAATTGTGTGTAAAAAAATCAAAAGATTGTCATTTACAGAGATATTTCTCCCACCCAGCATGGGTATGTGTAAAAATACACCCCAAAACACATTATACTACTTCTCCCGAGTACGGCAATACCACATGTGTGGCACTTTTTTGCACCCTAACTGCGCTAAAGGGCCCAAAGTCCAATGAGTATCTTTAGGATTTCACAGGTCATTTTGCGGAATTTGATTTCCAGACTACTCCTCACGGTTTAGGGCCCCTAAAATGCCAGGGCAGTATAGGAACCCCACAAATGACCCCATTTTAGAAAGAAGACACCCCAAGGTATTCCGTTAGGAGTATGGTGAGTTCATAGAAGATTTTATTTTTTGTCACAAGTTAGTGGAAAATGACACTTTGTGAAAAAAAACAATAAAAATCAATTTTCCGCTAACTTTTGACAAAAAATAAAATCTTCTATGAACTTACCATACTCCTAACGGAATACCTTGGGGTGTCTTCTTTCTAAAATGGGGTCATTTGTGGGGTTCCTATACTGCCCTGGCATTTTAGGGGCCCTAAACCGTGAGGAGTAGTCTGGAAATCAAATTCCGCAAAATGACCTGTGAAATCCTAAAGATACTCATTGGACTTTGGGCCCTTTAGCGCAGTTAGGGTGCAAAAAAGTGCCACACATGTGGTATCGCCGTACTCGGGAGAAGTAGTACAATGTGTTTTGGGGTGTATTTTTACACATACCCATGCTGGGTGGGAGAAATAACTCTGTAAATGGACAATTGTGTGTAAAAAAATCAAAAGATTGTCATTTACAGAGATATTTCTCCCACCCAGCATGGGTATGTGTAAAAATACACCCCAAAACACATTATACTACTTCTCCCGAGTACGGCAATACCACATGTGTGGCACTTTTTTGCACCCTAACTGCGCTAAAGGGCCCAAAGTCCAATGAGTATCTTTAGGATTTCACAGGTCATTTTGCGGAATTTGATTTCTAGACTACTCCTCACGGTTTAGGGCCCCTAAAATGCCAGGGCAGTATAGGAACCCCACAAATGACCCCATTTTAGAAAGAAGACACCCCAAGGTATTCCGTTAGGAGTATGGTGAGTTCATAGAAGATTTTATTTTTTGTCACAAGTTAGTGGAAAATGACACTTTGTGAAAAAAAACAATAAAAATCAATTTTCCGCTAACTTTTGACAAAAAATAAAATCTTCTATGAACTTACCATACTCCTAACGGAATACCTTGGGGTGTCTTCTTTCTAAAATGGGGTCATTTGTGGGGTTCCTATACTGCCCTGGCATTTTAGGGGCCCTAAACCGTGAGGAGTAGTCTGGAAATCAAATTCCGCAAAATGACCTGTGAAATCCTAAAGATACTCATTGGACTTTGGGCCCTTTAGCGCAGTTAGGGTGCAAAAAAGTGCCACACGTGATATCGCCGTACTCGGGAGAAGTAGTACAATGTGTTTTGGGGTGTATTTTTACACATACCCATGCTGGGTGGGAGAAATAACTCTGTAAATGGACAATTGTGTGTAAAAAAATCAAAAGATTGTCATTTACAGAGATATTTCTCCCACCCAGCATGGGTATGTGTAAAAATACACCCCAAAACACATTATACTACTCCTCCCGAGTACGGCAATACCACATGTGTGGCACTTTTTTGCACCCTAACTGCGCTAAAGGGCCCAAAGTCCAATGAGTATCTTTAGGATTTCACAGGTCATTTTGCGGAATTTGATTTCCAGACTACTCCTCACGGTTTAGGGCCCCTAAAATGCCAGGGCAGTATAGGAACCCCACAAATGACCCCATTTTAGAAAGAAGACACCCCAAGGTATTCCGTTAGGAGTATGGTGAGTTCATAGAAGATTTTATTTTTTGTCACAAGTTAGTGGAAAATGACACTTTGTGAAAAAAACAATAAAAATCAATTTTCCGCTAACTTTTGACAAAAAATAAAATCTTCTATGAACTTACCATACTCCTAACGGAATACCTTGGGGTGTCTTCTTTCTAAAATGGGGTCATTTGTGGGGTTCCTATACTGCCCTGGCATTTTAGGGGCCCTAAACCGTGAGGAGTAGTCTGGAAATCAAATTCCGCAAAATGACCTGTGAAATCCTAAAGATGCTCATTGGACTTTGGGCCCTTTAGCGCAGTTAGGGTGCAAAAAAGTGCCACACATGTGGTATCGCCGTACTCGGGAGAAGTAGTACAATGTGTTTTGGGGTGTATTTTTACACATACCCATGCTGGGTGGGAGAAATAACTCTGTAAATGGACAATTGTGTGTAAAAAAATCAAAAAAGATTGTCATTTACAGAGGTATTTCTCCCACCCAGCATGGGTATGTGTAAAAATACACCCCAAAACGCATTGTACTACTTCTCCCGAGTACGGCGATACCACATGTGTGGCACTTTTTTGCACCCTAACTGCGCTAAGGGGCCCAGAGTCCAATGAGTACCTTTAGGCTTTACAGGGGTGCTCAAAATTTAGCACCCCGCCCACTTGCCAGGACAGTTAACAAACCCCACAAATGACCCCATTTTGGAAAGAATACACGCTAAGGTATTCCATGAGGGCCATGGTGAGTTCATAGAAAATTTTATTTTTTGTCACAAGTTAGCGGAAAATGACATTTTGTGAAAAAAAAAAAAAACACAAAACCACAATTTCTGCTAACTTGTGACAAAAAATAAAACATTCTATGAACTCACCATGCACCTCACGGAATACTTTGGGGTGTCCTCTTTCCAAAATGGCATCATTCGTGGGGTCTGTCCTGGCATTTTAGGGTCTCTGCAATCATTACATGTATGGCCAGTATTAGGAGTTTCTGCTATACTCCTTATATTGGGCATAAGGGTAATGCACTGTGGGCTGAAAGGAAAAATGAACGTCAAACAATCAATCAATGTGGATGAAAAAATATCTGCCAAAAAATTTTGAAAAAAAAAAAAAAAGAGGGAGGAAGGCGTCTGCCAGGACATAGGAGCTGCCGCCCCAAAAATCCAAACCCACCAGCTCGTATGCCCTGGCAAACCTGATTTATCCATTCACACCGATCGATGTGGATGAACAAATCATTGCCAGAGTTCTTTTTTGATACAAAGTGTTTGCCAAAGCATATGAATCCCCAACACCACTCCTCGGCCCATATGCCTCGGCAAACGTATCTTTTTGACTGCGGAGGAGAAATCTCGTCCTGCAGCGCTGCATGCACCGACTTGTGTGTAAGCTGACAGACGCGCAATGTTCTGTCAGGATGCACCATCAGTGCTGCAGCTGATTGGTTGGTCTGGATAGAAAAAAAGAGAGAAGAAAAAAAGACAAAACAATACAAAAAGGAGGGGAAGGCGTCTGCCAGGACATAGGAGCTGCCGCCCCAAAAATCCAAACCCACCAGCTCGTATGCCCTGGCAAACCTGATTTATCCATTCACACCGATCGATGTGGATGAACAAATCATTGCCAGAGTTCTTTTTTGATACAAAGTGTTTGCCAAAGCATATGAATCCCCAACACCACTCCTCGGCCCATATGCCTCGGCAAACGTATCTTTTTGACTGCGGAGGAGAAATCTCGTCCTGCAGCGCTGCATGCACCGACTTGTGTGTAAGCTGACAGACGCGCAACGTTCTGTCAGGATGCACCATCAGTGCTGCAGCTGGTTAGTCGTTCGCTCGGTCCACCTGGAAGGTTATTGGATGGAAAAAGAGAAAAAAAACCCCAAAAAACAAGCAAGCAGCAAAGCAATTACTTCATTAACATTAATAACCTTTGAACTTTTTTAATAAAAAACTTAACATTGCAAACCAAACATTAACTTCTTTGCTTACCTGTTTTTTGTTTTTTTTTAACTTACCTCCCGAGGACAAACCTCTCCTCCCCCATGGAACAATGTGCGAAGTGCAAATTGCACAGAGTTGTGGCGAAATACATTACGCAATTTGTCCCAAGTGAAAGGAGAGGTTTCTGGCAGCCCTGTGTATTAGGGTCTCTGGAAACCCGATGTTTGGTTTCACACTGCATATTGACATATCCGGTGGGTCGAGCCCGCCGCACCGTATCGTCCAAAACAGACCTTCAGGCAATACCACAAGAGTAGCATTGGGCCTAGTAATGAACTGCGTCGCCATAGACTAACATGACTTCCGCGCCGATCGATATTGCCACAGAAGCCACGCAGTAACGTAGGCATGCACTAGCGTTAAGTCAAGCACTTCCGGCGTAGGGGGGGACCGCAAAGTGTGACTTTTGCTAGGCATTTTGCCCTAACGCATCGCAGCAGTGTGAAATAGCACTGAGAGACCCTTGTGTGCCTACCGCTGTGTGTGGAGTTCCCTACTCTCTAATAGTGTACCTGCTCGTGGTACCTCTCAAAACACTCCCCTAGGCATAGGCCAGGCTGGTCAGGACAGGTGGGACAATAAACAGTGGTGTCACGCCTTATTCCAGCCCTGCTGCAGACACGACAGCGTTTTCTTCGGATTCGTTGACCTGGGGTAGTCGGAATTGGATAGGCGTAATGCCTTCCATGCAGCCGGCTAGTTGCATCTTGGGGTTGGGCCACGGCACCTCCTGGATACAGGAGTTCCATCACGATCTGTTTATTAAATTGAATAAACGAGCCAGTTCTCCCAGCCTTACTGTAGAGAACAAAGCTGTTGTAAATTGCCAATTGAATGAGGTAAAAAGACACTTTTTTATACCAGCGTCTTGTTTTTCGGGCAACTAAATAGGGCGCTAACCTTTGGTCATTGAAGTCCACCCCTCCCATGTTAGTATTATACTCGTGGACGACAAGGGGTTTTTCAATGACCTTAGTTCGCCGTTGAATTTCAACTGTCGTATCTGCGTGAATGGTGGACAGGAAGTAAACCTCCCTCTTGTCCTTCCATTTCACCGCGAGCAGGTCGTCAGCACACAAGGCGGCCCTCTGCCCCCGTTGAAGTCTGGTGGTAATGAGCCGTTGGGGGAAGCCCCGGCGACTATGCCGCACGGTGCCACAGCATCGGATTTTTTCTATTTTTAAGTGCTGAAAGAGGGCCACACTTGTGTAATAATTGTCCACAAAAAGATGGTACCCCTTCTGGAACAAGGGTGACACCAAGTCCCACACAACCTTTCCACTGCTCCCCAGGTAGTCAGGGCATCCGACCGGCTCCAATTTTGAGTCTTTTCCCTCATAGACCCTAAAATAAGATGTATAGCCTGTCGCCCTTTCACAGAGCTTATACAGTTTCACCCCATACCGGGCGCGCTTGTTTGGGATGTACTGTTTGATGCGAAGGCGCCCGGTAAAGCGTATGAGGGACTCGTCTACGCAGATGTCCTGGTCAGGGGTATAAGCATCTGCAAATCTGGATGACAGGTGGTCTATGAGGGGTCGAATTTTGTGGAGCCGGGCAAAAGCAGGGTGGTCACTTCGATGACAGGTTTCGTTGTCATTGAAGTGCAGGAAGCGCAGGATGTTCTCAAATCGTGTCCTGGACATGGCAGCAGAGTACAGGGGAACATGATGTGCTGGGTCCGTAGACCAATAAGACCGCAACACATTCTGCTTTACTAGTCCCGTGTGAAGGAGAAGGCCCAAAAAAATTTTCATTTCGGAAACTTGGACTGGTTTCCACCGAAAAGGCTGGGCAAGGTACTTTTCCGGATTGGCGGTTATATATTGTGTGGCCTTACGGTTGGTCTCTGCCACAATTAAGTCCAAGAGATCCTGGGTGAAGAACAGATAGAAAAAGTCTAGGGCCGATCCTAGATTATCTGTCTCCACCTGGACTCCAGACTGGGCGGTGAAAGGGGGAAGTACGGGTGCGGCGGAATCAGGGGATTGCCAATTTGGGTTTGCCAGCACCTCTGGTAAATTAGGGGTAGTACGGGCCCGTCTTCTTGGTGGCTGCGACTGGGATCTTACTGCACGTGCCACCGAACCAGTTTCAACTTCCATGCTGGTGCTCGCCACTTCACCAGGGTCTACGGAAGTACTGGTGCTAGGTCCAGGAGATGTTGTGCTGCTGGTGCCTGGCCCACCATGAAATCTCAGACCAGCACGAACACCACTCTGCTGCCCTTGAGGCTGATCCTGCGCCACCTGCGGTCCAACAACATGGGGTGTGGTACGCCTGGCTTTAGCCGGGACCTCAACCTCGTCATCACTATCGGTCAGTGAGCCACTGCTCAATTCAGGTTCAAACTCTGACCCGGAAGATTCGTCGAATGAGGCGTCCCAATCGTCCTTATCCGACTGGGCCATGTATCTGAGAACCTCATCATCGGAATACCCCTTTCTTGCCATGGTGGGCTGCTAAATTTAGGGGGTATTCCTCTGAGACTACGCAGAAAAAAGAGCACCTACCTAGCAAAAGGGAGTATTTGAGAGGTAGAAAGCTGTGCTCACTGAGTTTTGATAAAAAAAATAAATCAAAACTGAGGTTTACAGTGCCACAGCTATTGTACAGTGTTTTTTGCAGTGATCAGAAAAAAAATTCTGTCACTGCGGTGGGGCGGGCTGAACGCAAGTGCAGGCGAACGATCAGGCCTGATCGGGCAAACACTGCGTTTTTTTTTGTGGATCCTAGTGACCCTAATAGATCTGACTGCGATCAGTAATGATCACTTACAGATACTATATAGTACCAATGTTGATTAGCGACAGTGATGACGCTAATTAGTGACTGTGGTGCAGTGGGCTGAGCACTAACTGACACTTACAAAGGGGCCTAGCTAACTGGCCTAACTGCTAACACTAGTGATACTAAAAAAGTGACAGTTTTCACTGTTTTTAGATCACTTGGATAGTGACAGGGGGGTGGTGGCGAGTGGGGAATCGGAGGCAATCAGAAACAATCACAGGACAATCAAAGGCAATCACAGGGCAATCGCAGGCCAATCACGGGGCACTCAATTCCCGGGACAATCAAAGTCAATCACAGGGCAATCAAACCAATCACGACACAATCAAAGCCGATCACAGGCCAATCAAAGCAAATCACAGGCCAATCACAGGCCAATCACAGGGCAATCGAACCAATCACGACACAATCAAAGCTGATCACAGGCCAATCACAGGGCAATCAAAGCCGATCACGGGACAATCAAAGCCGATCACGGGACAATCAAAGCCGATCACGGGACAATCAAAGCCGATCACGGGACAATCAAAGACTATCACAGGCCAATCAAAGGGCAATCACAGGGCAATCACGGGACAATCAAAAAAAATCACGGGACAATCAAATACAATTACAGCACAATAAAATTGAATGTCAGCACAATGAAATTGAATGTCAGCACAATCAAATACAATTGCAGCACAATCAAATACAATGCACCGGGAAGGTGATTGGGGGGGGGGAAGGGGGGCTGAGGGCGATCTAAGGGTGTGGGGGGTTGATTAGGTGCCCGCACGGGGCAGACTGGGTCCTGATCTGGTGGGTGGCAGACACAGGGGGTGACGATAGGAGATCAGTGAGGGATTACAGGGGAGAATAGATGTAAACAATGCACTGGGGAGGTTATCAGGAGGGGGGGGTCTGAGGGCAATCTGAGGGTCTGGGTGGGTGATCAGGTGCCCCCAAGGGACAGTTTAGGGTCTGCGCTGATGGGTGGTGGTGACAAGGGGTGATAGATGGGTGATAGACAGGTGATCAGTGGGTAAGACAGCTATATAGCTGTATACAGCATACAGGGGGGTGGTCTGGGAGGGGGGTCTGGGGGGGATCTGAGGGTAGGGGGGGTGATCAGGGGACCCTAGGAGGCAGTTAGGGACCTAACCTAGGGGATAGCGTCCCTAGATAGTGACAGGGAGTGATTGATGGGTTTTTAGGTGGGTGGTGGGGTGCAGATGCTGGTGTGCTGGGGTGGTCAGGGGGGTTCTGAGGGCTGGGGTGGGCGATCGGGGGGTCTGTGTGGGTGAAAATGTGTTGTGTTACACTTAGCTGCAAGGCTGCTGTCCTCTCTGATGGTCGCACGACGAGTGACCATCAGCGGAGGAGGCAGCCAGTATAATACACTTTGTTACAATAACAAAGTGTATTATACTCCTCTGATTGGCCGGATCGCCGCATTTGAAACCCGCCGGCGCTGCTAATTGGCCGGCGGGTTTCCGTGCAGTGGGCGGAGCCTATTGCCGGCGGCGATCGCGTCATTGATGACGCGATCGCCGCACAGCCACCGCTGATGCCGCCCCCGCCGATGGGCGTATTGCGGTCGTTTGGGCCCGGTCTTTGCCGCCGCCCATCGGCTGGGGGCGGTCCTCAAGTGGTTAAAAGTGGTTAAAAACAGTTTTAAAAAGTTTGTTTATTAACAAACAAAATGGCCACCAAAACAGGAAGTAGGTTGATGTACAGCATGTCCACACATAGAAAATACATCCATACACAAGCAGGCTGTATACACCCTTCCTTTTGTATCTCAAGAGATCATTGTGTGTTTCTTTCCCCCTTCTGCTCTCATGCACTGAAGTTTCAGGCTGCTCTTTTCTTCTTGCAAACAGCTTTGCCCTTGTCTGTAATCCTCAGTATGTGAAAGCCCAGCCAGCTCAGAGGACGATTTATCCAGCTTGTAAAAGATAAGAGAGAATCTGCCATAATCTAAATAACACACAGGCAGTGTGCAGAGAGGGGCCTGGAGGGGGGAGATTCAGCACAGAACCACAACACTGAAGAACTTGGCAGCCTTCCAGACACAGGCTGACAAGTGAAAGATACATTGATTTATTACAGAGATGGTTATAGTAGAAAGTGCTGCAGTAAGCCAGAACACATTAGAATAGCTTTTGGAACTTGTAGGATGATAAAAAACAGGATGCAATTTTTGTTACGGAGTCTCTTTAAATGTCCTCATTAATCCCCAGATACCATCCCACCTGGAAACCTTACTCCCCCCAGGGGACCCACTTGTCTTAGCTGGGTCACCTCCTCTCACTCCCGTATCCAGGACTTCTCATGTGCATCATCTCTCCTTTGGAACTCTCTCCCACAGCCAATCCGTCATGCTCTGAGTCTGGAAACCTTCAAACGCACTCTGAAAACACACCTGTTCAGGCAAGCCTATAATTTGCTAAAGGTAGCATTGGAGGTTCACTCCCTTGTTTGCTAACCCCTTGTCTCCTTCCCTAATGTCTTGGATGTCCTGATTATACAGAGTTGTAAACATCTCATGTATCTACTCTCCCCACTATTGGCTTTGTACTATGTACAACGCTACGGGAGATGTTGGCGCCATATAAATAATAATATGCCCCCGGTATGGACTGAACACTCTTCTTCTCTAGTAGCACTTCATTTTGAATAGGGTAAGGTTTTGCAGCTGCACCCATGTTCCCACTCTGGTGATCCCCATAGATTATTCTCCGTCTTCACAGGGTCAGAAGAGCTTTTAGGGATCTCACAAAGCTTGGTGGCAAAAACTAACAGCACTACCGGCTTTCCATACAATAAAATGATCCGATTTTACGGCAATTCAAAAATCGCAAGCTTTTTTTTTTTTCATTCGAGTGAAAAATCTGATCGGATTTCCCGTTTTCTTTGCTTTTTATCAATCCGGAATGCCTGATATTTTTCTTCAATCTTTCTAAAGATTGTATGGTGTGTGTTAGATTGTCAATTTATTAATATATACACCCTAGCAATTTTGTCAGAGTTTCCAATCATTTTTATCATAATTGGGGAAAAAATTGAACATATATGTGTGGTACATTGGTCAGATTTTTGAAATGTTACAATCAGTCAGAAAAATTGATTGCAATTCTTAAATTGAACAAATATATAAAAAATTGTATGGTGTGTGGCCACCTTTAGTGTGATCAGTGCAATGAGTAGAGAGTGTAGGAAGTCTTACCCCCATGCCGGATATGTTAGGCAGAAGGTTCTCCTCTGGTATCTCCACATCTTCCATCAGGATCATGCCGGTGGTAGAAGCTCGCAGGGAGAACTTGCCCTCTATTTTGGGTGTGGAGAGACCCTTGGTTCCTCTCTCTATGAGGAAGCCTCGGACTCTGCCATCCTCACACACTGCCCACACCAAACACAGGTCTGCGATGGGGGAGTTGGTGATCCTATACAAAGGAGTGGACAGAAAATAAACATATTATGTGAATCTAAATAAAGCAACCCTGCAGCGGGGGAAAAAAAAAAAAGTATGATATAATAAATTGATGTGTACTACGGATAGGGAATAGAACATTAGTAGCAAATAAAAGTCTTGTATGTTTATTTTCAGTAGTACAGCTTTATTTATAACATTGCATGATTCTGTCATATTTGCAATTTAGAATCCACACTCGGTCCTTTAAACTATAAAGCAAAGCAGAAATAATAACCCTTTGAACTTTCCTGCAGTAAAGCCTTATCTCAAGCTGTCTCGCTGTTTCTTGGCTGTTTAAGTGCTTCAGAAAACAGGACTGTATTCAACCCAGTGGGTGGAAAAGCTCAGAGAAGCTCTTTTGAATAGATGACAGTTGAAGTTTTTTTAACTCTTCCTGTACTGGAAAACAATGAGACTCTTGTCTTTGCTACTTAGCTGTAGTACACATACAATTCATTATCTCAGACGTGCATTTTCACTTCAGGTTTGTTGCATTTGTGCTAATCCTTCTGTACTGCAGCATATCCTCTTCCAGTGTACGCCTTTGTTAAAGAGGCATATAGTAGAATGCAGTCAATTATTCAGGATACCAACTTTTACGGTAATTTTCCTGGTTTTAGCACCAGAAACACTTCCTATATCTATAGACTGCTTAGCCTAAACTGATTATTATCTTGTCAGATCTGACAAGATTAGCTGCATCGATAAAGACAAAAGAAATACCGAGAGCCCAATATAGTGTAGTATGCAAAACAAGGAGTTGGAAATGAAAAGTATATAATGTATATACTCACAAACGTGGGTTACCTCCTAGGTAACCACTGTGTAGGCAGGTGAGGAGATTAGACCTGTCCCCACTCAGGATTAAACGTCGCTCTCTGTAGATAAGGAAAAGATGGAGATCAACCCTTCCACCAGGGGTGGATATTGGTAATGTAATGCTGGATGCACACGGTGCGTTCGCGCACTCGATTTCCCGCTCGATTCCGTCGATTCGTTTATTTCCAACATGTCCGATTTGGATTTCGATGGATCGTTAGGTCGATTTGGCATACTTTGCATGCGAATCGACCTAACGATCCATCGAAATCCAAATCGGACATGTTGGAAATAAACGAATCGACGGAATCGAGCGGGAAATCGAGTGCGCGAACGCACCGTGTGGATCCAGCATAAGAGTGAACAGAGGTGCCAGCAGGATAAAAGGTTCTAAAAGGCTTAAAATCCCTCAGGAGGTGGTGGTGGACTCACCTCCACGAAGCAGACAAGATACCGTCAGGTTTATGACAACAGGTTTATTAATATACTCCAAAACAAACAGTGCAACGCGTTTCACGGGTATGTTCCCGCTTCCTCAGGCAATAAACAGATAAGAGTACACAGTATAGTCTCAAGACACGAATAGCGCCTCTATCTGTTTATTGCCTGAGGAAGTAGGAACATACCCGTGAAACGCATTGCACTGTTTGTTTTGGAGTATATTAATAAACCTGTTCTCATAAAACTGACGGTATCTTGTCTGCTTCGGGAGGCGAGTCCACCACCACCTCCTGAGGGATTTTAAGCCATTTAGAACCTTTTATCCTGCTGGCGCCTCTGTCCACTCTTATATTACCAAGATTAGCTGCATGCTAGTTTCAGGGTTGTGATTCAGACACTACTGGAGCCAAATAGACCAGTAGAACTGCCAGGCAACTGGTATTGTTTAAAAGTAAATAAATATGGCAGCCTTCATATTCCTCTCACTTCAGTTGTCCTTTAAGTCAATACAGACTAGTTCAGGCAGGAAAAAAAATCTTCATGTAGTTAATAAATGGCAGCAGTAAGTTAGTGTGGTCTCTTCTAGTACACGACACCTCAAAGTACTGATGTGACCTCTAGGGGGAGACTGCAGTCATTTTATTTACTGCAGCATAAGTTCCACTGTGGAACGTTCACTGCATAGGACAGCAAGTTGCAGTGATGCCACCTTCCATAAATCTGCAAACCTCTAAACCAAGAGAGGTCTTTAAAGGGAACCCGAGGTGAGAGGGATATGGAGGCTGACATGTTTATTTCCTTTTAAATAACGCACATTGCCTGGCTGTCCTGCTGATCCTCTGTCTCTAATACTTTGAACAAGCATGCAGATCAGATATCCATGGCAAATCTAACAAGATTAGCTGCATGTGTGATTCTGAAAGATCAGCAGGACTGCCAGGCAACCAGCATTGTTTTAAAAGGAAATAAATATTGCAGCTTCCGTTATGCTAGGTACACACGATACAATTTTCTGGTAGATTTACCTGCCAGATCGATTATTTCCAACATCTCCAATCTGAATTTCGATCAATTTTCCGATCATTTCTATGGAAATCGATCACAAAATGGATCGCAATTCAGATCGGACATGTTGAAAAAAAATTGATCTGGCAGGTAAATCAGCTAGAACATTATATTGTGAGTACCTAGCATAAGTCTCTCACCTCAGGTTCCTTTTAGCTACACTTTGAGAAAGATGGAAGAGACTCTAGCTAGGATTGAGCTGAAGAGCCTGTTCATGTTGTGCTTCCCTCTTTGCAAGCTGTAACCTGATTGGACAGCTATCAGCCTATCACACTGTATTTCCCCATCTTGCTGGCTTGGTGATGCATCCATAGTGGAGGTGACAGTACCAGGTTTTGGATCCGTTCAGGGTGTAGGTTTTGCTGGAGGGGTTGTACTTCGCTCTGGTCTCCATCCCAGCCGGGTCACTTCCGTGATTGGGTTCTGTGAGGCCAAAACAGCCCACCATCTCTCCTCTGGCTGCAGGGAAAACACAGGATTGTTACAATGTTACTATTCACACTTCCTGTGAATCAGGGGAACAAGTCAGCATTGTTCATTCCCACAGTTTAATTGGCACTTTTCTCTTGCCATAAAATAAATAAATAAAAAAATGCTGCTCCCTTAACACAAACCTGTTTCAAAATAAAAGCTGAAAAAATAAAAACTAACCCAAGTATAGGGAAGCCTCTGGATGCCTCAGAGTCTTTTCATTACCTCCTGGCCGGGGCCCTAATGCTCTTCCTGGTCTGGCTCCTCACCGCGTACAAGCATGGTCGTTCTGCGCATGCACAAGTATGTTCAGCAACTACCCAACAGCACGGAGGAAAAAGCTGTGCATGTCCAGTTATGTACGACTGGGCAGCCACAAAGCATACTTGCGCATGTGCAGTATGGGCGCACATGTACACAGACAATATACAGTATATGTTATGGCCAGAACCCGAAGTCTGGCCACTTCGGGTTCTGGTCGGTCAGAACTAGAAGTGACCGTCACACAGTGACCAGTACCCGGAATGAAATGATTCCAGGCAGCTCGGTTATTCTTTTACGGCTCTGGCTCCGCCCCCTTGCCCATACCCTACATGCAATGCACACAGCTCAATAATTTATTTACCGGGCTGGCTGGGATCTGCACGGAAGGGCTGCCGCCTCCTTTAATTCATGGGATCCTCAGTATCAGAAAAATCAGTATGATGTCCGCTCAACCTTGATTTCTAGGAACAGAGCTGGAACCAGGTAACTCATTCCCAAAACATTGACAGTAAAAAGGGTGAAGTTCCGCTCATGATCCTCAGTATGCTGTGCCCCGGGGCAGCTACTACAGCTCCTCTACTCTCTCCACAACTAGGGCCCGTTTCCACTAGAGCGAATCTGCATGCTTGAAGCCGGAAGGGGGAAGTGCAGTAGTGAGTCTTGCATCGCGTCCCATAGGTTGAGTGGAGTGATACGCATAGAAGCCAAACTGACTTCTGGGTAAGTAACCCCCTGTCTCCCGTGCTCACACCTGGGGCAATTAAGCCTCATTTTAATGCCGGAATCGAATGGCTTCCTACTCGGAATCCCATCGCTGGTAAGCACACCAGGCTTGTCAAAAACAAATCCTAATTTGTTGTCAATTGTTTTGGGGCGAGGCAGGGTCCCCTTCCTCAGAACAGTGCAGACATATGACGACTTCTAACATTGTATGTCTGCACTGTTCTGAGGAAGGGGACCCTACACGTCCCTGAAACAATTGTCAACATATGGTGTTTGACGTATAAACTGAGGAATAAAATTACGCTTTGCTTTTGCGAAGCCTGGTGTGCCAACCAATTGCATTATGTGTACCTAATGCTAGGTCCACACTATGAGATTTTCTGGCAGATTTACTGTCAGATCTATTCGATTGTAAGCTTGCCATTAGATTGTAAGCTCGCAAGGGCAGGGTCATCCTCCTAATGTTTACTGTTTTTGCAACAATATTTATGCTGCTTGGAACTCTGCTGTACATTTGTTAGTTGTATCTATTTCCCCTTGGCGTCTTATTGTGCTTTGTAAAGCGCTGCGGAATATGTTGGCGCTATATAAATAAAAAAAAATAATAATAATATTATTATTTCCAACATGTCCAATCTGATTTCCGATCAATTTTCCAATCGATTTCCGACTGTTTTCCTTTCACTGCTATTGGAAATCGATCAGAAAATGATCGGAAATCAAATCAGACATGTTGGAAATGATCGATCTGACAGGAAATCTGCCAGGAAATCTCAGTGTGTACCTAGCATTACACAGCAATTCCTTTCAGTTCTAATAAATTCAGTTCTAATAACAGCAAAAAGTCTAGGTAATGGAAGGTCATTATGGAAAACCTAATTGTTTATGTATGTGGCTGAAGGCTGTTTATTTTGCTTAAAGGACCACTATCGCGAAAATCGTAATATTTAAAATGCATGTAAACGCATTCAAATAAGAAGTACATTTCTTCCAGAGTAAAATGAGCCATAAATTACTTTTCTCCTATGTTGCTGTCACTTACAGTAGGTAGTAGAAATTTGACAGAAATGACAGGTTTTAGGCTAACCCATCTACTCATGGGGGATCCTCGGGGGTTTCTTTATCTCCAAAAGCACTTAGCGAATGGCAGTTGCTCCGTCCAACTGCCAAGCAGGGAGGCTGGCCCGCATCTATGTATACATCCTTTTTAGGTACAGTCTTTATAAAGAATAAAAGCCATGCTGAGAATCCCCCATAATGATATAGACTAGCCCAAAACCTTTCGGTTCTGTCTGATTCCTACTACCTACTGTGAGTGACAGCAACATGGGAGAAAAGTAATCTATGGTTAATTTTACTGTGGAAGAAACACACTTCTTATTTGTATGTTATTACATGTATTTTACATTTTACTTTTTTTTTGCAAAAGGTGGTCCTTTAACTTGTCTAGGCAAGCATGATAAAACCACAGTAGGCTGGCAATGGTGTACAAGGACCCCGTGTCCTATTCCTATAAGGTGGACCAGTTTTATACCCTTTTCAAAAATGTACACCCCTCAGAGCCCTTATTCTGTGAGATGTAGACAGACTGCAGAGTGATGACCTGTAAGAGCTATTCCTCCTATGTCAGGTCACTCAGGGATTGCTTGTTCTCCTGAATCTCGGTTCCGCTATATCTACTTCTCTTTACGGTTACACTGTACAAGGCAAGCCACTTAGCTGTGTAATAATCTGCACTGCCCATGTCACTTGTTTTGTTTACTATTTACTTGTACTCTGGCATGGGAAATACTGGCGCCATATCAATCCATGTCAGTTATGTTATAGAGGCAGATACTAACCGATCTATACGCATGTCTTGATGTGGGAGGAAATAATAAAGGGAGGCTTGGTTCACACTAAGCTGCAGCGGTATTGCATAAATGGCAAGCAAGTCCCTCTGCCCTCTGAGGTAACACGACTGACAGGAAGTCTGCTGTCAATACACAACAGTGGCTATAATGTGAACTGCGGGGTGGATGCACCGTACATGTTTTGTGAATACAGTGTACCTCTATGGCAGGGTAAATATGTCCACAATCCCGATACCCCATGTATGCAGTAGAGACGTTACTCCGTATATATGGCCAGTGAATGATAATAAGTAAGGGCCCGTTTCCGCTAGAGTTATGGATGCGATGCGATGCGACCATTGCGCCACATTTAGCCGCAAGCACTTCCGGCCAGTGACCAGATATCCGGATGCGGCAATGGGGGAATCGTATGCTGTGGAATACTTCAGCATGTTATCTGTAATTTCCCTGTGCCACATTGTACCAGATCATATAAGTAAATTTGCATCAATGGTAACTACTCTATTGACGTGAATTGGTTGCATTTTGATTGCGATGCGCTTGTAGAGGAAACGGACCCTAAGCCAGAAGTAGTGACCTCTAGCGTGGCTCACCCAGTTTGGGAAGGTATTTCTGCTTCTGCTCCTCTGTCCCGTAGGCGTTGATAGGATGCATCACCAGTGAGGACTGGACACTCATGACTGAGCGGTAGCTGCTGTCAACTCTCTCCACCTCTCTCGCTAGAAGTCCATACGCCACATAAGAAGTCCCGGCGCAGCCGTAACCTGTAATGAGTGGAGACGGGAGCCGTTAGATATCCATCATCCTATCTGCTTTTCCACAAACTTGCCATCATTTAGGAACTTAAAGAGAAACTCCAACCAAAAATTGAACTTTATCCCAATCAGTAGCTGATACCCCCTTATACATGAGAAATCTATTCCTTTTCACAGACCATCAGGGGGCTCTGTATGGCTGATATTGTGATGAAAACCCTCCCACAAGAAAAGTTCGAACTTTTGGCAGTTTCCTGTCTGTGAACCTTGCTGCATTGTGGGAAATAGCTGTTTACAGCTGTTTCCAACTGCCAAAAACCACGCAGCAGCTACATCACCTGCCAACACTAAAATGTTCACTGGAGTTCCTGGAGGAACTCCAGTGAAAATAATTTATTAAAAAAAAGTGCTTAATTTGTACAATAATTATTTATAAAATGATTTAGTCAGTGTTTGCCCATTGTAAAATCTTTCCTCTCCCTGATTTACATTCTGACATTTATCACTTGGTGACATTTTTACTGCTGGCAGGTGATGCCAGTGGAAGTAGCTGCTGCTTACTTTTTTTTGGCAGTTGAAAACAGCTGTGAACAGCTATTTTCCACAATGCCACGAGGTTCACAGACAAGAAACTGTCAGCACCATGGTCCTCACAGTTTCCTGTGGGAGGGGTTTCACCACAATAAAAGGAATAAAGGAAACCTGAGATGAGGGAAGAAAAAAAAAATGTATACACACCAGAGTCTGTCAGGAGAAAAGCCCAATATAAATGTTCTGCCTCTTATGACAAAAGCGTGCATTGTAGCCTATGGGCTTGATTCACAAAGCGGTGCTAACCTACTTAGCACGTCTAAAGTCTTTAGGCATTCATACATACCTGGGGCTTCCTCGAGCGCCCTTCGGCCTGATGGCTCTGTCCCTGTCCTCTTCCTCCTCCTGGATCCTCTCTTATGGTTCCCGGTAGCTTCGGCCAGTCGGTGTAGGTGCAATGAAACCGTGTGCGCTCCCCTGTTGCATTCCCGCAGCAGGCAGCGCATGTTCAGTATGCCTGACTCCTGAAGTTACCGGGAGCCATAACGGAGGTGGAGCACAGCGGCGAGGGACAGAGCAGACTTCCAGGGGGCTGGAGGAAGCCCCAAGTCTGTATGATTATTTTTTTTCTATTATTCATCTCAGGTTCTCTTTAAAGGGAACCTAAACTGAGAGGGATATGGATGTTTCTTTTTAAACAATACTAGTTGCCTGGCAGTCCTGCTGATCTCTTTGGCTGTAGTAGTGGCTGAATCACACACTTAAAACAAGCATGCAGCTAATCCAATCTGACATCAGTCAGAGCACATGATCTGCATGCTTGTTGAGGGGCTGTGACTAAAAGTATTAGAGACAAAGGATCAGCAGGAGAGTCAGGCAACCGGTATCATTTTAAAAGGAAAAATCCATATCCTTCTCAGTTTAGGTTCCCTTTAAGTCTGCTGTTCTGCACGTCACCTTAGCATGTCCTCTGAAACAATTAAATGTCAGAAAGAAGAGGTTTGTTTTCACTTCTTTGTTTCAACCCCTGGTGATGTATTTACAGTACGCAGGATGGATGTAGAGTAAGCAGGGACACTAATAAGTAAATCACTTATGTATAGACCTTGACTAATGTAAAGGACTTCAGTGTATTCAGCTTGTCAACTCACTTTTTTTTTCCTGCTGCAAGGCATACTTTAAAGGACAACTGATGTGAGAGGTATATGGAGGCTGCTATATTTATTTCCTTTTAAACAATACCAGTTGCCTGGCTGTTCTGCTGATCTATTTGGCTGCAGTAGTGTCTGAATCACACCAGAAACAAGCATTCAGCTAGTCTTGTCAGATCTGACAATAATGTCAGAAACGCCTGATCTGCTGCATGCTTGTTCAGGGTCTATGGCTAAAAGTATTACAGGCAGAGGATCTACAGGACAGCCAGGTAACTGGTATTGTTTAAATGGAAATAAATAAGGCAACCTCCACATCCCTCTCACTTCAGTTGTCCTTTAAGTGCAAATCCCCATTGGTGGCAAACCTCTGTCCTGACAGCTCTCCTTTAAATCTACTGGTATCTATCCAAAATGGAACCTTTTCTTTGAATGTGACTTGGCATTTCATTACCTTTAATAGTAGACCCCAAAACGCCCAGCTCTCCCATCTCCGACATAACCTCGCGGTCAAACACTGCAAACAGGAACACAAACAAGATTAACGTTTACGATTTCTGATGTGGTACATTAACCACTTCACCACTGAGGGGTTTTACCCCTTGACCACCAGAGCAATTTTCACCTTTCAGCGCTCTTTCCATTCATTCGTCTATAACTTTATTATTACTTATCGCAATGAAATGAACTAGAACTTGTTTTTTTCGCCACCAATTAGGTTTTTAGGTGGGACATTATGCCAAGAATTATTTTATTCTAAATGTGTTTTAATGGGAAAATAGGAAAAAATGTGGGAAAAAAAATATTTTTCAGTTTTCGGCCATTATAGTTTTTAAATAATGCATGCTACTGTAATTAAAACCCATGAAATGTATTTGCCCATTTGTCCCGGTTATAAAACCGTTTAAATTATGTCCCTATCACAATGTTTGGCGCCAATATTTTATTTGGAAATAAAGGTGCATTTTTTCAGTTTTGCATCCATCCCTAATTACAAGCCCATTGTTTATAAAGTAACAGTGTTATACCCTCTTGACATAAATATTTAAAAAGTTCAGTCCCTAAGGTAACTATTTATGTTTTTTTTTTTATGTATATTTTTTATTATTATTATTATTGCAAAAAAAAAAAAAAATAAATTAGGGAGTGTGGGAGGTAATGAGTTAATTTATTGTGTAAAATGTATGTGTTTGTATATGTAAAATGCTTTAGGGTGTAGTTTTACTATTTGGCCACAAGATGGCCACAGTGTGTTTGTTTACATGCGACCTGTAAGCGTCCGGAAGGACGCTTACAGGAAGTAGTAAGAGGCTGGGAAGATCACAATGATCGCGCTGTTTCTAATAGAAACAGCGGATCATTGTGGGGGCTTAGATCAACGAACGGGAATGGATTTTCCCGTTCATTGATCCTCGGGCAAGCGGACGGCAGCGCACACGAGCGGCGGGAGCGCAGACAGCGGCGGTAGCGCGGAAGGTACGAATTTCTCCGTCCCTGGTTTTTAGGGGGAAAAAAAGGGACGGAGAAATTCGTACCGCGGGGGGTAAAGTGGTTAAGGCTTGGTTCACACACAAATCTGTACATTTCTGGTCCAGTCCAGTACTGTCCTGTCAGTTTTGCATCAGTGTTACCTGACTGGACCAGAAATGTACACCTTTTATGTGTGAACACAGCCATAGAAGCATATACAAAACTAATACAAAGCGAACAGGACTGGACTAGACAGGAAATGTACACATTTTATGAGTGAATAATAGAAACCGGATACAAAACTAATACAGCAGAGTCCCCGTTATCTGGAATTCAGGAAAGCGTAAATCTCAACTACCCGGCATGCCTGAGGGGATAACAAGGACCACTTTGGGGGCGGCTTTCTGTGGGAGCTAGCAGGCTGTGAAATACTTACCGAGGCTCCAGCGATGGCTGGCAATCTCCCTGAGCCTCCTCCAGGGCTCCTAGCGGCTTCCGGGATCTGTGTGTGGAAGCCAGAGTGTCACATGACCTGATGCAGGTCAGCTGACACTCCGCCTTTTAGAAAGCCGCTCCAAGCCCGCGATGAGATAGAGGGAGACTGGAGGCTCTGAGTATTTCAGAGGAGGTTTGCGCTATTTCATCCGGTTGCTCAACCGGCAAGCTCATGTATCCAGCATCAGGTGATCCCTGCTGGTGCCAGATACCAGGGACTATGCTGTACAATACTGAGAGGACTGTAGGTGGAGGGGGAAACACTAGGGGAAGAAAGCGGTCGGGGGGTTTCCATCGCGTTTGTTGTTTCATACACTGGATTTCTTCATAACAATTGAACTTTATAAGGAGTATGAACTGCGCTTAATTGGAGTCCAGGTACCCAATAACTGCTCCTGACTCCGCCTCCACAGGCCTGGGCACAGGATCGGTATACAGCAATGGGAACGCTCTATACTTGTGCTGTACACTTTTGAATGCTGCATCATTTTTGGAGAACTAAGATCCTCCATTTTGTTTGGCATTGTTTCTTGCAGTGCTATGTGTGCAAGGGTTAAAAGGCTTGATTCGCTAAACAGCACTAGTTAAAAACAACGTAGGAGTGGGATAGTGATACTTTACTAGCGCGGCTGCTACTTTGTTAACCCCCTTAGCATTATGATTCTTTCCGGATTTTAGGGACTAAATGCGGTGCAATTTTTTTTGCATGCTTTTAGATCCTAAAACCTTGAAAAAAAATCATGCTGCTAGGGAGATCTGCAGCAGCCCCAGAACTCACTCCCCTCCCTGGGATCCAGCGCTGCCGTTTCCCCTCCGTCCTCCGGGTGGTGATGTAACCCTACGGTGAGATTGCCGGCTGTCGTCACGGCGACAGATGGCGATCTCACCAGGGGGAAGCAGAGCCACGGAGGAGAGAAAGAATAGCAGCTGAAGTCGGGATCCCCCGGGAGGTGAGTGATAAACGCCTGCTGCGCGCTATACTCTGCATAGACCTCCCAGCGGCTACAACGAAGTAAGCTCGGGGTTGCCGCTCCTGGCTTGTTTTTTCCCCACCACGAGCTGAACTTGTGATTACCGCTAAGAAGGTTAATTAACGTAGTAGCGGCCGCACTAGTGAAGTAGCGTGGTTGCTATACTTCACAGAACCCGGCATTTAACCACTTCTGTGCCAGGGCTTTTTTTGCTGATCGGTGCTGCGTGAGCTCTCCAGCCCGCAGCACCGATCAGATAGCAGCCAGGGCGATCAGACTTCCCCCCCTTTTTTCCCCACTAGGGGGATGTCCTGCTGGGGGGGTCTGATCGCCGCCGGCTTGCTGCGCTTTGCGGGGGGGGGGGCTCTTCAAAGCCCCCCTCCGCAGCGCTTTCTGGCCTCCTTCCCCTTCCCTCCCTTTCCCTCCTCCTGTGAGCGGCGCAGGACGGATTTCCGTCCTGCGCCTGATGGGATAGGCTTCAGCCTATCAGATGCCGGCGATCCCCGGCCAATCAGAGGCCGGGGATCGCCGATCTCCTCTATGGCGCTGCTGCGCAGCATATATGTAAACAGCGGGGAAGATCTTCCCCATGTGTTTACATTTACCCTGCGAGCCGCGATCGGAGGCTCGCAGGGTGTTCACGGAGACACCCTCCGTGAACTGACATGGAACGGCCGCTCATACGAGCGGCCGTTTCCATGGAATCCACTTCAGGATTCAGGGGCGTACTTAAGCGTACGCAGAATCATGAAGTGGTTAAAGTAGCATAGGTTGCTATGTAAACATTGCACGTAACTAAGGAAGGCACGCTACACAGCATGACCACATGTAGCGTGCATACCGCTCCTAAGTTGTTTTTAACTTGTGCTGCTGCAGCAGCGCTGTTTAGCGAATCGAGCTCAAAGAGTCTACAAAGCCTAAATTACACATTCGATGGATCCCCTTCTGATGAATAGTTATGAGGTCTTGCTGTGTCTTTTTCTTTCAAGTCTCCCTACAAGCCTTGTATGGGCCGGCTTCCAGCACCTAGCCCCGCCCCCATACAGCCGAGCCTATAGCACTCTCTGAATTGGAGATACTGAGTGCCACGGCGCTCGTCTGCATGGGGGTGGAGCTCTGAGCTAGAAATCGGCACATAAGAGGGAGAATTTAAAGAAAAGCACATGGCAAGTCATAACTTTTTATCTGAAGGGGATCCGTCGAATGTGTCATTTAGGCTTTATAGTCTCTTTAATACTGATTTGTTTTTAATTTGTCCACATCCAATCACTTTCTTATTTATGGTCTGTGTAGGATAAGCTCACTCACCCTGTTTGTCTGAGCGGTAGCAGCAGAGACACAGAGAAGCCTTTGGTAACACCCACCTTCCTTGCGATTGGCCATGAGGATGCGGGGCATCAGCCTCTCCTGGCAGTAATCTCGGAAGCTGTCTCTTATCATGAGCTCATCCTCCGTCAACTGGGAGTCCAGACACAGCGCGTCCCGCCAATCAAATTGTGTTTGTGCTGGGAGAAAAACAAACAAACAACCAACGTGTTTTCAGCATATAAGATGCTCTGGACCTTAAGACACACCTAGGTTTAGAGGGCAAAAGCCAGGGGAAAAAAAATATACTAAACCTGGTGCGTCCATCAGGGCTGTGGAGTCGGTCCAAAAATCCACCGACTCCGACTCCTCAGTTTAGGATTCCACCGACTCCGACTCCTCTAATTTGCATATTACAATTTTGTTGATTAAAAGTATGTAACATGAAATTCGTCTCTTAACTGCCAACGCTTAGGAATTTTACAAGACAACTGAAGTGAGAAGGATATGTAGACTACTATATTTATTCCCTTTAGACTAAAACTAGTCCTTGGTAAGAATACTTGTAAAAGGTACAAACCGGAACAAAGAACATCTATCAGGCCCTAGGCAATGTAAGTGTGGGTACATGTAAGAATGATGTGCAGGTACTCTGCAGGGGAATGAGGAGATTGTAAACAGACAACACCTCTGTGTTCAATGTGCACAGCATTCTCAGTGGATTCCCTGCAGCTCTGTGGGGAGTGCATATGTAGAGTATAGTACTACTGTGTAACAAAGTAAACCTGAGACAGATGAAATTAAAGTTTTATACATACCTGGGGCTTCCTCCAGCCGCCTTCAGGATAATCAGTCCCTCGTTGTCTTCCTCCACCACCTGGATCTTCTGCTATGAGTCCAGGTACTTGAGCCAGTCGGGCGTAGTGCGCATGCACACACTCCGCCGCCAGGAGCATACTACACCTGTGCAGCACTATTGCGCAGGTGCAGAATGTTCCTGACTGTGGGAGCGGCATGCGGCCGGACAGCGCTGACTGGCTGAATTACCAGGACTCACAGCAGAAGATCCGGGTAGTGGAGGACAGCGAGGCACTGATTAGCCTGAAGGGGGCTGGAGGAAGCCCCAGGTATGTATAAAACTTTACTTTTCATCCGTCTCAGTTACCCTTTAATTTGTAGTCACCAAACCAAATTTTAACAACATATCAAATTATTTGATTTCATCAGCAAAGGGAGTGCATACATTTGCATAAATCAGCATCAATGCAGAATTATTTCCATCTCGTTGACCATCTCTATTAGTGACACAGCTACACATCAGGCTTTATTCTTACAGCATAGATGTTATTTAGTATATATAAGAGATTCCTGTGTACACATCATATATACAGACACAATCAGATATGATTATCTGACCTTAAAAATACGGGGACTGCTTTATTGAAGCAGCACAAGTAACTAATTTTGACTGGTTTATTTCATTTTTGTGGACTAAGCACAGCTTTTACTGTATATATACATTATTTTTAATGACTATTATCTGAGAAATAGAACGTTTTATCATATTTTCTATTTTAATTACAGTTACAAATTCATTAGGAGTCGGAGTCGGTGCATTTTTTCCCGACTCCAGGCACCCAAAATTGCCCGACTCCACGACTCCGACTCCACGACTCCGACTCCACAGCCCTGGCGTCCATAGTGCAGGAGCGCCTTGTAGATGTTCTACCCCTAATTATTGTGTCCCCCCCCTTGTGTTCACCTCCACTATCCCTGAATAAATGCAAGCAGCGACAGCACCGCTCACCTAATCCATAGGAGCCCGCGGCAATCAGTGACCACTCCTCTACCTCACTGCTCCCCTAGTGCCAACTTCTGCTGATGATCCGCGGAAGCCGGCACTAGGGGAGCAGTGAGGGAGAGGACTCTGATTGCCGCTGGAGGCTCGGTAAGTATTTGGAGGGAAAGGACTGACTTTTTAGCCGATTGCTCAAGCAACCGGCAAGCACATGTATCCGGCAATCCCTGCCGATGCCGTATACTGGGGGACTGTTATGCACATTGCCTGGCTTTCCTTCTGATGCTCTGCCTCTAATACTTTTATCCATAGACACTGAACAAGCATGCAGATCAGTTGTCTATGAGAAATATGACAAGATTAGCTGCATGCTTGTCTCAGGTGAGTGACTGCCAGCAACTGGCATTATTTAAAAGGAAATAAATATGGCAGCTTCTATAGGTCTCAGATTCCTTATAAAGAGGAACTGAATAACATAATATATACAATTGCGTATTTTTTTTACAATATTCAATTAAAGATTAGTCAGTGTTTGCCCATTATACAGTAAAATATTTCCTCTCCCTGATTTACATTTTGAAATGTATCACTAGTGGCGACACCTTTAGTCCTGCCAGGTGATCTCTGTGGAATGTTCATTTACTGAGAGTTATATGCACAGAGGGAGATACTGCTTGCTTGGCAGTTGGAAACGGCTGTTTTTCCCACAATGCAACGAGGTCCACAGACAGCAAACTGTTAGGACCATGGTCCTGACATCACACTGTGGGAGGGATTTCCCCACAATATCAGCCATACAGACGTCCCTGATGATCTATTTGAGAAAAACTAAATATTCCTTGTGGGAAAGGGGGTATCAGCTACTGATTGGGTTAAAGTTTCTTTTTAAGTGGTCATCATGGGGAAAGGGGGCAGAGCTATTTATATGCTGGGGTGGTGGACAAAAAAAAAATCATTGACATGGCCTTTAAGATTTTACTAAAACCTTTTTTTTATGGATTCAAACACTCATAAATTCTACATGCAATCTTTGGAAACAATGGAAGCGTTGTCAGATTAACAACAAAACTTACATTTTGTGGTTTTCTTTGCCTTCTGTTGACTGACATCTGTAGGTGAAACCAAATTTGTTACACATTAATTCTCAGTAAAGTATTGCAAAAAAAAAAAAAAAAATTAAAAAAGTAGTCAAATTAAAAAATGCTTGAAAACACCAATACAAAGTACATTTCTCCCAGAGTAAAATGCACCATAAATGTATTTTCTCCTATCTTGCTGTCACTTACAGCAGGTAGTAGATATCTGACAGAACAGACAGGTTTTGGACTGGCCCATCTTCTCATAGGGGATTCTCAGATGTTTCTTTATTTCCAAAAACACTTACAAAACAGCGGTTGTTTAGTCCAACAGCCAGAGTAGTAAGCAAACAGAGGTAGGTAGGTAGGTAGGTGTGTGTGTGTGTGTGTGTGTGTGTGTGTGGTGTGTGTTCTGTAAATACTGAGAATCCCCCATGAGGAGATGGACTAGTCAAAAACCTATCAGTTCCATCAGATTTATACTAACTACTGTAAGTGACAGGGCAAAATAGGAGAAAAGTAATGTATTATTATTATTATTATTATTATTTATTGTATTTATAAAGCGCCAACATATTACGCAGCGCTGAACATTAATTTAGATTACAGACAATATTTAGGGGTGACATACAGCAATATGACAATACAGGAATACAAGAAAACCAGATCACACAGCACAGTATTAGTACAATGTAATGCTTAGTCGCTGGATGAAGCATGGAGATTAGGCAAGTTAGGTTCACTCAAATGCATGGCATGGGTTCACAGTAATGGAGGTGCCAGATCAGGTAGGACACAAAAGGAGGAGGACCCTGCCCAAAGGCTTACAATCTAGAGGGAGAGGTAAGGACACGAATGGTAGGGGACCAGAGTTCAGCTGTAGGTTTAGAGCACTTGTGAGGGGTAGTAGGCCAGAGTGAAAAGGTGAGTTTTGAGGGCTTTCTTGAAGATGTTGAAGGAGGGGGCTGCCCTAATGGGTGGAGGTAGGGAGTTCCATAGTGTTGGAGCAGCTCTTGAGAAGTCCTGGAGGCGTGCATGGGACTGGGTGATGAGGGGGGTGGTTAGGCGAAGTTCATTGGAAGAGCGGAGTGAGCGGCTAGGTGTGTACCTCTGAGTAAGATCGGAAATGTAGGTTGGACAGGTTTTGTGGACAGATTTGTAGGTCAGACACAGTATCTTGAATCTGATTCTGGACTGGATAGGAAGCCAGTGGAGGGATTCTAGGAGGGGATCTGCCGTGGTGGAGCGATGGGAGCAGTGGATAATTCTGGCTGCCGCATTCATGATGGACTGCAGTGGGGCTGTTCGGGTCATAGGGAGACCAGACAGCAGGGCATTGCAGTAGTCAAGGCGGGAAATTATGAGGGCATGGATGAGGAGTTTGGTGGTGGCAGAGGTCAGGAAAGGGCGAATCTTACAGATGTTACGAAGGTGGAAGTTGCAGGACTTTGTGAGGTTTTGGATGTGGGAAGTGAAGGAGAGTGTGGAGTCCAGGGTGACACCCAGACAGCGGGCTTGAGAGGTAGGGCGAATGGTAGTGTGGTTAACAGTGACATGCACATCTGGGAGGTTCGTGGATGGCCGGGGTGGGAAGATCATAAATTCCGTTTTGTCTAGGTTTAGTTTCAGGAACCTAGCAGACATCCAGGAGGAGATGGCTGATAGGCAGGAGGAGACCTTGTCCATGGTAGTGTAATGTATAGCTCATTTTACTCTGGAAGAAACATACTTCTTATCAGCATGTGTTTACATGTAATTAGAATTTCAAATTTTTTTGCGACAATGGTATTTTAAGTATAATAAAAGTTTCAAACAAAATCATTTCAATAAAGAAATGTAAATGTAAGTTTTCCCTCTCTATCAGGCCACAACTCCCTTGACTTCAGATCTTTGGCAGAAAATTTGCATTTTTTTTTGCATATAAATTTGAGTTCTTGTGCAAATTTTTTGTCTGTATGTTTTTCAGAGCATACAAATGTGAATGCGAAAAACGGAACCCTGCCTTAGGACTGCTGGACAAGCCTGACTTATCCATAACGGTTTCAGCTATTTTTTCCTGGACGAGTTAGGCTGCTCCATCCCGCCAGGGAGGTTAATCTACAATAATAAGTGAAGATTGTGCACTAAAAATGATTCATTAATTCAGACTTCAGTCCAATGTCCAAATGGGACATCAAGTCCATGCCACACGGGAATTAAAAGCTAGAATTTCTACTGTAAATTATTTTCTGTAGGAAGGTATAGTCAGGGCCAGATTTCTGGAAAAGCCACTGAGGCCCGGGCCTTGGGCGGCAGCTGTCTATGAACATGGAATAGGGATTGCTGCATATGGAAGAAGAGGCTACAAATGGAATATGGAAACTGCAAATAAAAAGCAAGATTTGGACATAGGGAGCTGCTGCCCAAGGGACCTGTATATAACTGAAGGGGCTGATGTACATGAAGGTTAGACATGGAAGAGAGGGCTACACAAGGAAAAGAAAGGGGAGCTGCAAGAAAGTTGGACTTGGGGTGGACAAACGAAACATCCATCCATGGGTATAGACACTAGCTGATTCAGCTCCGAAAAGCTAATAGAGGTATTTGCTGGTGGCTGGTGCTTCCTATAGAGAAATGTAGGCTGCAGAGAATCCCTGAGAGGAACTACTATACAGAAGTGATTTGTTGCTGGCTTTTTATTGCTTGTGAAATTGGCCTTATACAAACAGAAAGACTAAATCATTAGTGACTGTCTCTTGTGTGTGTACAGCGGTCTGCCGGTGTCATTCAGGACGTCATTAGAAATCGTTTTTCACAGACAAATAAAGACCATTGTTACACCTGGGTGCTTCCAATTTGTCTTCCCCTCTTCATAAAACAGAACAGGTTGTTTGGCAGGTAGCCGAGCAGCATATTTGTACAGCGATCATTACAAAAAGGTCATCTAAACCAGAGTGCCTTCTTAAAACAGAAGGAAATTTGCAATAATTCAGTTGTAAGTCAACATTTGTGGTTACCCACAATTAAGGCTGCACGATTTTAGAAAAAAATTGAAATTGCGATTTTTCTCTCAAAAATTGCGATTTCGATTTTTTTACGATTTTCTTCAAATCGAGCTTTAGCACTAAATTCACAATCCCCCCAGTATAGTTTAGCCAGCTATAGGTTCCCCTGTAAAGGTTAGCTAACTATAGGTGCCCCAGTACAGATAAGCCAGCTATAGGTGTTGCAGTGCAGGTTAGCCAGTGTCGGTATCGCAGTACAGGGTAGCCAGTGTATGGTGCCGCAGTACAGGGTAGCCATCCTGATCCCCTTTAGTGTAACCAGATCCCCCCGCCTCCCCCCACACATACACAGTCGCACACACCTTTAGTGTATATAGGCTGATCCCCCTTAAGTGTATATTGCTAGATTCCCCCTTTAGTGTGTATATATAGCCAGATTCCCCCCCCCCCCTTAGTGTATATAGGCAGATTCTTCCCCCTCCCTTTAGCCAGATCACCCCTTTAGTGTACATAGGCAGTCCGTCCCCTTAACCTCTTGACGACCAGCTAACGCCGATTGGCGTAAACTGGTCGTCTGCGGGTTACCATGGAAACGGCCGCTCGATCGAGCGGCCTTTCCATGTCAGTTCACGGAGGGTGTCTCCGTGAACAGCCGGAGAGCCGCCGATGGCGGCTCGCCGGCAAAATGTAAACAGGCGGGGAAGAAATCCCCGCTGTTTACATCATACGGCGCTGCTGCGCAGCAGCGCCGTAAGGCAGATCGGCGATCCCCGGCCTCTGATTGGCCGGGGATCGCCGGCATATGATAGGCTGAAGCCTATCCTTCAATGCGCAGGACGGAAATCCGTCCTGCGCAGCACACAGGGGAAGGAAGAGGGAGGGAGCTGGCGAGAGGGCTGAAAGCGCTGCGGAGGGGGGCTTTGAAGAGCCCCCCCCCGCTAAGCAACTGCAGCCGGCGGCGATCAGACCCCCCCAGCAGGACATCCCCCTAGTGGGGAAAAAAGGGGGTAGTCTGATCGCCCTGCTGCACTCCTGATCGGTGCTGCGGGCTGTAGAGCCCACGCAGCACCGATCAGTGTAAAATCCCCTGGTCGGCAAGTGGTTAATGTATATAGCTAGATCCCCCTTTAGTATAGGCAGATCCCCCACTTTAGCTTATATTGCCATATCTCCCCTTTAGTATAGGCAAACACACTTCCCCACTTCCCTTTAGTGTAGATCCCCTTTAGTGTGTATATAGGCAGTCCCCCCCCCCTTCCCCCGCTTAATGTATATAGCCTGATCCCCCCTCTTTAGCATATATAGCCAGATCCCCCCTTTAGTATAGGCAGATACACTCCCCCCCCCCCCCCCCCCTTCCTTTTAGTGTATCTAGGCAGATCCCCCTCACGATGGTACCTGCTTCTCTCCCGGCCCCCTCCTTCTCTCCTGGCCCCCTCCTCCAGCGAGTTCTGATCCCATTCGGCTTCACCGCATTAGAGTGTCGCGCGGTGAGCCGCGGTGAACAGGCAGCGAGTGTTGCTTGGTAACGGTGGGCGCCAGGAAGTGATGTCACACTTCCTGATTCAGGCCCCGCAATACTCGGCAACACTCGCTGCTTGTTCACCACGGCTCACCGCGCAGCAGTCTAATGCGGTGAAGCCAAACGGGATAAGAACTTGCTGGAGGAGGGGGCCAGGAGAGAAGGAGGGGGCCGGGAGAGGAGTAGGTACCAGCGGCTCCAAAAATCGCAGCAAAACCGAAACTTTGACGATCTGAAGATCGTCAAGCCCCTGATCGCGATTTTCGGCTTTAAACCGAAAATCGTTCAGCCCTACCCACAATGCACTACTACTAAATATGCAAATTATCCCTTTTCGCCCTGGTTAAGCCAAGCAAGCATCCAGAACCACTGGTGTATAGCAAGCCTATAGCTTTAAGTTTTACACAGCCATACCAAACCCACATGTAGAGGTAGTGTCTCAGCAGAGCTGAGTAACTACCTGTGTGGATTTCCACAGAACATGCACTGTTGGTGGGCCTTGAGGACAGGGTTGGGGAACACTGAATTCTAAACAATCACTGACAATCATGTTGGGCAACAGTTATTTAGTCAGGAACCGCAAGTCAAAACTGTTCAGAAACTCTGCCTTCTTGCCCTCTGGTGGTAGAACAGAGAACTGGACCTCCCATGCCTACATGCACCAACCTGTACCTGTCCCATTATGAGGTCTCTTTTCTACGGACGTAGACTAAACTCCTCACTTGTCAGGCAGTTCAGCCTCTCGGCTCAGGCCACAAGCACCTTTGACTGGTGGTGGTGCATAACCGTCGTCCAAAATCAATCTGTCACGTCTGAAGAAGATTACTGCTCTCTTCTGCCTTGGCTGTGCTTTGGAAGCGCTGATCTGTGCGCCGCTAGTCTGGTCTACTCAAGACCAGACTAGCGGCGCACAGATCACAGCTCCCTCCAGTGGCTGTACAGCGGTAAGTCCCCGCCTGCTGTCAGCCGCTGCACCGACACTTCAATATTCCAGAGGGGAAAGCCAGGAAGGGGGGCCCCAATGTGAGGGAAGGGGGGGGGGGGGGGACTTCCCCATCGCTCTGCCCACAGCTCCCTTTCACTGGCTGCCTCCCCTCCTGGGGACACCTACAGACCTGGCTATACTGGGGGCACCTATACACCTTGCTACATATAATGGGGACACCTACACACCTCGCTACATATACTGGGGACACCTATAGACCTGGCTATACTGGGGGCACCTATACACCTTGCTACATATACTGGGGATACCTATACACCTGGCTACAAATACTGGGGACACCTATACAGCTGGCTACATATACTGGGGGCACCTATAGACCTGGCTCTACTAGGGGCACCTATACACCTTGCTACATATACTGGGGACACCTATACACCTGGCTACAAATACTGGGAACATCTATACAGCTGGCTACATATACTGGGGACACCTATAGACCTGGCTACATATACTAGGGACACCTATAGACCTGGCTATACTGGGGCACCTATACACCTTGATACATATACTGGGGCCACCTATACACCTGGCTACAAATACTGGGGACACCTATATAGCTGGCTACATATACTTGGGACAACTATACACCTTGCTACATATACTGGGGACACATATATACCTGGCTACAAATACTGGGGACACCTATACAGCTGGCTACATATACTGGGGACACCTATAGACCTGGCTATACTGGGGCTACCTATACACCTTGCTACATATACTGGGGACACCTATAGACCTGGCTACATGTACTGGGGACACCTACAGACCTGGCTACATATACTGGGGAAACCTATAGACCTGGCTACATATACCGGGGACACCGATAGACCTGGCTACATATATTGGGGACACCTATCCACCTGGCTACATATACTGGGGACACCTATAGACCTGGCTATCTATACAGAAGACAACTATAGACCTGGCTATCTGTACTGGGGACACCTGTAGACCTGGCTACCTATTCTGGGGACACCTATAATCTTGGCTACACCTATAGACCTGGCTACTTATACTGGGGACACCTATCGACCTGGCTACTTATACTGGGGACACCTATAGACCTGGATACCTGCACTGGGGATACCTTTTGACCTGGTTACCTATACTAGGGGCACCTATTTTGGGGGAACTGCTGCTGCCAGATTAAAAGTATTTTGGGAAACAGCTGCCAGATTATGTGTATTTTTGGGGATCCGCTGCCAGATTGTGTATAATGGGGGAACCGCTCCTTCCAGATTATGTGTATTTTGGGGGAACCACTGCTGCCAGATTACATGTATTTTCGGTGATCCGCTGGCAGATTACGCATATTTTGGGGAGCCGCTGCCAAATTATGTGTATTTGGGGGAACCGCTGCTGCCAGATTACGTCTATTTTGGGGGAACGACTGCCATATTATCTGTATTTTGGAGGAACCTCTGACAAATTGCATGGATTTTTGGTGAAATGCTGTCAGATTACATGTATTTTGGGGAAACACTATGGCAGAGTTCAAACTTCCCCAGCAGACCTTTTACATCACTGCTAAGGTCATGTATATTTTGCCCTACCCATGACCACGCCCACATTCTGTTGCTTGACCACACCCATTTTTCGGCGCAGGGGTTTTTATCAGTATAAAATATCTGTTGTCAGTAAATTATTATATCTTAGTCTGTAAAAAAATAACGTGAAAGGTGGCAAACACTGGTATGGGGGCCCCATAATCTCCTATTGCCCTGGGGCGCTATGAGTTGTCAGTCCACCCCTGGAGCCGCTTGTCTTCAGGAAGCTTCCAAAGACTTCCAAAGTCTTCCACGGCTGGAGTTATGAACAGAAGAGCCTGTGAAGGAACGAGGGGCCCGTGATGAGAACCAGAAGGCTCTATAGGACCCAGAGCCTTCCCTCTCTTTAGGTAGGTATCCGGCTTTGGCTTCAGACTTAAGTCTATGAAAAAGTGCAGGACAGCAGCAGAGAGCACTGTACATCTGAGCAAGATCTGATAGCGTGTGACCAGCTAAGATGGCGATCCTCACCTTTGTGCTGGGCGGCAGTGCCCTGCGTCCTCACAGCACACACATGGATTCCACGCCTTGCTGCCCTTAACAGGCATAAGGAGCTTACTGCTAGCGACATCCTGGTGTCTGGAAGGAGAGTATCCAGTTATAAACAATAAAAAAAAAACAAAAAAAAAAACCAGAATATACTGTATCTATCTATGTATCTATACACACACACACACACATACATACATACATACATACATACATACAGATACACTTGTACACCAAGCTTCAACCAACTAAAGAATCTAAAAAGCAGGCATAGTGAAAGTAACCGGGCAAACTCCATTTATTATGTATTTATACAGTGCTGACAACTTCTGCAGTGCTTTACAGAGTATATAGTCATGTATCCAATCGCTCACCAAAAGACTTCCCAACCACTGTCCAGCCCTGTACTACAAGAAACTCGGCCAAGGTGCCTGATAACAACCGCCCCTGCCGGGAATCCAGTATACGTACAGCACCCCCGCCCCCTACCTGTCAGCAATCTGACCGCCGGGTTGCTTTGGCCGAAAGCATACCCCACTTCCGCGTAATGTCACACCCACACTGCTCTGTTGCCCCGCCCCCCCTACACACACACAAATATAACAGCACTAGCTAGCAACTCGTCTGTACAGCCTCAGCCCTGCCAAGTCACCCAACAACATTTTAACCACCCTGGCGTTCTGAGATCTCCAGGGCGGCTGCGGGAGGAGTTTTTTTTAATAAAAAAAAAACTATTTCATGCAGCCAACTGAAAGTTGGCTGCATGAAAGCACACTAGAGGGCGCTCCTGACGTGTAATTCCGATGGCCTCCGGCGATCAGAATTAACAAGGAAGGCTGCAATGAGCAGCCTTCGTTGTTTTGCTTACCTCGTCGCCATGGACATCAGCCGGCGTCCTGTCGTCAGCTGCCTCCGATCCAGCCCTTAGCGCTGGCCGGAACTATTTGTTCCGGCTGCGCTGGGCTCCGGCGGCTGGGGGGACCCTCTTACGCCGCTGCAGGCGGCGGATCGCCGCTGCACGCGGCGGATCGCCGCGCTGCAGTGGCGATCAAGTAGCACACGCGGCTGGCAAAATGCCGGCTGCGTGTGCTGCTTTTTATTTCATCAGAATCGGCCCAGCAGGGCCTGAGCGGCAGCCTCCGGCGGTAATGGACGAGCTCAGCTCGTCCATACCGCCCGGCTGGTTAAACATTGCATATTGCCTGGCTATCCTACTGATCATCTGCATCTAATGCTTTTAGCCATAGACCCTGAACAAGCATGCAGCAGATCAGGTCTGACAAGATTAGCTGCATGCTTGTTTCTGGTGTTATTTAGACACTACTGCAGCCTAATAGACCAGCAGCGCTGCCAGGCAACTGGTATGGTTTAAAAAGGAAATAAGTATGGCAGCTTCCATATCCCTGATACTGTACTACATGTAGCTGGTAAAATTGGTCAGTGATTGGCCAATCAAAGTTGAAGTTATGGGCTAGCCTTGAGTCATAGGCAGACCCCACAGTGTTAGTTGGGAATTTCCTCTTGGAAAATTCAAAGCCCAAATCAAGCCACAGCTCTACATGCTACATCTGATTGCTCAGTACACAGGGTGCCCCTCCGTTACCTCTCTGTGTCAGCTGAGGCTTCTGCAAACAAACATCCTTTTCTAAAAATTCACTGAAGCAGTCCAGCTGAAAAATCTAGACGCAGACCCAGTGCGGCTGCTGCTCCATTGTGCAACATTTTGTTGTTCAGATCACAAGACGGCAGAACATAAACAGAGCTCCCTGAGAAGAGTGCAGCCTGCAGCACTGGACATCTGTGTTGCACAAAGTGGCTAGTTTAAAGGGCAACTCAAGCTAAAAAGGGATATGGAGGCTGCCATATGTATTCCCTTTAAGCAATACCAGTTGCCTGGCTGTTATGCTGATCCTCTGCCTCCAAGGGCCTTTTTCCATTACACAGCTGAATCGCAAAATCGCTAGTAATTTTAATCGCTAGGGTTGTTACTTTATCATAGAAATCATGAGAAGTATTTTCTACTATAGTGATTCGATTTGGAAATCGCAATCGCTTTCTGGAGCGATTTTTTACAGTGATAATGCAATGCAAATGAAAAATCGCAATCGCATAACAGAATTAATGAATAATCGCAATCGCTGGCGTTTGTGATTGCTAGTGGAATAAACCTGAACAAGCATGCAGCAGATCAGGTGTTTGATATTATTGTCAGATCTCACAAGATTAGCTGCATGCTTGTTTCAAGTGTTATTCAGACACTACTGCAGCCAAAAAGATCAGCAGGGCTGTCAGCTGACTGGTATTGTTGGAAATAAATATGGCAGCCTCCCTATACTTCTCACTTCAATTGACCTTTAGGCTTCTTTCCCACTAAGACGTTGCGTTAGATGCTACGTTAAGGTCGCATAACGTGCACCTAACGCAACGCATGGTGGGGCAGAAGCTGGACTTCAGATCGAGCCGCGTCAAGCGGGTCTTCATGCATCCTGTGATGCCGTGATGCGTACTCTTGGACGCATGCGGCATCATGTGGTCCCACCAGCCAATCGCCGCATAGAGCGGCGCTCCAGGAAGTAAACACTGCACGTCACACCATGCAGTGAATATTAATTAGCCATGTGCCTGGTCAAGGAGGAGGAGGGGAGACCTCCTCCTCCAACATCACAGAGCATGTGCCGATTATAACGCGCAGCACGCAGGCACTTTGTTTTTGCCTGCTGCGTTACAATGTAACACAACGTGGGCACTGTGAACAGCCCATTGATTTCTCATTGCTGTGCGGCTGGCTGCGTTACAGAATGCTCTAACGTGCCCCACTGTGAAAGCAGCCTTAATGACTTCTGGCCAAGTACTTTAAAAGTGATTCGTCGTTTACCACTGGTTCACAGAGGCATAGTGGATAGCTCTCTTACCTTGCAGCGCTGGGCCCCTGGTTCGAATCCCAGCCAGGGCACTATGTGCACGGAGTTTGTACTCCCCATGTCTGCGTGGGTTTCTTCCAGGCACTCCAGTTTCCTCCCACATCCCCAAAACATACAAATAAGTTAATTGGCTTCCCCCTAAATTGACCCTAGACTACGATACATACACTACACAATCCATACATAGACATACAGTATGACTATGGCAGGGATTAGATTGTGCGCTCCTCTGAGGGACAGTTAGTGACAAGACAATATACCCTGTACAGCACTGCGGAAGATGGTGCTATATAAATACTAAATACTACTACATCAATGCAATCATATCAGTTATGGCAAACAAAAGTTCTCTAGAGTTTCATGTTTAATACTCTGACAGACATTCTAAAAAAACACATGACTTTTGCTTAGAAGCAGGTTTCCCCTCCACTAAGTGTTATTTCCCTTTATTTACTACATACGGAAAGCTGTCAGCTGCTGTTTTTCTTTACAGAGCAAGAGATGTCCTAAGCTCTCACACAAACATTCCATGTCTCTTTAAATAGGGTAAGTGAGTGTTCCACCAATGGAATGACCCATACAGAGCCTCTCCCCTTCCTTCAGCCAATGAGATCAGAGCACTACTGAAAGGGACTGTGAGGTAACTCTGTGACAAGTCTAAGCACAGGAAGGAGCCGTGCTATGTTACACCTTCTATACACAGTAAACAGCAAACTACATATCCTACAACAAAAACCACCAAAACGTCCATTCACTAAAAGGACAAAGTTTTACCTCAAAATATTCTAATCACTGCCAGCATGAGTCACTAGGCTACTTTTAAAGTGGACCTGAACTCTTGCACAGGACAAAAGAAAAACATAGAAAAATGCACCCTGTATGTATTCAGAGAGTTTAGCCTGTCTAATTCCCGCTCATCTGTGACTAATCACTAGTAGTAATTTGATCTCTCCCCCTGTATCACCTGACTGCCACAGCAGATAAGCTCATTTGAAAGCACAGGATGTTAAAGGGAACCTAAACTGAGAGCGATGTGGATGTTTCCTGTTAAACAATACCAGTTGCCTGGCAGCCCTGCTGATCTCTTTAGCTGCAGTAGTGGCTGAATCACAGACCTGAAACAAGCATGCAGCTAATCCAGTCTGACTTCAATCAGAGCACCTGATCTGCATGCATGTTTAGGGGCTGTAGCTGAAAGTATTAGAGACACAGGATCAGCAGGAGAGTCAGGCAACTGGTATTATTTAAAAAAAAAAAAATCCATATCCTTTTCAGTTTAGGTTCCCTTTAAAGAGAGTCTGAAGCGAGAATAAATCTCGCTTCAGACCTCATAGATAGCAAGCATGTGTGCCCCTGCTAAACCGCCGCTATCCCGCGGCTTAACGGGGGTCCCTTCACCCCCAAATCCCCTCCGTAAAGCGGGGCAGCGCTTCCGCATTGGGGCAGGGCTAACCGCCGCAGCCCTGCCCCACGCGCGTCTGTCAGCTGCGTATCTCCGCCTCAGCCCCGCCCCTCTCAGTCTTCCTTCACTGAGAGGGGCGGGGGAGAGGCGGCAATGCGCGTCTGATAGACGCGACTGGAGGCAGGGCTGCAGCCGTTAGCCCTGCCTCCAGGAAGGGAAGATTTACGACCAAGACTACGACCAAGTCTTGGAGGGGTGGGTTTGGGGGTGAAGGGACCCCGTTTAGCGGCGGTTTAGCAGGGGCACATGTGCCCCTGCTAAGTATGAGCTCTGAAGCGAGATTTATTCTCGCTTCAGAGTCTCTTTAACAATATGTCTGCTTCCATGAAAGCAGGAAGTAGACATACTGCAGATTTATTGCAAGATTTGTATCAGCTGTAACAAAGAAATGTTTTTCTTTAAATGTTATTATGCTGCTGCATATATTTTAGAGTTGAGAGGAATTTCTGAGTTCAGGTCTGCTTTAAGAGCTCAAATATATACTATACGTTCTATGTATTTTATTTATTAGGACACCCTGTTGCATTGCTGAGCTGATTTCAGCAATATGTCATATTGTACAATACGCAAGTACCTCAGACTAGTGCAGAGACATTGCTGTCTAATGGACGCACAGGACAGGTCAGCTGCAGGGGGCCGACTGAAGCCCCAGGTTTTTTTTTTTTCAAACCCTCTACAGAACCCCTTAGGGTATAAATAACTGAAGCAAGAGGGATATGAAGGCTGCCATATGAATACCAGTTGCCTAGCTGTCCTGATCCTCTGCCTCTAATACTTTTAGACATAGACCCTAAACAAGCATGCAGCAGATCACTTGTTTCTGTCATTATTGTCAGATCTGACAAGATCAGCAGCATGCTTGTTTCTGGTGTGATTCAGAAACTGCTGCAGCCAAATAGATCAGCAGCGTTACCAGGCAACTGGTATTGTTTAAAATGAAATAAATATGGCAGCCTCAATATTCATCTCACTTCAGTTGTCCTTTAAGTAACTCAGGATTTGCTCTCAACTCAAGTGATTTGGGGAGTAACTAGTTACCTAATCCGTGTATTACATAAAATGTTAAATTCTCTTTCTGCTTTACTGCATTCGAGCTGTTGAAAGGCCAAACTCCAGTCTAATTAATACTGTGCTATGAATGCAGCGGCGGTGCCAATGACCTGCCAGGTACAAAGTCCAGTGTGGCACACTCAAATTCTGTACTGTTATGTACAGATACATGTAGACAAGACACCATAGCATTTAGTTACACAGAGCACAACAGCTATAACATATCAGCACCAAAGCCCAGAGGTTTTATCAGTCACCAAAGATTAACTGGGGAAGTGCGACTCTGTTTACTTCAAACAGATTATATCTTGGAACTGAGCCAACCCTAATCAGTAGCTACTGCATTTGATTGTCTCAGTTCCAAGCAGTATAGTTGACTAGGATTGAACTTTAGTAAGAAACAGAAGCTTTACCCCTGTGAATCACAGCAAAGGGGGGAGGTTAAAAATGTACCAGAAGTGAGAAACATTTATCCTTTAAAGGGAATTTGAAGCAAGAGGACTGAGGCTGCCATATTTATTTCCTTTTAAGAAATGCCAGTTGCCTGGCTGTCCTGCTGATCCTCTAATACGTTTAGCCATACACCCTGAACAAGCATGCAGCAGATCAGGGGTTTCTGACATTATTGTCAGATCTGACAAGATTAGCTGCATGTTTGTATCTGGTGTGATTCAAACACTTCTGCAACCAAACAGATCAGCAGCGCTGCCAGGCAACTGGTATTGTTTAAAAGGAAATAAATATGGCAGCCTCCCTTTCACTCTCACCTCTGGTTGACTTTAACTAGGGAGAAAGTTATTATCGATCATCTTTAGTTCTACCCATTCCCTGTGAGCTGAGTAGATGCTTGTAACTCCTGTCAGTGGAAGCACATGTATGGCTGAGTCTCCTGTGACCTGCTGGTATTCCACAGTTGTGTAATCCTGAGCCAGCCCCCTGCACTGGCACCTGCCATAGGATCCATGTGATATTAGCACATACTGAGGACAGCTATAGGAGCACAGAAACCTCAGTACACCTGACTCCAGCCTCAGCATGACTCTATCTGTCCACACATACACACAGCTCTGATATACAGCCACAGCCATACAACATCACAGCTCACCTCGTCCTGCTCCTCTCTGCTGTTATCAAACACAGCTCAAGCGGCCTCTGCTGGACGGCTGGTGAGTCGCTCACTGATGACGTCAGAGGCAAGACAAGGACTCCATGTTTAGTGTGGTAGCTGAAGCTGACAGCATCTCTCAGTGGTTGTGCTCCTAAGTAAACGAACTTTAGGGGAAAATTCCATTTTTGTTAATAAACTCTCACTGTCTTCATATTGGCATACAGTTTGGGTGAATCTATTGCAAGGTGTATTTGTGAAAAATATTTAAGCCTGCCTGTGGGTGGCACACTGGCATAATGGAGAGAATGTCTTGAAGCTCTGGGGTCAGTGGTTCTAATGTGTGCCGTGAGGAAGCAGGAAATTTGGGCACCCTTGATAGGCAGAAGTTTTGACACTGTCATTGGCGCTGTGGTGAAATTTTTTGCAACTTTATCAGATTTTGCAACCGGTTGCACTTATTTATACGTATAGCTATCAGAAAGTGCAACCTAGCCATTGACTTTAACCTATCTGTATCAGAAAATGCAACCCAACCAAACCCTATTCTCACACAGAACCCTCCCCTCTTGCTCAACTAATAACCCCCCCCTGGAGGGAACAATCCCCCCTCTTGCTCAACTAATAACCCCCCCCAGGGATCAATCCCCCCTCTTGCTCAACTAATAACCCCCCCTGGAGGGAACAATCCCCCCTGTTGCTCAACTAATAACCCCCCCCCCCGAGGAAACAATCCCCCCTCTTGCTCAACTAATAACCCCCCCTGGAGGGAACAATCCCCCTTCTAGCTCAATGGGATCTGTGGTTGCAAAAAATTACAGGCGTGTTAACAGAGAGGAGCCACGCCTACACAGTCATACACTGTCCTCTATGGCAAGTTGCAAAATATGATAGGTAGCAAAAATTTTCACTACACCGCCTGTATAAATAGCGGCTATAGTGGGAAATTTGGGTGCCTGCGTCACCTGATAAATAGCTGGCACCAGGGCTGCCTGCAATGCAAAATATGGCTACAAATAGTTCTGTATTGATGCCTTGGTAGCCTGTAGGCAGTCTTTTATGGGGGTGGGCCGGAGGGGCGCGGTGCATGACGGGCCTGGGGTAGTAAGGCAGAACAATAGAGTTGGTCAGGGCTCAGCCAAAATGATCCAGCAGTCCAGATCTCTTGCCAACACATTAAGGAGGGATGGGGCTGCTGTACACACACTAGATCCCTGGCACAGGCAGCCTAGATGGCCATTCATAAAGTTTAGAGGAAGCGGTATGTGGACGGGAAATACCGCTTCCTCTGATTTTGCGGATTACATACAAGTGAATGGGACAGACCTCCCAGAGAGAGCAGTGCAGTCTAAAATACCGCTGCGGTATTTTCCCTCCAGGAGTTTTTTCGCCACAACTTGTTTATGAATAGAGCCCAATGGGCTCTATTCATAAAAAACTTGTGGCGTAAATACTCGTAGAGGTAAAACACCACATCTGTATTTTAGACTTCTGGGTGGTCATTCAAAAAAATCTTGCCAGCTGCGATGCAAGAGCGGAGATCTCCCGCTGAAGGCTGGCGGTAAGCTGTCGGAAGGCATGCGGAAACACTTCAGCCAGCAGAGTCCCTCCGTGCACTGCTCTCTCTGGGAGGTCTGTCCCATTCACTTGTATGTAATCCGCAAAATCAGAGGAAGCGGTATTTCCCGTCCACATACCGCTTCCTCTAAACTTTATGAATGGCCATTTTGTTACTTTTTTCTAGATAAATCTAGAAAAACACTGGAGAAGGCGGAAATTTCTCGCTCTGCTGGGGGATTGTAGATTTTCATGCGGGAACAGCTTTTATGAATGCCCACTTTGCTAAATGGACGGGAAAATCCGCTGTTTTGAGCGGAAAACTTGCGGTAACCTTTTATGAATAGAGCCCATAGTGGAAAACGCACATGTGATTCTGCCTAGTGTGTTCCTACCCTCAGGCTGGGTGCACACATGGCTGTGCGTGAAAGGTTGAGTTTTCTGTGATGTGCGTTTTTTTTTTATTTGTGTGCGTTTTTTTCTGCGTTTCAGTTTTTTTTTACCGTATATGCGTTTTTCTAGTGTTTTGCATATGCATTTTGCATGCGTTTTCCATGCGTTTTTCAATTGTGTTTTATGCAAATCACTAGGAAGACAACAGAAAGCGGAAATACATCAGAGAACTATAAAAAAAAAAAAAACGCACATAAAAAGCATGAAAAATGCATACTATTGCGACTTTCATGTTTTTGATGCGGTTTTGAAAATTATGCAACAGAACCAGCGTTTTTGAAAACATGTTTGAAAGCTCATCAAAAACATATATGCGTTTTTTTATATGCGTTTTTCGATGTGGCCCATTGACTTCTATTAGCGGCAAAAACGCTGCATTTTCCACAATGCTAGCATTTCTGCAATGTATGTTCCTAGCCTAAATAGTTAGTGAACAAGTGTTTTGTACTCACAGAAACACTGCTTGAATCAACAAACTCGTGTATTCATTTTCACCAGCAGGTGGCGATGTTGGGTTAAACATTATCAAGAGAGTGAAAGTCCACTGCAATAATTTAATTTAAAGGACAACTGAAGTGAGAGGTATATGGAGGCTGCCATATGTATTTCCATCTAAGCAATGCCAGTTGCCAGGCCCTCTTGCTGATCCTCTGCCTCTAATACTATTAGCCATAGCCCCTGAACAAGCATGCAGCAGATCAGGTGTTTCTGACATTAATGTCAGATCTGACAAGATTAGCTGCGTGCTTGTTTCTGGTGTGAGGGCTCGTTTCCACTATCGCAAATCCGATTCGTGGATGGGCCTGTTTCCACTGTAGCGTTGTTGAGGTGCGTTTTTTTCAGCGGTGAAAAAACGCACAAAAGAGCCGCAGAAATCGCCTGCGAGTGGAATGCATGTGAATCGCATGCGATATATTTAATAGGGAAATCGCATGCGTTTTCCCCATGCGTTTTTGCCGCAAATTTGCATGCAAATTCGCATAGGTACCAATGTATATTCACACAGGCAGTGACATGGTTAAAATCGCATATACCCTCACCTATGCGAAAACGCATGGGGAATCGCATCCGCATGCGATTTCATCAGTGGTGGAATCCAGGCGATTCCGCACCGCAATAGTGGAAACAAGCCCTTATTCAGATACTACTGCAGAGAAATAGACCAGCAGGGCTGCCAGGCAACTGGTATTGATTAAAAGGAAATAAATATGGCAGTTTCCGTATAACTCTTACTTCAGTTCCCCTTTAAAGGGAAACTAAACTGAGAAGGATATGGATTTTTCCTACTAAAATAGTACCGGTTGCCTGACTCTCCTGCTGATCCTGTGTGTCTAATACTTTCAGCCACAGCCCCTGAACAAGCATGCAGATCAGGTGCTCTGACTGAAGTCAGTCTGGATTAGCTGCATGCTTGTTTCAGGTGTGAGATCCAGATACTACTGCAGCAAATTGATCAGCAGGAGAGTCAGGCAACTGGTATTGTTTAAATGGAAACATCCATATCCCTCTCAGTTTAGGTTCCCTTTACAATGATCTGTTGTTAAAGAGTGGGTTAAAGGGGCACTATGGCAAAAAAAAAATGTAAAATATGTGCAAACATAAACAAATAAGAAGTAAGGGCTGGAACCCACAGGAGCGCTTTTGGCAGCGTTTTGGCAGCACTGCGATACGCTAGCAGTTTGCCAAAACGCTGGGCTAATGTTAATGGATGGGGCAACTTCCACAGGAGCGTTTGCGTTTCTCAGAAACGCAAACGCAGGACATGCAGCATTTTGGGAGCGTTAGCGCTTCAATGTAAAGTATTGAACCGCTAGCGGAAACGCTCAGCAAAACCTAAACTGAGCGGTTTTGCTAGCGTTTTGCGGTTCAGCACACTGTAACAAAATGAAAAATAATTCACAGGACCAATCAGGATAAAAACGCAAAACGCTACGCACCCGCTGGGGAAAAAAATACAATGTTGCAAAACACGACCAAAAACGCGCATGAATCCGCTTGCAAACCGCTCAGACAAAACGCTAGCGGTTGCGTTTTGCGTTTGCGGTTTTCAGTGGGTTCCAGGCCTAAGTTTTGTCCTGAGTAAAATGAGCCATAAATTACTTTTCTCCTATGTTGCTGTCACTTACAGTAGGTAGTAGAAATCTGACAGAAGCGACAGGTTTTGGACCAGTCCATCTCTTCATGGGGGGATTCTGAACAAGGCTTTTATTCCTTATAAAGATATTCCCTAAAAAGGATTTAAATAATGATGCTGGCCAGCCTCTCTGCTCACTACACAGTTTTTGGCAGTTAGACAGAGCAACTGCCATTTACTGAGGGCTGGTGCACACCAAAACCCGCTAGCAGATCCGCAAAATGCTAGCAGATTTTGAAACGCTTTTTGTTATTTTTCTGTAGCATTTCAGCTAGCATTTTGTGGTTTTGTGAAGCTTTTTTGGTGTAGTAGATTTCATATATTGTTACAGTAAAGCTGTTACTGAACAGCTTCTGTAACAAAAACACCTGCAAAACCGCTCTGAACTGCCGTTTTTCAGAGCGGTTTGCGTTTTTCCTATACTTTACATTGGAGGCAGAAACGCCTCCGCAATCCAAAAAATGCCTCACCCCGGGAGTATGCGTTTCAGCAAAACGCCTCCTCGTCTGGTGTGAACCACCCCATTGAGATACATTGACCAAGCGTATCCGCAGCCGCAAGCAGCTGCAAAAACGCAGAAGAACCCGCTCGGTGTGCACCAGCCCTAAGTGCTTTTGAAAGTAAATAAATCCCTGAGAATCCCCCCATGAAGAGATGAACTAGTCCAAATCCTGTCGCTTCTGTCAGATTTTTACTACCCACTGTAAGGCACGGTGCACACCAAAACCCGCTAGCAGATCCGCAAAATGCTAGCAGATTTTGAAACGCTTTTTGTTATTTTTCTGTAGCGTTTCAGCTAGCATTTTGCGGTTTTGTGAAGCGTTTTTGGTGTAGTAGATTTCAGATATAGTTACAGTAAAGCAGTTCAGAGCGGTTTGCGGTTTTCCTATACTTAACATTGAGGCAGAAACGCATCCACAATCCAAAAAATGCCTCAGCCCGGGAGTATGCGTTTCTGCAAGACGCCTCCCGCTCTGGTGTGACCCACCCCATTGAGATACATTGACCAAGCGGATCCGCAGCCGCAAGCGGCTGCAGAAACGCTGAAAAAGCCGCTCGGTGTGCACCAGCCCTCAGTGACAGCAACATAGGAGAAAAGTAATTTATGGCTCATTTTACTCTGGAAAAACGTACTTCTTATTTGTTTATGTTTGCACAAATTTTAAATGTTACAATTTTTCGCCAGAGTGACCCTTTGAGGACAACTGTAATGAGAGGGATATAGAAGCTGCCATATTTATTTCCTTTTAAGCAATACCAGTTGCCTGGCAGTCCTGCTGATCCTCTGCCTCTAATACTTTTTAGCCATAGACCCTGAACAAGCATGCAGCAGATCAGGTGTTTCTGACTCTGGTAATCGTTTAAAAAAATTGCTCACAAAAACCGTTTAGCGCTTGTGATTGCACTTGCGATTTGTGAACTAGGCCTTAGTAAGACAACTGTGTGGTAAGTCTAAGGCTGAATACTCACCTGAAGATGGATCGGGGAACCTCATAGTGATGCCTCCCGATGAACAAGATTCCCCTATCCATCTAACTACCCATGGGAACACGCAACTTCAGGAAACGACACACAACGGGCGCAGCTGGGAAGTCAAGTGATCGCAGTGCCTTGCGCTGGAGTCGTTGGGGATCTTAAAGAGAGCCGGTTCTCATAGTTGCAGGCAGCGGAGGACAGCAGCGTGGAAGCGTTCCGTGCGTACGGGGCTGGAGGAAGCCCCAGGTATGTATAAAATCTTTTCTTTATTTCGTCTCTGGTTCCCTTTAAAGATCTGATCTGTAGGGAAGGTCATTATCGCTGTGCATCGCCATGCCTTTCGTGTGATCACATGGGTATAGACCCATGTTGCAAGATACCGGAAACAATCGCTTCAAAACATTGTTGGTCTTCGGAAAAATCGCAGTTAAAATCGCGTAGTGGGTATGGGCCTTCACATTGAAGCAGATTGCCTTCTAGTCTTTGCTAGTGATGAATACGAATTTGGCATGACTGTAATTTTACACTGCAGTTCGCAATTATGATGCAAAATTGTAATGCTAAATTTCAAGAAAAAGATTAATCAATTGCGTTTGTAACTAAAATCAGAAACCGTAATTTTGTGCTGACTGTAGCAGTTAATAGCAAAGCCCCTAATCTATACTGTCACCAAAATTGCTACGTATGTTGAGGCCGGCTTCAGACTATATATTGGTAGGAGAGCTGCAGTGCAGCCGGGGGCCACAAACAGGCCTTCGGGGATTACCGCATTAGTATGCGGTAATCCCTATCTGGCCGGGATCCAAACAGGAAGTGATGCTCGCTTTAGGTCACTTCCTGTTTTGGAGATACAAAAGTGCATGGAAGCGTATCGTATGAAAGCACCCATAGGCATTCATTACCATAGGTGCGGCAAAATTACCCACCGCACCAGTGTGATAGGGCCCTCAGTGGAATGGTGTTAACAAGGCAAAATTTTTTTCAAAAAGACCTTGTAGTTTTTGAGAAAATTGATTTAAAAAATGCAAAAGAAATGTTTTTAAACTCATTTTTACAAGGTCGTTTTGAAAAATTATTTTTTTGACTTGCTTCCACTATTCCTCTTAACATACGCAGCAATTTTGTTGAAGATAGTGTCAGAATTGTAGCGGTTTATTTATGCGGGAAAAGCTGTCATATGTGTATGTTTTAAGTTTTAATGTTCTATTCAAAATTTTATCGTAAACTGTAAAGTTAGAGTACTTCTTTAAAATATTGCTCTGGGACATCTCAGCATATTCCCGGCAGTGAAACTCATACGATTATTTTAGTTACAGAAGCTAAAACATTTCTGTTTATGTTACAAACATCTTTCAAATGTCAGGGTTAGACAGCGCAGTATGTGAAGACTGGAAACAAGTTTAAAGAGACTCTGAAGCGAGTCTCAATTCTCTTTTTTAACCTATATTCATATTAAGCCCCGTAAGCACAGCTAAACTGACGCTATCCCGTGGTTAAAACGAGGGGTTTATAACCCCCCAAATCCCCTCTCCTACCTCCGGAGAGCACTTCCTGCTTGAGGCGGAGCTACAGCCATAAGCTCTGCCTCAAGCGCATCAATCCCCGCTGATCGCCGCCTCTCTCCCACCCCTCTAATCTGCCTTCACAGAGAGGGGCGGGGAGAGGCGGAGATCTGACACGCATGGAGGCAGAGCTACAGCTCATAGCTCTGCCTCCAGGAAGTGCAAAATCCACGACCAAGAAAGTCGTGGATTTTGCAGAGGGATTTGGGGGGGTATTAACCCCTCGTTTTGCCGTGGGATAGCGCCGGTTTAGCTGTGCTTATGGGGCTTAATATGAATATAGGTTAAAAAAGAGAATCGAGACTCGCTTCAGAGTCTCTTTAAAGAAAACCTGTAACTTTAAAAAGTTCCCCTGGGGGGTACTCACCTTGGGTGGGGGAAGCCGCCGGATCCCATTGAGGCTTCCCCCGTCCTCCTGTGTCCCACGGTGGTCTCTCTGTGCCCCTCCGAACTGCGGGGATGTAAATATTTGCCTTCCCAGCTCCAGCGCAGTATGGGCTCTCCGCTCGGAGAAAGGCGGAAATAGCTGATCGCTGTTGGCCCACTCTACTGCGCAGGCTCAACTCTCCTGCGCCTGCGTAGTAGAGCGGACCCGACAGAGATCGGCTCTTTCCATCTATTTCGGAGCTGAGAGCCACAACAGCGCCCCCGCTGGAGACGGGGAAGGTAAATATATCAAGGCTTGTCAGGCTTGATGAGCCAGGATTGCCGGAGGCTTCGGGGGAGCCAGCGCCAGATTGCCTGCGGCTACAGGGGAGGGGGAAGCCTCATTGGGACCCTGAGGCTTCCCCCTACCGAGGTGAGTACCCCCAAGGGGAACTTTTTGTTGTTACAGAGTCTCTTTAAAAGTCACATTACTGCAGCAATCATATATGTATATATGCTTTTTTTTATTACATATACAGTAAATATTAATAATCAATACAGTCCTTCTAAAGAAAGAAAGAATTATTGTTATACCCTGTATGGGGGCTTTGCTATTAACCACTCAGCACAAAATGATGTGACATTACAAATGGATTATACTAAATCAATTGATTCTCCGAATTGTAATTACATATGGCCGTAATTGCAAAAATGTACACAACATTTTGCTTAATTGTAATTTGCAGATTCCGATCATCACTAGTCATTGCAGCTTCCCTGTAAGTGACCACATCTAGGACATGGCTAACATGGTACAATACTCTACTAATAGGGCATAGCCTAAGGCCACATACACACATCAGACCATAGTCTTTTGAAAATGAAAGATCACAGACCAATCTTACCACCCTTCATGTAGTATGAGAGCCATGCCTACACAGTCTATTCTATGGAGCTGAACTCCCCATCAGAAAAAAAAATCTTTGCAAGATGCTGCACACACAGATGCTGTACAGACACAAAAGATCAGTATCTGCAAAAGATCTGTTCCTGCCAAAAATCCATTCCTGCAAATTGCAATGATAGTCTATGAGATCTGCAGATCATCATACACACATGATTTAACTGACATTCATCTGCAGATCAGATCCACCAGGATGGATTTTCAGATCTGCGGATGATTGCTTGATCTGCAGATGAATGTCAGTTAAATCATGTGTGTATGATGATCTGCAGATCTCATAGACTATCATTGCAATTTGTAGGAATGGATTTTTGGCAGGAACAGATCTTTTGCAGATACTGATCTTTTGTGTCTGTACAGCATCTGTGTGTGCAGCATCTTGCAAAGATTTTTTTCTGATGTGGAGTTCAGCTCCATAGAAAAGACTGTGTAGAATATGGCTCTCATACTACATGAAGGGTGGTAAGATTTGTCTGTGATCTTTCATTTTCCAAAGACCATAGTCTGATGTGTGTATGAGCCTTAAGAGGCAGGGATTGGCTGCTTTAACCACTTTACCCCCGCGCGTACGTATTTCTCCGCCCCTTTTTCCATCCTTTAAAAACCAGGGACGGAGAAACACGTACTTTCCGCGTTCCCGACGCTGCCCGCGCTCCCGCTCGTAAACACGCCGCCCGCCGCTAGTAAAACCGCCGCCGCCCGCTCGCCCAGAGATCAATGAACGGGAAAATCCATTCCCGTTCGTTGATCTAAGCCCCGCAATGATCAGCTGCTCTCCTATGGGCAGCGCGATCATTGTGAGAAAAAACTCACGTGTCCATGCTCATTATACTTCCTCCAAGCTTCCGGAAGGAAGCTTGGAGGTCGCATTAAAACAAAAAGTTACTGTGGCCATCTTGTGGCCAAATAGTAAACTACACCCTACACATTTTTCACATACAAATAAATGACTTTTACACATAAAATTAACTCATTACCTCCCACACTCCCCATTTTTTTTTTTTTGTAATTAAAAAAAAAATAAAAAATTTACAATTAAAAAAAATACATAAATAGTTACCTTAGGGACTGAACTTTTTAAATATTTATGTCAAGAGGGTATAACACTGTTACTTTATAAACTATGGGCTTGTAATTAGGGATGGACGCAAAACTGAAAAAAATGCACCTTTATTTCCAAATAAAATATTGGCGCCAAACATTGTGATAGGGACATAATTTAAATGGTTTTATAACCGGGACAAAAGGGCAAATACGTTTCATGGGTTTTAATTACAGTAGCATGCATTATTTAAAAACTATAATGGCCGAAAACTGAAAAATAATTATTTTTTTCCCCACATTTTTCCTATTTTCCCATTAAAACACATTTAGAAAAAAATAATTCTTGGCATAATGTCCCACCTAAAGAAAGCCTAATTGGTGGCGAAAAAAACAAGATATAGTTCATTTCATTGCGATAAGTAATAATAAAGTTATAGACGAATGAATGGAAGGAGCGCTGAAAGGTGAAAATTGCTCTGGTGCTCAGGGGGTAAAACCCCTCAGTGGTGAAGTGGTTAATATAACATTTCTCATATAGGAATTTTATTTTGTGACAGGTCCACTTTAACTACTTTGGCCTCCTGGACGTACTAGCTACGCCCAGGAGGCCATGTGCGCGCCCGCGCGCTCCCGGCCGCGGTTCGTTAGCCTGGCAATCAGTGAATCGGGCTATGGTGCCCGATCACTGATTGCTCTCCCCCGCTGAAAAAGTGACAGCTTCTCTCGGAAGCTGCACTTTTTCTGGCTGTAACGTCCCCCATGCGTCGCTCTAAGCGTATGTTACACTTAGAGTGACGTCATGTAAACAAACTCATGGCCGCCATCTTGTGGCCAAAAAGTAAAACTACAACTAAAAGTGAAAAAAATAAAACTCAAGACACATTTACATTATAAAACTATGGCTTACATCCCACCCTCCCAAAAATACCCAAATAAAATGTTTAATACAAAAAAAACAAAAAAAAACATTACAATAAAAAAAAATGTAAATATTTACCTAAGGATCTAAACTTTTTAAATATCAATGTAAAGATGAAATATTTCTAAAAATTTTTTATTTTAAACTTGTAAATAGTGATAGATGCAAAACGGAAAAAATGCACCTTTATTTCCAAATAAAATATTGTCGCCATACATTGTGATAGGGACATAATTTTAATGGTGTAATAACCGGGACTTATGGGCAAATACAATACATGAGTTTTAATTATGGAGGCATGTATTATTTTAAAACTATAATGGCTGAAAACTGAGAAATAATGATTTTTTTCCGTTTTTTTCTTATTCTTCCTGTTAAAATGCATTTACAGTAAAGTGGCTCTTAGCAAAATGTACCCCCCAAAGAAAGCCTAATTGGTGGTGGAAAAAACAAGATATAGATCAGTTCATTGTGATAAGTAGTGATAAAGTTATAGGCTAATTAATGGGAGGTGAAAATTGCTCGGATGCATAAAGTGAAAACGACTGAAGGCTGAAGTGGTTAAGAATTGTAAACTGTATCAGCAATACATTTTACTTACATGATGTATACAGTCTATTTGCACTGCAATCATCAAGAGGAGACAATAAGGTCCCATCATGATCTACCGTAATCCCTGCTTCCCAGATACTGATGGGGCAACACAATTATTATTATTTATTTATTTATAAAGCGCCAACATATTCCGTGGCGCTGTACAATGTAAGAAAACAAACAAGGGATACATAATGATACAGACAATGACAATAATCATCAAATATGAACACTGATACAAGATACAGCACTGCTGATTACAATTTTATTTAACATGATGAATAAAATGTATAAATGTCTAACAGTGTGCAAGCAATTAAATTAATAACATTCCATGACACAAAAGGGTGAGAGCCCTGCCCTTGCGAGCTTACAATCTTAAGGAATGGGGTGGAAACAAGAGGTGGGGGGAGAATACAGCATATATACAGGCAGTGCGTAATTAGGTTATTTAGTGGGTGCATGGCCTAAGCTAGAGAATATGCTTGTCGGAAAAGGTGGGTTTTGAGGGAGCGTTTAAAGATTTCAAAGGTGGGAGAGTGGCGGATGTGTTGTAGAAGGGCATTCCAGAGGAGGGGTGAAGCACGTGAGAAGTCTTGTACACGTGAATGTGAGGAGGTAATTGTAGAAGAGGATAGAAGAAGCTCGTATGCAGATCTGAGATTGCGGTTGGGTTGGTATCTGGAGACTAGTAAGGAGATGTACAGGGGAGAGAGATTGTGGAGAGCTTTGTAGGTTAGGGTTAAGAGTTAAGGTTAAGAGAATTACAGAGAGTTCCCAGCAATCACACCAATCATTGCTGAGCACAGTGTGACCATCACCAGTCAAGTGTTGGCTTGTGTATAATCCCCCAGTTTAGCCTCCTTTTACACCCCGTCCAGGGCTGGATTTGTACTTTCCAGTGCCCAAGCCCCGCTGCCATTATTGCTATGCCTTCTTAGGCCTAGTGCACACCAGAGCGGTTCGGCAGCATTTTTCTATCCGCTTGCGGATGTGGAAACGCTAGGGTAATGTATTTCAATGGGCTGGTGCACACCAGAGTGGGAGGCGTTTTGCAGATTTTGTATTGCGGAGGCGTTTCTGCCTTCAATGTAAAGTATAGGAAAAACACAAACCGCTCTGAAAAACGGCAGTTCAGAGCGGTTTTGCAGGCGTTTTTGTTACAGAAGCTGTTCAGTAACAGCTTTACTGTAACAATATCTGAAATCTACTACAGCAAAAACGCTTCCCAAAACCGCAAAATGCTAGCTGTAACGCTACAGAAAAATAAGAAAAAGCGTTTCAAAATCTGATAGCATTTTGCGGATCTGCTAGCGGGTTTTGGTGTGCACCAGGCCAGAGACTTAATTCTGCTGTGCAGGAAAACTTCTTATTCAAGAGTTCTGCTTTCTACAGCCCTGTCACAGTGTCCCGGGATTATCAGGACTCAGCAGATGCAGCAGAGCAAGCTGTGACTGGTTCATCGCACACCAGGAAGTAAGGAAGATGCACGGAGCTCTGGAATTCAGGCTGTGCGTACAGCAAAGCTGGGTGGCTTCGGACCAGGAGAGATTATTTACTTTGACATGTGGCGTCTTATCTCTCCCACATCCTGCCGCCCTTCTGCTTTTTCGGTGCCCAAGGCCATGGCCTTTGTGGCCATTCCAGAACTCCGTCCCTGACCTCGTCCCTTGCTGTTCAGTTATAACTGAGAGCACAACTGATGTGCAAGGTAATGTCCTTGTTGTCCTATGGTCTCTTTCACACTGTACACTGAAAAACTGAAGCTTTTTCACAATGCACTGCTACCAGACAAATGACTCCATTATGGTCTCCTTATCCCTCCTGCTTTCTATAGGCAGCAGCATACACCTCTATCACCTTCCTCACTATATCAGCATTGCTGTAAAGCCCATCTAAATGCAAAGTGTAGACGCTGTCAGCAGGCCCAGTGCAGAGACAGGTCAGTGTGTAATGTGGCCCGAGACAAAGGAGCAGTTCTGACTCCACCTGATGACATCTGGCTTTTTTTTTTATTAGGTGAAATGTGAGAATTAAATTGAATGTGAGGCAGATGTAAACAAAAAGTTTGATACTTACCTAAGAAGAGGGAAGCTTTTGGATGCTGCAGAAGCTTCCCAAGTCATCCGCAGCTGTGTGCCCCCAGATATCAGAAATAAGCAGCTGTGTGCCCCCAGATATCAGAAATAAGCAGCTGTGTGTCCCCAGATATCAGAAATAAGCAGCTGTGTGTCCCCAGATATCAGAAATAAGCAGCTGTGTGCCCCCAGATATCAGAAATAAGCAGCTGTGTGTCCCCAGATATCAGAAATAAGCAGCTGTGTGCCCCCAGATATCAGAAATAAGCAGCTGTGTGCCCCCAGATATCAGAAATAAGCAGCTGTGTGTCCCCAGATATCAGAAATAAGCAGCTGTGTGCCCCCAGATATCAGAAATAAGCAGCTGTGTGTCCCCAGATATCAGAAATAAGCAGCTGAGTGCCCCCAGATATCAGAAATAAGCAGCTGTGTGCCCCCAGATATCAGAAATAAGCAGCTGTGTGTCCCCAGATATCAGAAATAAGCAGCTGTGTGCCCCCAGATATCAGAAATAAGCAGCTGTGTGCCCCCAGATATCAGAAATAAGCAGCTGTGTGTCCCCAGATATCAGAAATAAGCAGCTGTGTGCCCCCAGATAGCAGAAATAAGCAGCTGTGTGCCCCCAGATAGCAGAAATAAGCAGCTGTGTGCCCCCAGATAGCAGAAATAAGCAGCTGTGTGTCCCCAGATATCAGAAATAAGCAGCTGTGTGCCCCCAGATAGCAGAAATAAGCAGCTGTGTGCCCCCAAATAGCAGAGATAAGCAGCTGTGTGCCTCTAGATATCAGCATTAAACATCTGTCTGCTCCCAAATATTAACATTAAGCAGCTGTGTGCCCCCATTATATATCATCATTAAACACCTGCCGTGAGGGCTTCTGTGTGTGGGAAATCTTGATGGTGATGTACAATGGTTTTTAATACCTTATGTGCAAATGCTGCTACTTGTTTTTTTACACTGATGCACAATAAATTATAGGCTATCCTTGCTTGTGCCCAGGTGTTCTGCTGGACTTTGTTACAAATTAAACACATTTCTGCTCCTAGATATCAGCATTAAACATCTGTGTGCCCCCAGATACCATAATTAAAAAATGTTTGTGCTCATATATCAGAATTGAACATATATGTGCCCCCAGATATCAGAATTGAGTCCATGTACAGCCTCAGATATCATAATTAAACATCAGTGTGCCCCCAGATATAGAACAAAAAATTGTTTGCACCCAAATATCAGCATTAAACATCTGTATACCCCCAGATATCAGAATTAAAGCGGACCCCAAACCAAACAATTTTTTTATTTCAAAATATTTAGTTGCACCACTCTGACACATATAAAGATAAATAAACACTCCTTCAAGCCTATGAGCATTTCAGTGCATGCTTTTCACCCTTCTCTGCTTATAACTAGGGTTATTCTGGGGGCAGCCATTAGCAATTCCTCCTTTGCCAGACACCTCCTACTCCACCAGTTTGCCGGATTCTGTCCCGGCAATATGAAAGGAAGGGAGGGGTTCCTCCAATAAATGTAAAATATTTTATATTTGTCATCATGCAGCTGAAAAAAGGCTGCTATTTATTATTATAATTTAGAAAATAGATTTTATTTCTGGGATGGGGAACAGTTTGTTAATGATTACTACTATTCAAGGCATCTATAGAAGTGATTATTACCTGCACAGGACCAATAGAGAGCTAGTACTGCTGTTGAGGGAGGCCCAAGGGCCCCGATGCGGTCACTACCTCTGCAATCCCTCATGCTATGCCACTGAGTCTGTCAGTTCTGAATGCTGGGACCGCGGTCTCTGTTCTCGTGTGACATCATCGTGCGTGCTCCCGTCACAAACAATTGACATGAGAACAGATAGTAAAAATATTTCACTTGAAAGTGATCGCTCGTAAGTAAGATACCCGTGTGATAAGCATCTCATAAAAGCAGAGTGCATTCTAGTTTCTGTATCTTGCGGGATGACATACGTAGTTCACAAGCTATCAATCCGGAATTGGCTGCTTCTATCTACTGTTCCTCACCTTGGAATTATGAAGCTGGGGGTGTTTTTTCACTTTACATTTCCTTTAAGTCGTACACCTGCATGGTAAGTCTCACACAGAAGCAGATTGCCTTCTGGTTATTGCAGCTTTCCTGTAAGCAGTGCCGAATCATCCACAAGGCAGTCCTAGGCAGTTGCCTAGGGCCTATAGATAGTCTAGGGGCCTGGTGAATGCTAGCCCCCACCAAATTTTACTAGCGGTGGGTAAAAACTACTATCTTGCCAAGTGCCCCATTTCATCTGAATCCTTTTTAGCCTGTGAGTGACCACAACTAAGACATAGCTAATATGGTACACTACTCTACTGCTATTGCACAGCCTAGGAGACAGGGATTGGCTGCGTTAATATAACTCTTCTCATATAGGAATTTTATTCTGAAATAATGTAACTCTATGAAGGTGTTTTCGCGGGAACGTTGTGATTTTAAAGGACCACTATAGCGAAAAAAGTAAACAGTTAAAATCGGCCAGAACTGACAGGTTTTGGACTGGTCCATCTCCTCATGGGGGATTCTCAGGGTTTTCCATGTTTTCAAAAGCATTTCATGGATAGCAGCTGCTAAGTCTAACTGCCACTGATGCCCCCTCATATATGAGTTCACTTCCTTCAGCTTCCTGTGGAAAAGAGGCCTCAGCACCCTCCTGCATTATGTCACAGGAGATGTTTTCACACATTATTAAAAAAAAACTAAAAAAACTTTAAAAACCCCATAAAGCAAGAAAACACTGTAAATAAAATTGATATGACCTTTGAACTACTTTGAAATACTTTTTGACTTGCTAGGAGCTGAAAAGTTTATTTGTAGAGAAGATGAAAAATTATATCCTGGGAAAAAAACTTAAAGGGCAACTGTCTCATTCTCTTTGGCCTAGTTCACACCAAAAATCTCTAAGCGTAATCACAGACGCTTAGCGCTATTTATAGCAATTTTCAGTAGCGATTCCGGGCATGTTTCTTGCGATTTTCTAGTTATGCCTAGCGATTTTGGAGTGTTTGGGTTTAGCGATTTGTAGTTCTTGTACACTTTGATCTGGAAGTGAACAGCTTTTGGCAAAAAAAAAATGCTCTGAAAATTGCCGTTCAGCGATTTTGAAAGCGATTTTACAGTTTTCCTATACTTTATATTGAGGCTCAATCGCCTCCAAAATGCTGCAGGACCGGGTTTGCATTTGGGAAAACAATCACATCACTCTGGTGTTAACCGGCCCATAGAAAAACATTTGCCAAGCGTTTAGAAGCGCTTTTGGGGCTTGATTCACTTAACCGTGATAACTCAAATATCACACCTTATCAACGATATCACACTTTGTCAACTATATCACACCTTATCAAAGTTAACAAGCCTTATCAGAGTAGCATAGTGAGCGCTACAAACTTATGCCTGCTAATTGGCAATGACACTCGTCCTGCCCTGAGCCCCTGCGGGTTCGTACCGCTCACTATGCTACTTTGATAAGGCATGTTAACTCTGATAAGGTGTGATATCTTTAACAAGGTGTGATGTCTTTGATAAGGTGTGATATCGTTGATAAGGTGTGATATTTCAGTTATCACAGTTTAGTGAATCAAGCCCAAGGTGTGAATCAACCTTTTCTCTGTCTCCCTTCCTCTCTCTCTCTGTCACACACACACACACACACACACACACACACAGGCACACGCACACACAGAGGTACACACTGTTCCAGTAAGCAGCTCCCAGGAGTTCGGCTCAGGTGCTCAGTGCAGTCGTGTCTCCAGGAAGAGTCAGAGTAATCACCGACACCAGAGACAATCAGTCTGAAAGAGAACAGGATATAAAGATACTAATCGCCAGGTAAGTGCCATGATTTTTACTCCCATCCCCCATATATGAGTCCTGATCCCCCCTGTACATCTTCCTCTCCATCCCCAGTCTGTGCACTGTGTCTATCTGTCCCCTCCGTCACTCCTACAGGTGTCTGATGGAGCAGGGATTGTGGCTTTTGAGTAATTCTCCGAAAGTCCTGTGATTTCTCCTGTTAGCGCTGTGCTTATTAAGGCCTCTTGCACACTGCAAGCAAATCAGATTCAGATTCAGATTTTTAATCTGTTTTTACATCCGATTCCGATTCAGATTTTTAATCTTAACTGCATGCTGCGTTTTTTGATCCGTTTTTCTGTTGAATGTATTCAAGGAAAATCGGAAACGGAATCGGAATCGGAATCGGAAACGGAATCGGAATCGGAATCGGAAAACGGATTTGCAGTGTGCAGGGAGCCTAAAGCAGAAAGAGATCTGATAATGGGGATTGAGAATTTACAAGGCATGTGCTGCCTAGATGGGAGGATTGAGGTGCTCTGGGCTAAAATTGCACAATAAGTTCTAAGGGCTTATTGTGCAGTGTCACAAAGCAAAGAACAAGCACTGTTTTCAAAACATTTTTTTTGTGCTATAAACACAGATGAATGGGAAGTTAATCATCGTTGGCATTATATATTGGATCATCTCTCAAGACCACATTTTTCAAACAATAACTCTTAGCACTGTTTGGACATAAGGGCCCAGATGCAATTCACTTTTTCACCTGAGATTTCTCCTGGAGATAATTTTTCAACTACAATTTAAATTAACTTTCCAGCACTTTTCAACAGTGGCGTAGCTAAGGAGCTGTGGGTCCAGATGCAAGTTTTACAACGGGGTCCCCCAAGCACTCTATATGTAACAATTGATACGGCGCACCAAAACCTGCCAATAGCAACTACAGTGTCAGAGGTGTAAGAAGGGGATGGGGAGCAGTTTGTTAATAATTACCACTATTCACAGTATCTATAGAAGTGATTATTATGGGCACAGGAACAATAGAGAGCTAAAACTGTAGTTGAGGGAGGGCCCTTCAGGGCCCCTCTGGACCAAGGGCCCCGATGCGATCGCTACCTCTGCACCCCCGATTGCTACGCCACTGGATAGTCCCCTGTATGGGAGGAAGGGAAGGTTACTAGTTGGAGACCCTCACAGCTCTGGGCCCTACTGTGATCGTAGGCGCTGCTCCCCTCTAGTTACACCGCTAGTCTCATAGGCAGGAACATCAGATATTACATAGAAAGCAATGCCTGACTTGTGCCACAATGGGCTTGATTGATTAAGACAAAAAGCATGCCTTTTCAGAGATAACACACCTTATCCGAGTTAACACGCATTATCAGAGATAACACGCCTTATCAAAGTTAACACGTCTTATCAGAGTAACATCATGAGCGCTACAAACTTATGACTGCTAATTGGCTCCTCTCATCCTGCCTTGAACCCCTGCGGGTTCATAGCGCTCGTTATGCTACTCTGATAAGGCGTGTTAACTTGGATAATGTGTGTTATCTCTGATAAGACGTGTTAACTTGGATAAGGTGCTTTATCTCTGATAAGGTGTTTTAACTCAGATAAGGCATGCTATTTGTCTTAGTGAATTAGGCCCAATGTCTCGCTAAAGTACAGTGCTGTGCTTGTTTCTGTGCGCTGCCGCATTCTGTAAGCTGCCGCTGTCTCCAAGCGCAATCGCAAACGCAGTACCATGCAATTGTGTTTTTTAATAAAAATTCTACATGTGATTTTTGTGCATTTGCAATGCGGTTGCGATTTTATTGAGCCAATTGTTTTCATGGTTTACTGATTGTTTACCTAAAAAACGCAATGAAAATTTTATGCATTGCATTATTTCTGCGCAGGCTGTGCTTCGGAAATGCAAGCTTTAAAAAAGCGCTGCAGGCACTGCGATTGCGAATTTCTAAAATCGGATTGCGCCACTGTGTACAGTGCCTCACGATTTGCTTTATTTTCATGGAGGCTTTGCGATTGAAAAATTGCATGCGATTCTAAAATCTTAGCGCAACGCAGCTAGTGTGTACATGTTCGGGGCTGGTTCACATGGGCGTTTTTGTGGCGTTTATGCAGCGTTTCAGATGCTGGGATCTACCGCCGTCCCATTCAAGTGAATAGGAGCGTTGAGAGCTGGCTTTTGCGGGCTTTCATGAAAGCCTGGCGGTAGATCCCGGCGTTGCGTCTAGTCTCAAAAGCAACATGTTGCTTTCAGAGGCGGTAAACGCCAGGAAACAATAGCAGAGACCAGAACTGCTAGCCTTGAACTCTTCCCAAAAGCCTTCAAAAGCTAGCGTTTAAACACGGCGCCAAGCGAAAGTTCAGCAGGCGCCCGTGTGACCCAGCCCTTATTAATGTGACAACAGATGACACCACACTGGTTAACAGTATCCTTCATTCTACAGTGTGAATAAGCCCTTAGCAACGCTTTAGGCCTGGTTTTGTTTAAAGCCTTCTAACTTGTTCCTGTAGCCCATGGCAACCTATCAGCTTCCAGCTGTCACTGTGAGACTACTGGTCTAAGGAGGAGACAAGAGATCTGATTGGTTGCTCTGGGCGACCAGGGCACTCCTTGCTGGAATACACTTCCTGTATGAGGTAGTTTGTGGTGATCCACTGAGAGGGAAGGTTCAGTCTACACAGCGCAGATCTTCTGGTATTTAGTGGCTGCTGGTGGGTTTAAATCCTCATATCTGTTGCCCACACACGACACACCAATCCATTGCAGACAGAAATGATAATTTCTTTAGTATTAATAGCTACAGTTTGATTGGTTTTGACCAAATCACTCCTGGGTGGGGCAGCAGATCATATTTTCTACAGCAACAAACAGCATAAAACCAGATAGAGTGGTGGTAGGTGGTTTCTGCCTGTTGTTGTTTTTCATTATATTTGGGCTTAAATCTTATCAAAATCAATGGTGACAGCTTAATGTTAGGTACACACTATGCAATTTTCTGACAGATTTACTGTCAGATCGATTATTTTCCAACATGTCCAATCTGATTTCCAATTGATTTTCCATTCGATCGGAAATTATAGCAATAATTGATCTAAATTGCATCATGTGTACCTAGCATAATACATTGATCAGTAGCAGCCCAGCTGAAGGAGAAAACAGGAGGCATAGAACAAACACCTGCACTTCCAACAAACAGGTCCCAGCTGTCCCTCTTTTAGAGGGACAATCCCTCTTTGGGAACCCAATCACTTTGTCACTCTTTCTTCCCCATTTGTCCCTCTTTCAGGACTGATGTACAGATCTATGTAATATTTGTATTTTTCGACTAAAAAATGTGTTTAGCTGACTCTAAACTTTATTGCCATCCTTTAAATCGATATATTTCTTATTTTTATACGTTAATATTAAAGCGGTATAAGACAAGACAAATAATATTTGTATCGCGCTTTTCTCCTGGCGGACTCAAAGCGCCACTAGGAAGCTGCAGCCACTAGGAAGCGCTCTATAGGCAGTAACAGAGTTAGGAAGACTTGCCTAAGGTCTTCTACTGAAATAGGTGCTGGCTTACTGAACAGGCAGAGCCGAGATTCTAACCCAGGTCTCCTGTGCCAGAGGCAGAGCCCTTAACCATTACACCATCCAGCCACTGCTGTATAAAACCCTGACATAATATTCAATAAAAACATGTTTTCCTACTTTTTATATGCCATACGGTTAGCATATTTGCTTTTGTGCATAAGTATTATTATTTATTTAGAAATTATACATTCCTAAAGTACACTAATTTTTCTCTGAGGGTATGTATAACTGCTTTATTCATCCTCTAACTTAATCAGAAAGCATCAGAAAGCATTTAGGCCCTGTTCACACTGCACGCGTTCCCATCCGCGTTTCGGGAACGCGTGCAGGAGGCCTATGACAGCCTAACGCACTGATTGGCTGACTGTGGGAGGGAGGGGGGATTAGTAAAATAATAAAAAAAAAAATAGCAATAAATATTTATAAGTAAAAAAATAAACATCCTGGGAGAGATCATTGCCCACCAATAGAAAGCTGTGTTGGTGGGCAGAAGAGGGGGGGGGGGGGGATCACTTGTGTGCTGAGTTGTATGGCCCTGCAGTGAGGCCTTAAAGCTGCAGTGGCCTATTTTGAAAAACTGGCCTGGTCTTTAGGGGTGATTAAGCCAAGTGGGTTAAAGTGTCCCTCTTTCTTATCTCAAAAACTTAGGAGGTATGCCTTCAAAGTCTATGGGCAGTTTTGGATTATGTGTAGACAATGGCCTCAATTCACTAAGCTTATCTCCTGTCTTTAATAACTCTTCTAGAGTTGTTACCATGGTGATAAGGCATGTAGTATTCAGGAAACATTTTACCTCAGGCAAACCTTAAGTTAACTCTTCTGTCTTTAAGTCAACTCTTTAATCCTTAAAATAATTCCAGAGTTAAAGACAGGCTGTTTATTAACTGCGTGTGAAAATAACTACAAAGGAGGTAACTTAACTACAGAGGAGGTAACTTAACTACAGAGGAGGTAAATTAACTACAGAGAAGGTAACTTAAGGAATGAAGGGATAAAATAACTCTCTCACTGTGTGGAGGTAAGTTTTCTCTTGCCTTATTTTCTCCAGCATGATCTTAGTGAATTGAGGCCAATGTCTGTGTATGGGCAATACACTGGTTTTCCATTCTTGTATCACTGGTAGCATGAGCAGGGGCCTTGAAGAGCTGCACCTCTATTGTGCTTTATACAATATGGCTGCCAGGCATCCGTCTGACACACCCTTATACATCACCCTAAAAGTGCCCATCAATCGTACAATATTTTCCTCAGATGGGATCATTCGATCAGATTTATGGGATAAGTCATTATCGATTTTTCACATAAACAGGACATTGGTGGCATTTCTTCTCTTCAGAGATATTCGTAGAATCCAGCGTTCTGATTGAAAAATTCTGTATTCCAATCGACCATAGAATTGTTTCATGTCAATTTTCTCCACATGCTGTGTGGTTTTTTTGTACAGTTCGATCGTAAAAATCTGATTGAATGATTGCATCTGAGGAAAATATTGTACCTATCAGGGTCCTTTTCTACTTGCTGCAATCCCTTCCAAAAAGTGGATAGACCACATTTTCCGACAAAAACAACAAATGAGCCAAATGTCATTCAGAAATGCCATGGATGTCTAGTCTCAAACTAAATACAAAGAGAAAGTTATCCATATAGCAATGAAATAATATTCAATAAATCATACTAAAAGCACCATAAGGTATAAGCAAATTTATTAGGGACTTGTCCCTTTAAAAACAAATAAAAACATATAGCTGGGGCTACAGATCAGGTGTCATTATTTTATGTGTCGTTCCATCTGTATCCCCAGCTATATGTTTTTATTTGTTTTTAAACAGACCACATTTTCCGATCGCAACATCCCCATGATTAACATGTAAATCGCGGTGCTGTTTTTCCACTAGTGCGATTCGTTTTTCTTTGATTGACCGGCTTGCATGATTTTTAGTGTGATCACAATCCATAGCCCTCAGTTTATGGCGCCATTGCTGCAAGTGGAAATTAAAGGAAGCGTGATCGCATCATAGTGAGATGTTGCATGTGATCGTGCTTCCTAGTGAAAAAGCACCCTCACTGTAATCACAGCAGTTGAGATTTAAAGTCTGTGTCTGTGTTGCCATTCTACCTCCAACCAAACCTGCTGCGGTCAATGATAGGTGCTATCAGTGATGTTACTGTGCAGGAAAGACTGTGCAGACTGTGCCAGGAAACCATCTGCATGAAGTTTGGATGTCCTCCCTGTGTTTGCACTAGTTTCCTCTAGCACACTGTTTTCAAATTCCCCAAACACAATGATTAGTTAATTGGACACCTCTTCCCACCCCCTACCCCCCAACACACACACACACACACGAACACACACACACACACACTACACACACACATGAACACACACACATGAACACACACACACACACACACACACACACACACACACACACACACACACACACACTACACGCACACACTACACGCACACACACACATGAACACACACACACACACACTACACGCACACACACACACACTACACGCACACACACACATGAACACACACACACACACACAGACACGCACACACACACACACACGCACACACACACACACACACACACACACACACACACACACACACACACACACACATGAACACACACACACAGACACACACGCACACACACACACACACACACACACACACACACACACACACACACACACACACACACACACACACACACACACATGAACACACACACACACATGAACACACACACAGACACACACGCACACACGCACGCACACACGCACGCACGCACGCACGCACACACACACACACACACACACACACTTCTGTCATTTGTGCCTTGAAGGATAACAGAGGTGACAAAGATTGTTACAGGGGGGGGGGGGGGTCGGAGTTGACATGTATAGGGAGAAGGAGTCATTCCTCTCACTCCCTCCAAGAGGAGCAGGCATGTATAGGGAGCAGTCCTCATGCCCGCGGCTCAGCCACACAGACCCCCCTTATAATCTATTGGGTACAGGTAAAGATTTCCCATATCAAAGGCGTTATTGGCTACTCAGTGGCGTAGCTAAGGAGCTGTGGGCCTGATGCAAGTTTTACAATGGGGCCCCCAAGCACTCTATATGTAACATTGGATATGGCACACGGCACACCAAAACCTGCCAATGGCAACTACAGTGTCAGAGGAGCAAGAAGGGGATGGGTAGCAGTTTATTAGTGATTACCACTATTCAAAGTATCTATAGAAGTGATTATTATAAGCACAGGACCAATAGGAAGCTAATACTGTAGTTGAGGGAGGGCCTTTTGGGGCCCCTTTGGCCCAAGGGCCCAGATGCAGTCGCTACCTCTGCTACCCCTATTGCTACGCCCCTGCGGCTACTGATTGGAATGAAGTTTAATCCGTGGTTATTCCTCTTTTTATTTTTACAGCTGATCATTTTTATCAAATTGTCATAAAATTGGATCATTTTATTGTATAGTGTGTGGCCACCTTGGTCCATACGCTACTCACTTTTTCACTTGAGTTTTCTCCTAGCAGATCATTTTTCATCTCTGATTTAAAGTAACTTTCCAGCACTTTTCAACTGACAAAGTACCAAAAAGTAGGTGTAAAATACTATCAAAGTTATTTTGCGTATTTTCTTGCTTGCTGGTGGCTTCAAAGACATTTTATGACAAGGTGTGAAAATATCATCTTGGAAAAAACTCAGGAGAAAAAGTGAATTGCACATGGGCCTCGAGTCTTTCCACTCTTCAAAAAATGATTATATGTCTCTGACATTTTTTGTACAGATGTGTCCCTGGCCGGTGCTGAAGTTCTGGAGAGCCTTAAGGTGGCCACTAACAGTCCAATTTCTAGCGAAAAATCGTTTGAGCGATCAGAAAATCTGAACAGATTGGTTGAAAATAATCTCAGTTGATGGGCACAATCGATTATGAATGATTATTTAAAAAAAAATCGTCCGAAAATCGTCCGACTGGATTTTTGTCAAACCAAAATTTGGATTTTCTTGATTGATTGTGATAGATAGGAAGCAAAGATTGGTTCGTTGACGGTGTAGTGAACGATTTTTCTTTCGATCAGAATTTCTGATTGCTCAAACTATTTTTCGCTAGAAATTGGGCCATTAGTGGCCATCTTTACTGATGGACACACACACCACACACACCATACACACACACACACCATACACACACACACA